>NC_137940.1:27653061-28083061 GCF_963969265.1 Rhamphochromis sp. 'chilingali'
CTGCTGATTTGTTAATGGTATTGCTCATCATTCCTCATGCTGTTATGCAATTTAACTGAATGTTTTCATTCTAAAAAAAAATCCTTCCTTTTTTGTCACTTTGCTTCATTTTTGTGTTCAAAAATGACTTCTGTCTTTTTTTCTGTGACACAAACAAAAAAATATATGACTTGTTTTGCTTGACACATTTCCCGATTGGAAGAACTACTCAAAATCTTCACAAAAAAGCCGTCTTTGTGGATAAGAGAGCTTAGAATTTGGGGGGAGAGAGGAATGAGAGAGACAAAAATAGAGAGTATTATATTCAGTAATTTGATTTTATGTGGATCCTCTGTAAGCTTGAACGAGCCTATTTCCTGTCATTGTGTGAGAGAATTTAAAGAGTATCTGATGGATGTGGGTCTCTGCAGCAGCAGGTACATTAAAAGAACAGCCTCCGCCTATTAAATCTCCGCTTTATGGTCTCCCACCTCACTCATAATCACATCTTTTCTAGGAGATAAGAGTCTTCCTATTTATACATGGATGTTTGCTCGTGGGAGGACTCATAATGGTTTGGGAATTATGTGTGACAGATGGAGTATTGAGCTTCCTCTTGTGCATAATAAAACACTCCCATATCCTTCACAAGGCTTTGTATAACTATCCATAGGATGAAGCGAATGATTGCTCCGTGAATCCTTTATCATTGATATTTGGAGCACAAGTCTCTGCTGAGCTTGAATTAAAGAGGAAAGATTGTTTTTATAGATAGCAAATGTCTGTGCCTGCAGGGCTGGAAAGCGGTAGGTGTGCATACTCACATGCAGAAGTATTTGGGTTTGCGATAGTCGGCCCTCCCACTGAGGGAGACAGCGGAGTGAGACAGAGCATATGCCTGCAGCGCTTCTTGGTGTTACTTTCAACCGACCTCGTATGTGCTATCCAGTCTAGTGCCACAGTTTACCTAGTCAGCTTAGTGCATAGTAGAAAATGTGTAGATTTGGAAAACAGGCTTTGGAGATAACAGTGATAACTGCATGTCTAGCTAACATATAATAGGGAAGCTGTTGATGAGCAAGGTAACGGGGGTAAGGAAGATCTGCTACCTGTTGCAAAAGTTCAGTATCATTAACACTCAAGTTGTCACATTATATAAAGTCTTAACTGATCTGTAATATCCATAACATTATGTGAATGAAGAAATCTGTTTTCTGCAGCATTTAATGTAAATTCGTGCCAGCACGCGGCAGTTGTTCCATCGAGGATGAGGAAGTTAAAGCAGGAGAGGACACAGAAGCTTTTTGTTCAGTATAGAATGAGAGGTGTGTGATTATGACATGCACTGTGTAGATAGATGGTGTGCATATGAAGTATAATTCCAAACACAGCAGCACGTAAACACTGTGCGTGAGCGCTACTGTTCAGACACAAAAGCAACAGCTTGTTCCTTTTCTTGCAAACAGTGCTTTTGCGTTGTGTTCTTCTTTTATTCAGAATCACATATTAACTTTATTTTTTTATTTTGAGATTTCCTCATCTTAAAGTTGGGAGGAAATTCCAGTTTCATATCACACGAGTTACGGTTTCGTCGGTCATTTCCATTGCTAATAATAACATTGCATTCATTATGCTAATGAGATACAGGAACGTAGCTATGCAGTTCAGACCAAAATACACGACCGTATTGCTGAAATATCATCATGAACTGTGGGTTCATGATGGTTTACCAAACAGGTTTATCAAAATAAGGAAATAATGAGAGCTAAAACTCTATGGCCGAGTTTATAGCATTCACTTGCTGTCATCTATGAAATTAGGAAATAAGCTTTTTATGCTTTATTATGACAGAAAACTGTGGAGACTGGCAAGAAGCAGAGCAGTAATCAAATGAGGAACACAAGTTATATTTCACTGGAATTTCCCTTTGATAGTGCAGTACTGCGTGAAAGTGTGTTGACATGTTTCTGCTGAAACGTGCAAGCATAACTGGAAATATGGTAAACACACATACAAGTTTGTACAATTCTAATAAGCTTGAAAGTGGATACTTGGTACAACCACCATTATTCTTTAACACAGCCCGAACTCTGTGACTGCATCATCCCACACTGCTTCAGTAATGTTGAGGGCCAGGCTGTGGGGAGACCAGTCCATTGTACTGACAGTGTGTTTGGGATGGTGTTGAAAGTATCTGTTGATACTTTTCTCAGTTTATTATTCAGTCAATTTTGACAATATCCTCAACTAGGGATGCACCGATACCGGTATCGGGTATCGGCCTCGATACCACATTTTCTAAAGTACTCGTACTTGTTAAAAGTCCCCCGATACCGAGGACCGATACCACGGTCTGAGACCTGTCTATGTTTGAGCGGCATGTAAGGGGTTAATCACAGGCGCCCCCTTTGAGGAACTAACTAAAAAAGTGAGCAGCTATGACGCACTAGCCTCTGATGTCATCCCAGCTGTGACTGTGCTAGTGAGACTTCTAAACAGAGAAACAGACGAACAAATTTAAAATTAAATGTTGTTTTTTTTTATAATTATTTATAATGTAATATGTTGCATGCTTTTCATTTTAAATAAATGTTCTTAATTCCAAACTAGTCCCGTGTTTGTTTGTTTTTTGTTAAATTATAGGACTAAAGCTGTTACCTGCAAATTTAAATCATGTTTTTATTAAGTACTCGGTATCGGTATCGGCGAGTACTGAAATGCAAGTACTTGTACTCGTACTCATTTCCAAAAAAGTGGTATCGGTGCATCCCTATCCTCAACATCATTGGCTGAAATTCAGCTCCGAACCATGGGAAAGAAAAGGTGTCCAATAAAACACTTTTAAAAATGTTCAGAAAGCATGGAAAATTATTACTCAAGAGTACTTTAAGAATGTACAAGAAAGTCAGGCTCCTTGGAAGCAAAATATAAAAATAGGATGGGTAGCTTAAGACCTTTGCTCAGTACTAAAATTGTATTAAATTGGCCCTGTATGTCTGCTATGATGGAGGAAGTTAGGCATAGTTCCTATGTGTTTACAGTTTAAACAGCACAGAAATGGCCTTCCTCCACTGTTCTCAGAGGGGGATGGGAGCAGCTCTGGCAAAAGAAACACACCTACAGTGCACACAAACATGCCACACGTGATCAGTACAAACTGAGTCATATCTCACTTACTGTGATTGTTTTTTTGTTTTTGGGTTTTTTTCAAAATCCCTTAAATATGTTAAAGCACAGCGCTCACTAAGAGAAAAGACAGTCTCCTTCTGTGCCTTTATGAAGCCACGCTAACTGTGAGCTAATAAATGCCCATGGCTGTTTGTGTGCAGTGTACCAGCCCTCACCTGCTGTCTCTGTATGTATCAGCCGTATAAATAAACATGAGCTGTAGCTGTCACTAATCTTTCAAATAGAAAGGGACCAATAGAGCAGTATCTTTACACATGCTGCATGAAAGCCTGCCAAGATGAACAGCGTACACATGCAGTGCTCTCTCATCAATATCACGCATAAACACACATAAACACACACACACACAACCTGAGATTAACGTTCTCATAAAAGACATCTATGAATTCATTACAGTATTTACACTGTGTTATATGTGATTCCTCTGCATGTAGCTGCACCGCTCATATGTATCCACCCTGATGACCTTTGACCCTCGCTTTGGCTATTCTCATTGTCCTACTGTTTACTCTCCCAGACCCAATCGGCTGTCTCCCATGGCAACAGCTAGGTTAGCCAATGAGCCGAGTTTTCCGGGGGTTCGGTGAAAGCTGGATATGTTCCAAATGCACACACACACACACACACACACACACACACACACACACACACACACACACACACACACACACACACACACACACACACACACACACACACACACACACACACACAAAGGAGCCTGGGAGCCAACACACTGAGTCCAGATTGTCCTGTTAAACTGAGAAACTGTCAAGGCCTCTGTTTGCCCATTAGCCGGCCAGAAGCTCAGGCCTGTCCTTTCTCCTCACAATGGCGTGAAAAGGCCAGCGAACGACGTAGCTGTGGAGGTGCCACTTCTCAGCTTTAATATCTCACCAATGTTTAGGCAGCTGTTCTCTTCTCAGAGCCTGTTTCTATATTTTTTTTATTTTTCATGTATTACATTCCTTTGTTGTGTCCTTTCCCATCCTGCTCTTTTTTATATTTTTCTATCCCGTCCCAGATTTTTTTTTTTTTTTTACTACTAATCAAATGCAAGAGATAAGCTTTAGCTCTTTTAATAACCTGTTCTCATGCTCCGACCTTGCTGGTGCCTACTGAGGCCTCGTATAGAAGAGAGCATAAATATTCTGCCCTCTTTTGTCACATTTCCTCTACTTCAAGCACTCCTTTCCTTTCTCCTTGCAGTCACATCTCCTCATGCTGTGTATCTGTCCTTGTGTCTGTTCTACCACCTCCTGCTCCACGTCCCACTGACAGACAGAATATCACGTATGCAGACACTTCAAACATGCTGCTTTTCACAGAGATCCTCAGAGGAGAGAACTAGATAGTCCCGAATAAGTCATCTAATCTCTTTTTCCTTTTTGTCTTCTGAACTGCGCGCTGTCCATTTTATCTCCTCATGCAAATATTTTCATCCCTTGTAGATTCTCTTCTTCTCTGTACCTCACTGCCTTCAGTTCAACTAACTTTGTTTCTGCTAATTTCCTTTCCCATCTCTGTTTAGTACTCTCATTGCACAGCACACAGTCGTCCTGTTCATCCCCTCACTCGGGAATCTGATGGCAGGACACTCTGATTCCACCCTAAATTCATGAGGGATTTCCAATAAAATGCTCTTCCCCTCTATTTCATTTTCAGCCTGAGTAAAGTGAACATCTGTTTCACTCTACCCTGGGACGGCAGCTGTGCTATGCAAATAGGAGTCACATATATACATTTAACATATGCATCAGCTGCTCAGGGCTGAAGTGATCCAGAAAGGCTAGTTGTTGGGAAATGTTACTCCTGAGCACTCCCGCCTGTCCTGTCTACTCTCAAAGAAGTTGTTCCCATGGTAACCCTGGGAGGTCTTCTAATTGTCTGTCAAAATGTGTAATACTTTGTGATGAGAGAAAATCTGGCAAACAAAAGTGTGTCACTGATTTATTCTGCAGATAATCACATTGCACAGCTGCCTCAAGAGACGATAATAAGAGCTATCTAATCAAAATGTTAATGATATGAGCTATAATGAAACTATAGAGCCTCTGGACACTCGCACAGGGGCGTGAATGTGTCAAAAGTTAAAATGTGTTGAGGGTTTTAACTGAGAGTGCATGCAGAAAAAAGCAATATAATCCTATTTAGCATGGTGTGCAACATAACCTACCCACACATGAATACCAGTGACGCACATCTCCAATGTATGAATCTGTGTGGGATTGTCTGAGAAAAAGAACAGGAGTGTGTATCCATGTGAGCGCGTGCTTCTTGTTGCCTGAAGTCACACTGTTAATGTTCTCAAATCATCCATGGTGGTAAGTGAAACCTTGAAACAGGCACTTTAAAAGGGCAAGGGTGCTGCATGACCGGAAAAGTTCTGATTCTGTTAAAATCTGAATGTTTAACAATCAGTCCTGAAAAGCTTGTAAATGGGTGACAAGATACTAATGCAGCACAATGAAAGAAAAATTGGGCAGCGGAGGTCACTGAATATGAATTTGAATATGATGCAAATCATTAACTACGGTAGAAATCTTGCAATGGGATCACACTAACTGCTTGGACCAGAAATAGCTTCAAACTACATTTCTACATTTTCATGTCGAGTAAAGTTCGTCATTGTATCTTGCTTTATTTTGATGTTATCTTAATATACAGTGGGATGCAAAAGTTTGGGCAACCTTGTTAATAGTCATTATTTCCCTGTATAAATCGTTGGTTGTTACAATAAAAAAATGTCAGTTAAATATATCATATAGGAGACACACACAGTGATATTTGAGAAGTGAAATGAAATTTATTGGATTTGCAGAAAGTTTGCAATAATTGCTTAAACAAAATCAGGCAGGTGCATAAATTTGGGCACTGTTGTCATTTTATTGATCCCAAAACCTTTTTAGAACTAATTATTGGAACTCAAATTGGCTTGGTAAGCTCAGCGACCCCTGACCTACATACACAGGTGAATCCAATAATGAGAAAGAGTATTTAAGGGGGTCAACTGTAAGTTTCCCTCTTCTTTTAATTTTCTCTGAAGAGTGGCAACATGGGGGTCTCAAAACAACTCTCAAATGACCTGGAGACAAAGATTGTTCACCATCATGGTTTAGGGGAAGGATACAGAAAGCTGTCTCAGAGATTTAAGCTGTCTGTTTCCACAGTTAGCAACATATTGAGAAAATGGAAGACCACAGGCTCAGTAAGGCTCAAAGTGGCAGACCAAGAAAAATCTCGGATAGATAGAAGCGACGAATGGTGATAACAGTAAGAGTCAATCGCCAGTCCAGCACCAAAGACCTACAACATCATCTTGCAGCAGATGGAGTCACTGTGCATTATTCAACCATTCGGCGCACTTTACACAAGGAGATGCTGTGTATGAGAGTGATGCAGAGGAAGCCTTTTCTCTGCCCACAGCACAAACAGAGCCGCTTGAGGTTTGCTAAAGCACATTTGGACAAGCCAGCTTCATTCAGGATCAGGAATAAGGTGCTGTGGACTGATGAAACAAAAACGGAGTTATTTGGGCATAACAAGGCGTTATGCATGGAGGAAAAAGAAAACAGCATTCCAAGAAAAACACCTGCTACCTACAGTAAAATATGGTGGTGGTTCCATTATGCTGTGGGGCTGTGTGGCCAGTGCAGGGACTGGGAATCTTGTCAAAGTTGAGGGACACATGGATTCCACTCAGTATCAGCAGATTCTGAAGACCAATGTCCAGGAATCGGTGACAAAGCTGAAGCTGCGCCGGGGCTGGATCTTTCAACAAGACAACGACCTGAAACACTGCTCAAAATCCACTAAGGCAATCATGCAGAGGAACAAGTACAACGTTCTGGAACGGCCATCTCAGTCCCCAGACCTGAATATTATTGAAATCTGTGGTGTGAGTTAAAGAGAGCTGTCCATGCTCGGAAGCCATCAAATCTGAATGAACTAGAGATGTTTTGTAAAGACGAATGGTCCAAAATACCTTCAACCACAATCCAGACTCTCATTGGAACCTAGGAAGCATTTAGAGGCTGTAATTTCTGCAAAAGGCGGATCTACTAAATATTGATTTCATTTCTTTTTTTTGCGGTGCCCAAATTTATGTACCTGCCTGATTTTGTTTAAAGAATTATTGGAAACTTTTTGGAAATCCAATGAACTTCATTTCACTTCTCAAATATCACTGTGTGTGTCTCCTACATGATATATTTAACTGACATTTGTTTTTATTGTAACAACCAACGATTTATACAGGAAAATGATGACTATTAACAAGGTTGTCCAAACTCTTGCATCCCACTGTACGTGGTAGAACCAGGAAAAAAATTCCCGGGTTTTCCCCTCTTTTTGTGCCTCTCTAGTTCCCTGTTCATGCTGATGTGTTTGTGTGTGCAGGTGTTGTACTTTATTCTCTCATACTGGTTTACTGATTCAACACACCTGGCTTTTATCTACTCATCTGAAAAATGGCAAAACTTGGTTTAACTTTCAGGGTGGATATCTACTCTGATCTGTTTTTCAAGCTAGATATCTGCTCAGGTCTATCTTTCTGGTTATATATGTACCTGATCTGTCTTCCGGGGTAGATATCTATTCAGGTCTGTCTTTCTGGTTAGATATCTACCCAGATCTGTCTTTTAGAGTACAAGTCTACCTTTGTCTTTCTGTCAGGTTAGATATCTCTACTCTCATGTGTCTTTCAAGGTAGATATCTACTCTGGTCTGTTTTTCAGGTTAGCTGTCTACCTGATCTTTAGTTCAGGGTGTATATCTATCCTGATCTATCTTTCAGGGTAGATGTCTACCTTTGTCTTTCTGTCAGGGTAGATATCTACCCACAGTCTATCTGTAAGTATAGGTATCTACTCCAGTCTGTCTTAGATATATAAAGCTTTATTTTGGGTCTACTTTTGGTAACTGTGGCTCAATTATGTGTTCTCTGGACTAGATGTAGCCCAAAAGTCATATATCTGAGCTGACATGGACTGCTGCAAATAACATATGGTGCATGGGCAGGATGTACAAATGTTACAACACATCTTATACATGGCCCACATAAGGCAGACTGTTGCTGACTTGAGGCAACCAGACTTACCTTGAGTCATTGCTGTCAGTCAAGGCCAAATGTGTCCCAGACATTCATTTCTACCTTTTTAGTGGTTACGGTGGCAATTTAGCTGTTAGATGATTAGCTTTATTCCTCTTCATGCATCTATTAACCTGATGTTTTTTGTGCCTCAGATTGCCTATGCATTCAGCTCAGTCTTCCTCTTCATCGGCACTTCTCTGGTTCATGTCTGGTTTTCGATCCAACCCCACTTTAAAATTTTCTCATATCCTGGAAAATTGTAAATATTTAGAAGATTATAAGACACTTTAACCTTATAGGTCCTCAGTCATATAAGATCTTAGTCATTCAGATTTAGAGACCTCTCGCATGTGCAACATGTGTATTGGCTGTACTGGCTGTTGCTCGGTGAAGCTGGTTACCAAGAGGTTATAGTGCTGCAACAAAAGCCCCTTTGAGATTCTTTACATTGCTAGCAAGATGTTTCAGCCACTTGTAATTTGCATGGAGGATGCCAGGTCGTCTGCAAACACAAAACACCCACAGAATAGTGAAAATGTGAAAAGTGCAACAAAAACTGCAAACAGAGGACGCTTGTCTTTGAAAATATAAGCTGAAGAAACATTCACCATTTCTGGTTTGAGTCTTCACACTTTGCAGAGCTCAGTCTGATTTGGTGATGTGCAGTACAGAAACTTTATAGGTGGTTGTACTGTCTCCATTCCTGGTTACCTTGTACACCTCAGATCACCTACAATAATATTCTGAGGACTCTGCAGTGGATGTATAAGTGATCGGCAGGAGGAGGATTACAGAGCACTAGTGGATGTTTTTGTGGATGGGTCTGCGAGGAATCTTCTGCTTCTGAATGGTGACATGGTGATCGACTTCAAAAGCAAGAAGCCGGTCTGACCAGCAGCAGACTGAACAGAATGACCAACACGGAGGCTGTATATGTATATTTCTTGCTTAAGAAGCAGAATTTTTTTCAGTGCGTACAGCAAAGTTTGGAGATTTTCTATCAGTCATTGTACTTTGCTGTGGTCTGCTGGGGGAGCAGCACTGGAGATGGTGACACCAACAGATTAGATAAAACTATTCTGAAGGCCGGCTCTGTGACACTGACCCTTTTGAGCTGTGGTGAAGAGGAGGTCACTGGACAAACTGGTATCCATCATGGATAATCCTGTTCACCTTCTGCACCACTTACTGCACAGGCTGCAGACACCTTCTCAATCAGAGTATAAATGTAAAATGTTTATAAAAGCCCTTGAATTAAAGATGAATGTCTGCACATCAATCGCATCTTCATGGTTTGATTTAAATCCACTGTGTAGGTGTACAAAGGTAAAGCTATGAGCACTGAGTCTTTGTACAACACAGTATGGACTGAGCTGTGTACAGTTTAATATGCAAATGTGCTGAATAATACTGAGAGAAACATTTGACTTTACTAGAAAGGAAGCTGCATATACTTACACATATACATACATGTGTATGTGTACATACACATAAATCCTAAACCCATCTCTTCAGATCAATATCTTGTATGGCAGCTTCCTGCTGACAATCTCTAAATGTGTGAATGAGGCCCATTTTTTCTGAGCTAATGTAATCTATTCATCAATTATGACACACATACATACGCAAAACCCAATTGAAAACATCCCCAACCCATGGCAACATATTTTGGCACTATACTTGATGTGGCACTGATGTTTGAGAGGCTTGGCGAGAGCTGCTGGAGTGACTGCTGAAGTGCACACGTGGCTGTCTACATACACTGCAAGGAAACTGTTCATAACCTGTTCAGGTAGCAGAGAAGCTTCACACAGAGAGGCTGCAGATGAAAGAAAAGGAAAGGCAGGGATGTTAATCTCGCCAAAACACACCTGGATGCAGACAAAAACATCTCATTGCAGACAAATCCTTCCTGCCTTTTTCTTATCTGTTTCCCTCGCGAAGCTGCTGTGTGATTTCTCCCACTCCTTTTCAGAACTCTCACAGTCACACTTTCCTTTATCTTTTTCTTGGTTTTACACTTAGTCACGAACTGAATTTCATCGTGCGTTGTGTACGTGCCTCTCTACAGCCATCAGCATGTGTTGCTCGGAGAAGCTTTGCCTGTTAAGCAGAAGACCTTGTCTCTTGTTAACAAGGCCCTTCTCAATTACTCTCCATCCAGACGCTTATTAAAACACCCTCACAGCCCCACCGCCTTTCCTCCCCCCTCATACAGCTACCTTTAGTTTAATACCAGGGAGATCTTTGTTGCCATGGATTCTGTCGTCATGGCTACAAACAACTACGCAGATGTACAGGAAGTATAGAAGGATGGAAATAGCGCAGTGGGCTGGGGTGATAAGCGGACTTGAAGGAAGCTTAACCTCTGCAGGGTGAAGATCAAGCTGTGATAAGTCACAGCATTCAGCACGAGGAGGGGGACAGCGAGGTTGGCCATCCTATATTCAATGACGCATGAAGGTCAGGGCAAACCCTCAGAGGGATGTGAGAGGGATTACAGTTAATGTCTGGCTTGTTTTCTTGCTGCTGCTTTGCCTCAGTGGGGTATTTTCTGGTCTTACCTTGAGCACAACTACAACAAAACATTACCCGTATCTGTCAATAGTAAATGCACTGCATTTATACAGTGCTTTTCTAGTCTTGTTGACCACTCGAGGTGCTTTGAAATCTCAAAGCAATTCCCTCTTTAACTTCAAGATTGACAAGGAGGATTTTTGTAAAGCAGAAAAGTGCACTACTACAAACAGAAAATACCCCAGTCTGTCTGCACAGCCTTGAAGGGCATGGGGTAATTTACATAGGGCAGATAAAAGTGGAGCTTTGTCAGTGTTGATGGACAACTGAGTGTTTAATGTGGCTGTGCAGAGAATACATTTGCGGTGCATCCTTGATTTGTGAGACACTCCTGTGACGAGTTTATAAAACAAATTTTTTGGAATTGTTTAAGGTCTAGAAAGGAAGTGGTCCTCAGTGGGACAAGTGGTTAAAATAAACAGGACATTGTATGGATACATTTGAGCCTGCGTGTATAATTTGGCCTGGTGTGAAAATCCAAACTAAAGTCAAATTTATATACTCTACTCTTTTTTATTTAAGTCAACAAAGATGTATACTATACAACTGATACCCTCTATATAAGAGCCATTCAAAGAAATCATTAAGAGCCCCAAATTATCAGGACTATTCACCTATAGACTAAACGTTTGACCACTTTTGTAGTATTCAGGTGAATGAAGGTGCATGAGAGGCAACAAAAGAAACTGAATAACAATAACAGTTTATTTGAGGAGCTAATTAAATCACATGCATCTAAGAGCTTACTAAATAATATCCTGAGTGATCTCAAGGGTACGCCACCCACTGACAGAAAAACACTCTGTTAAAAAGCTTGTCTGTAGCGCCACCATGTGGTTTTTTATTCACTAATGAACTCCTCAGGAGTTCATGCTGTGAGCTTTTGCTTGCAGTACAAGCGGCTGGTTACGACTTGTAGTGATGCAGAATGAGTGCATTCAAAGTAATTCCAGTAAATTTCAGCCTCGTGGTTTATATATTTTTTAAATGCACAAACATTGTGTAGCAATTACAGCTTTCATAGAGTGTTTCACACTTTGTGCCCATGGCCATCATCTATTTCTGTGGTCCCAGTTATCTGTGACAGTCTTCAGGAATGGTCCGGACTATATTACACCCTCTTCCCTCCCCCAGAAGCTGTGCTAAAGTAACAGCTGATGTCAGTCCTGCTTAAAGACACACACACACATATGAACACACATGCACACAGACCACACTGGCTACTCGGTCAAAGAGAGCCAGCCAAAGGGGAGTAGGGCTCCTGCACCTTCCTCTCCCTGCGACACATCAGCACTTGGCACAGAGGAGGCGCCATACCACGCTTCACAAATCCACAATCCAAGCCTTTAATCCCAAGTTACAGCAGACTTAAAAGGGGAGGGCAGTTATCTAACTCTCTCAGCACCCCCATGTGCCTGCTTGGATCATGGAGCTGCACTGCCTTCCTACTGATACCCCCACCACAGCCAGCTCCTGCTCCACGGATCCCCCGTACGACAACTGCCCACCTTTTGGCCAGCGAGAGAGAGCCAGGGAGAAGGAAATGGAGAGTGGAGTTGTGTGCCCTGCTGTAACCAGACTCCCAGGCCCCCAGAGCCCACTGCCTGGTCTGGCCCCAGCTGTGGCTGAGGTTCAGACAGTGGTCGGTGGGGGAAGAGGGCTTGGCATTTGGCCAGCTCACAGCTACTGCAACTGTAAAGAAGGCCTGGGAAGACAGGCCTGGGAAGCAGAGCTAAGCAGAGGCATAAACACAGCAAGAGGAGGAGACAGAGGAGGAGAACAGGGGTGTAGCTGGGGAGTTCATGTGAACCAAAGCCCAAGCCCATCACAGAGTGAGGAGCACCGGAGCGCTCTGTCTCTGTATGATAATCTCCCTGATGCTGAAACATCAAACAGCCTCCAGGACTTTGACACAGAAACAAGCCTCCAGGAACACTTGCAGGAGCAGATGCACAAAGCTGTAGCATCCAAACAAATCCAGGGATCGATGGAGGATGACTGTGCGACTGAAAAGATGCTCAGTAAAAGATGTTCTAGCAACCAGGACCAGAAACCAGACCAAGATGAGGAGCATGAACCGGAGCTACAGCTGGACTCAGGATCCTGTAGATTAACAGAAGGGGACCTGATGCAGCATCACCACCTCCCTACGTCGCTTCCTCAACATCTTACACAAAATTCCGCTCAGATGCGTCAAACCAAGTCTCACGACCCACCGCTGTGGCCTCCGGCTGATGTCAAACAGCCAAAACAGACATCGTCTCCCAGAGTGCCCCCTCCATTACCCCTGGCAGACCCCTCTGCCAGTGCTTTACGCAGCCTCCTCACCAGCCTGCAGCACCAGATAATGAAGCAGAGAGAGGAATATGAAGCACGGATAATCAGGTAACGTCAGCTTGTTTTTCTTTGTCCTACATTTTCTATTTATAAATCCCCAACAAAGATTAATTATGCCATGTGAAACAATATGAAGTATCTTAAAATGTAACGTGGTGATGCTTTTGGCTTTAATATTAGCATACACTTACAGCTCAATGACTTTAAGAATTTTCCAGCCTGTGGTGTATTTTCAATGAAGGGTAACACACTGTTCCCAGGCAAAGAAAGTGTGTACATGTGTCCACTCAGCTGTGCTGGTGTGGTCCCTCAGTTGACTCCAAGCTTCACCCTACATCCTGTTTGGTTCACAGATCAGCGAGAGCCGATTCAATTTTGTCATAGTTTCCCACAGATCTCCTCATGATGTGCTATGATGGAAATGCTGCTTGTATACACACGAAACTGCATTTTGGATAACCAAAGTTGGGATTTGGGTTTTTTAGTCTGGAAATGGATGTGCATCTATGTTTGTGGCAAAATACTGGCAAATTAAGAAGAAACCTGCTTTTTTGTTGCCATCTAGTTAGCCAGCAAAAAAAAAGAAGCACAGCCCGTGTGCATGACATATAGACCAGCTCATGACAGTGGAAAGAGAGCTAATTTAAGGGGCCATGCTGCTGACCTAGACACAACACATACCTCATTTATTACTGATATAGATAGACCAACACTCAGAGTAAGGTAATGCATTGGTAGTAGTGGAGATGACAATCCTTTTAGCTCAATAAGGATGGTATGAAAAGTCACAAAAGACAGCTTTAACTCTGCACACGAAGCTTTTGAACTATCCGTTCAGACTTTCCAACGAGACAGTGCTGTGATTTACCCCCTTCTTGATTTCTTAGTTTTTTACATATTAGTCACAGTTGCATGTTTCAGAGCGCAATACAAATTTTAACATTAGATGAAAATAACCAGGGTAAACACAAAATGCAGTTTTAAAATAACCATTTTATTAATTAAGGGGGGAAAAGCTATCCAAAATTGTGTAAAAAGAAAAAAGAAAGATCAATTGTTCCCTAAACCTAATAACTGGTTGTGCCACCCTTTGGAGCAAGAACTGTAATTAAGCATTTGGAATAATTGGCAGTGAGCCTTTCACTGTGGAGGACTCTGATCCACACCTCTTTGTAGAGTTGTTTTAATTCAGCCACACTGGAGGGTTTTCAGGCATGGACAGCCTGTTTGAAGCCATGCCAAAGCATCCGAGTTGGATTTAGAACTGGACTTTGACTAGGCCACTTCACTACCTTCATTCATTTTGGCTCATCATCATGCTGCATAACCCAAGTGTGAACGGATGGCCGGACATTCTCCTTCCGGATTTTCAATAGTTACAGCAAGTCATCCAGATGCTGAAGCAGCAAAACAGCCCCACACCATGACACTACCACCACCGTGTATGACTGTCGATATGACGTTCCTTTTATGAAATGCTGTCGTTTTTTTTGCCAGATGTAACAGGATGCAAACCTTGCAGAAAGTTTAACTTTGCCTCATCAGTCCACAGAATATTTTCACAAATCATCAAGAAGTTTTTTGTTCTGTTTTTTCAAATGTGAAACAAGCCTTTTTCTTTCTGATCAGCAGTGGGTTTCTCCTTGGAACTCTACAATGGAGGCCATTTTTACCCAGTTTCTTTCTTATTGCTGAATCATGAACTCTGACTTTAACGGAGGCAGGTGATGCCTGCCGTTCTTTAGATGTCGCCGAGGTACTCTTGGAGTAACTTTGGTAGGTCAGCCATCACTGTTCCATGTTTTCTCCATTTGTGGATAAAGGCTCTCTCTGTTGTTCACTAGTCCCAAAGCCACAAAAACAGCTTTGTAATTCTTTCTTGCTGGGCTTTTTTTTTTTTTTTTTTTTTTTTTTAAATAAATGTGTTACTGTTTGAAACAAGTTAGCCTACTTCAGTTTGTCAGATTCTATTTAAGTGACTGCTTAGTTTAACACATATGGTAACAATGAGGCCTGGAGGTGCCCTGTGAAACTGAATTGGGCTTCCCAGAAAGTGTGGTTAATCATAGTTAAGTCATGATTTAATAAGCTGGCAGTGTTACTTTTTCATACAAGGTCAAGTAGGTTTGGATAGTGTTTTTCCCCTTAAAGGAAATCATTTAAAAACTTTATTTTCACTCAGGTTACCTTGGATATTAAAATGTGTGTACTTTTACACAGGACTGCAATGATGCTGTTGATATAAGGAACGATCCAGTAATCCATCCTGTCATTTTTAAATAAATTAAAAATAAATTTGTATCCTTCACCCTATTTTTATCCTTTTTAACTTTAATATTGCTTCTCTTTTCCTCCTCACGTCATCAGTCTGGAGCAGAGAAATGAAGAGCTACAGATGGAGGTAGTTCGTCTGAAAACAAACCTCGCACAGCAGCGGCACTGGTACCAGGTTGTGCAGGCGAAGATCGTGGAATCTGAACGGGCACGGGCTGCCGCGGAAGCACACAACACCACGATGCAGAGGGAGATGGAGCAGTTTTTCGACATCTTTGGAGAGCTCAACAACGAGGAAAAGAAAACAGAACACATTGTGCAGAGCTTTTGAGAAAGCTTATGATACGAGCAGTGAGTGCAAAGAGTAGGAAATAAATGCACAAGATGAGCTGGTCATTACACTCTAACGAGGGTCTTTTATCACTATGTCACTAATAAAGCAATGTACAGTCATTTCCTCATGAAGAATCTGAGAATTGCACAAAACAGCATCAAAGAAAGAAAAATAATCACTGATGTCCACTTTATTAGCTGAGTATGGGCAAAAGATGTTGGCCAAAAGGTCATATTGTGGTCATTGCAATCACAGAGGACATCTCTGGAAATAAAAGGAGGAACAAACCGAGATGTACAGTGTATACAATGGAGTCTTTTCTTTTAAAAACATAGTAAACACATGAGATAACCTGAGCAACGTGATGCTCAGTCCTTATCTGCTAAGATTTGGAGAGTTGGATGGCCACTCCTCAGGTCATTTAAGGCATGACTGAAAGAATAAGGTCATGGTTGTGTACAACATAGTGCATAAGTTCTCGGTGACTCCATAGTGTCTTCTTTCTGCATGTCCATCACATGTGCAATCAGTTATGAAAAAAACGTTTAAAAAAAGAAGAACAAAGGGGGGGGGGGGGGCGCAGTATCTGCACAGTCCATTTATCTTTGACTTTCAATCTTCAGTTGAACTCAGGACTCCACAGTCTCACCCACGCTTAAACCACAGCATGTCTGCTTTCTCTCTGGGAACTTTTAAAAAACCTGGACAGCTGGGTCAGATTATTCAAAGGACGAGTGCTGCACAGCATGTTCTTGTAAAACATACAACACACATTTAAGGCCAAAAAAACCAAAACAACAACAACAAAAAACAAACCCTCGTAAAACTACAACAGCTCCCTAACTCTAAAAGCTTTCTGAACTAAGAACGGAAACGTACTGTGAGTGAAAGAATGCTCTTGAATTCATTTCTTTGTATAGCAAGAACTACAATTTCTTACAGGTGTGAAGCCTTCATGCAGGTTAAAACGTGTCGTCTGATTTCATGATTCATTGTGTAACTTCTCCAGCACTAATGGAATGGTTTAAAAAAAAAAAAAAAAAAAAAAAAAAAAAAGAGAGAGAGAGACAGAAAAAAAGACAAAAGGGAGCAGTCCACACGTTTGTCAATGAAACGTTTTGACAAGAGGCTTAATTCCCACGGGCGTCACTGTGGTTGTGTGCAACACTCTGCAAGAACACACAAAAATAAATACAAGTATCTTGTTTTGCCTCTTCCGGATGTACAGGATTACGATTTTTTTTTTTTTGATGTACACACTTATAGTCAGTACCGTAAGTCAAATAAGGGTGATTGCAATATTATATATAGATATAGATATATGTAGCTCCACAGACATGTTGAATTTCTTAACCAAACAAGCACATCCTATCTATTTGTAATGAAAGGGTCTACAGCCACTATGAGTGACATCCTTACATACAGTACATTGTATCGGGAAATAAACAGTAACACTGCAATCACAGCTTCCCCTCGCTGTCATGGGGAAAAGCTTAAAACCAACATCACTCAAGCCAATTAATTATTCAATTAAAAACAAAAACACTGTGCAGAACGCACCGCTGTAGAGATCTGCAATACTTTTGATGAAACTTTTGATCAGTGTTTGATCATGATTGATGCCATCAGTTTATGGTAAGCTTTTGTTCTTTGTGGCGTAACATGCACTAGAGCAGGTCGCAGTGTGATGCTTGCCTGCCCCGATTTCATGACGATGACCTCTGGTCTCGAATTGCTAAAAAAATAAAACTTTTAAAATACAGGCGTACAAAAACAAACGACTCCCTGGCAAATCAATATGGATGCATACACCGCATATAGGCAGGTGATCAAGTAAAACAATGGAGAAAACAGAGAGCACAGGTATCTTTTACCTGCAGGCAGCAGTTCCAACGACAGAGCGGGTAACAAATTAGAAAAATAAACCTGTCCATTGAGACTAAAGAGAAAAACTAAAGACATAAAGGGACAGAACAAGTGTATGTGGAGTTAAAAAACAAAGAAAAGAAAGGATGATGATGGCTGTTAAGCCCCTTTCAGACATGTACCCTCTCCTGACGGTGTCTGAACATGTTTGCTTCATGTATTCAAACCTGTGATGGCAAATCTCCTGGGTCAGACCTCGTAACAGTTACGTAACACTTCCAGCACGGCACAAGACTAAGAGCATGCAGGACATTAACGGTAACGAACACCAAAAGGTGTGCCGCGAACGCGTCTTTGTGAGTTGCTCAGCTCACAAGAGAACGCCCTAAACAATAAAATATGTGCATATTAACATTTTAGCTCATAAACTTGGTTTGCAATAAGATTAAAACATTCCTCATTTTCATTATTCCCACTCATGAAGAAAGAGATTTGTTTTGGAGCCTGTGTGGGAAGGTTTTTCTCAGCAGCGCACGCACGCACAGAGTACCCCTGTTTGAGAACAACTCGCTCAAGAATGTGTTTCCGCTTAACTAAAGGCAATGCTGACAGTATTCAGGCATGTCATGTTTGTTGGTTTGAATCCATGAAAACACCGATGTAAAACTGACCGATGTCTGAAAGATTGTGCTGTCACTTTAACAGATTGCTGACTTCACCAATGTTACATATTCCATGTCTGAAAAGGGCTACTGATGTTTGGAGAGCGAAAACTGGAGATGGCAGGCGGGCAGACAGAGAGAGATGTGTGGAAAATGTCTGTGTTCAGTGATTCTCGTCCAGAGGTCCTGTCAGTGTGTCGATGCTGCTGCTGTCTGTGTCTGAGGCCAGGGTTTGCTCTGTGGACATGGACGAGATATCGTTGGCTGAAGAGGACTGGGAGGCCGAACCTGACACCACATCTGACACATTAAACACAAAAACAACAGACAGAACAGGAAATTTAGCTGCATATGGCAACAACATTTACACTTCCTAGTACATTGTTACTGGAACATCCACTCACAGCCGCTCTATTAGGTATACAGTGGGGCAAAAAAGTATTTAGTCAGCCACCGATTGTGTAAGTTCCCCCACCTAAAATGATGACAGAGGTCAATAATTTGCACCAGAGGTACACTTCAACTGTGAGAGACAGAATGTGAAAAAAAAATCCATGAATCCACATGGTAGGATTTGTAAAGAATTTATTCGTAAATCAGGGTGGAAAATAAGTATTTGGTCAATAACAAAAATACAACTCAATACTTTGTAACATAACCTTTGTTGGCAATAACAGAGGTCAAACGTTTACTATAGGTCTTTACCAGGTTTGCACACACAGTAGCTGGTATTTTGGCCCATTCCTCCATGCAGATCTTCTCGAGAGCAGTGATGTTTTGGGGCTGTCGCCGAGCAACACGGACTTTCAACTCCCGCCACAGATTTTCTATGGGGTTGAGGTCTGGAGACTGGCTAGGCCACTCCAGGACTTTCAAATGCTTCTTACGGAGCCACTCCTTTGTTGCCCGGGCGGTGTGTTTTGGATCATTGTCATGTTGGAAGACCCAGCCTCGTTTCATCTTCAAAGTTCTCACTGATGGAAGGAGGTTTTGGCTCAAAATCTCACGATACATGGCCCCATTCATTCTGTCCTTAACACGGATCAGTCGTCCTGTCCCCTTGGCAGAAAAACAGCCCCATAGCATGATGTTTCCACCCCCATGCTTCACAGTAGGTATGGTGTTCTTGGGATGCAACTCAGTATTCTTCTTCCTCCAAACACGACGAGTTGAGTTTATACCAAAAAGTTCTACTTTGGTTTCATCTGACCACATGACATTCTCCCAATCCTCTGCTGTATCATCCATGTGCTCTCTGGCAAACTTCAGACGGGCCTGGACATGCACTGGCTTCAGCAGCGGAACACGTCTGGCACTGCGGGATTTGATTCCCTGCCGTTGTAGTGCGTTACTGATGGTGACCTTTGTTACTTTGGTCCCAGCTCTCTGCAGGTCATTCACCAGGTCCCCCCGTGTGGTTCTGGGATCTTTGCTCACCGTTCTCATGATCATTTTGACCCCACGGGATGAGATCTTGCGTGGAGCCCCAGATCGAGGGAGATTATCAGTGGTCTTGTATGTCTTCCATTTTCTGATGATTGCTCCTACAGTTGATTTTTCCACACCAAGCTGCTTGCCTATTGTAGATTCACTCTTCCCAGTCTGGTGCAGGTCTACAATACTTTTCCTGGTGTCCTTCGAAAGCTCTTTGGTCTTGGCCATGGCGGAGTTTGGAGTCTGACTGTTTGAGGCTGTGGACAGGTGTCTTTTATACAGATGATGAGTTCAAACAGGTGCCATTCATACAGGTAACGAGTGGGGGACAGAAAAGCTTCTTACAGAAGACGTTACAGGTCTGTGAGAGCCAGAGATTTTCCTTGTTTGAGGTGACCAAATACTTATTTTCCACCCGAATTTACGAATAAATTCTTTACAAATCCTACCATGTGGATTCATGGATTTTTTTTTCACATTCTGTCTCTCACAGTTGAAGTGTACCTCTGGTGCAAATTACTGACCTCTGTCATCATTTTAAGTGGGGGAACTTGCACAATCGGTGGCTGACTAAATACTTTTTTGCCCCACTGTATGTAAAGAAGCCAAAACAGTTCATCCATGACTAGAAATCAGGCAGATCAATGAACTGTCACCATGGAAACAAGTTAATGTACTGCCGATCTGAGCATATGTAAGATGGACCCAGAAAGCATTGTGGGATTTTAATGTTTCAGTTTCAGCAGTTTTTTTAACTGCCCAAAAATAAATAAATACAACTGCCAATGTGAGGCTGGTAAAACTGATCTTTGATAGGAGGAGAGCATTGTCTTGTATCGTGTGACTACAGCACTAGCAAAGGCACACTAACAGCAAAACACAACGAAAATCATACCATCACTGGATAGGAAAAAAGGAAGAAAATACTACTGTCAACAAATACGTGAACAGCTACAGGAAATCATGACTACATGCAAAATCTATCAACAATGCAGTCCCATCCTAATTCTAGTAACTGATTTTAATGTTTTTGAAATCTTTTGAACTCAAAAACATTTAGCCTTAAAACTACTCATCTGTGGGAACTCAGTAGGCACGACATGTCTGGAAAACAGATTTGGGGGACAGAAAAGCTTCTTAAAGAAGACGTTACAGGTCTGTGAGAGCCAGAGATTTTCCTTGTTTGAGGTGACCAAATACTTATTTTCCACCCTGATTTACGAATAAATTCTTTACAAATCCTACCATGTGAATTCATGGATTTTTTTTTCACATTCTGTCTCTCACAGTTGAAGTGTACCTCTGGTGCAAATTACTGACCTCTGTCATCATTTTAAGTGGGGGAACTTGCACAATCGGTGGCTGACTAAATACTTTTTTGCCCCACTGTACCTGTTAAACTGATAATGCAAATACCTAATCAGCCAATCGCATGACAGCAACTCAGTGCATTTAGGCATGCAGACATGCTCAAGACAACCTGCTGAAGTTCAAACGGAGAATCAGAATGGGAAAGAAAAATGATGTAAGTAACTTTGAATGTGGCATTGTCATTGGTGCCAGAGTAGTCTGAGTGTTTCAGAAACTACTGACCTACACAACCATCTCCAAGGTTTACAGAGAATGGTTTGAAAAATAGGAAATATCCAGCAAGCAGCAACTGAGGCTACAATTAACATGGGCTTACCACAGGTTTGAAAAATGTGACATTTAGATGGTAGAGTCAGAATTTGTCGTCGACAACATGAAAGCATCCTGCCTTGCATCAACAGGTCAGGCTACTACTGGTGATGTAATAGTCTGGAGCATATATTCTTGGCACACGTCGAGCACCTTAGTACCAATTAAGCATTATTTAAACATCACAGGCTACCTGAGGACTCTTGCTGACCATGTCCAGTGTATCCCTCTTATACTAGCTTCTTCTGCTAACAATCTCGAGCTGCTTTCTTGAACATGACAGCAAGTTCACTGCATTCAAACTGTCTACACAAATGGGCCAGATCGCAATCCAGGAGAGCTTCTTCGAGATGTGATGGAATGGGAGACTCACATCATGGACATGCAGCCGACAAATCTGCAGGAACCGTGTGAGGCTATCAAAGCAATATGGACCACAATTCCTGAGAAATGTTTCCAGCATCTTGTTGAATTTATGCAACGAACAATTAAGGACAGTTCTGAAGACAAAAAGGCAGTCCGGCAACGTACCACCAAGGTATACCTAACAGAGTGCATGTGTCCACAATGGCACATTTAAGGATACCCGTCTTATGGCCCATGAGAATGCCAGCAGACTCCTTAGCTACAGTAGGGCATTAAGATACTGTAGTTGTTTTAAGAGTATTGTACTGAAAGACAATATTTAGGGACAACTACTGTTTCCACTGCTGCATACTGACATATGTGTGTGTGAACGAAAAAAATAAATAAATTATATATATATATATATATATATATATATATATATATATATATATATATATATATATCTCCACATACATGTACACACTGTTCTAGGACCCTTTTGCGCCTTGCGAACATCAAAGTGAGTGTTTGTTTTGGTGAAGCTGTCAGTGTGAAGCGTTTTTCAAACAGTGACACGTCCAGTGAGGCTGCAGCTTTGGGCTTATGCTAACAATTTTGGGCTGATAGAGGAAAACTTTGTACCTGAGCAATCTTCTTTCATTAGACCATTCTTGTTCCTCTCCTCCCAGTCAATCACCTCTTCATAAATAAGTTCTGTGGAGAAACAGAACAGGTTAATGGCTTTCAGTGGTGACCACACTCATGCCTGCACGTTCAACACAAAAGCAACAGCAACAGTAGAACAGCAGTTGCCCGGTATGGTGCGCTGCTGGTTTGCTTCTCTAGAGGTCAGTGTATCCCACCTTTCCACTGCTCAATAGTGTGCTCTCTCTCTTCCAACTGCTTGTCAGAAATCTGTGGAGGAGGCTGTGAAACAAAAGGAAATGTCACACACAGCCGCAGCACTGATGAAGTTTACCACAAATTGAGGGGAACTGCTTGCTCACCGCGTCGGCCTCTGCCGGGTCGTACCACACGTGAATGTAGGGGTGATTAAGAGCTTCTTCTACAGATATGCGGCACTCGGGATCAATGACTAGCATTTTGGAAAGCAAGTCCCGTGCTTGACTTGCTGTTATGACAACACAGGAAGGGCAGGATTACTATGGAAACAGGCTTACGACATCATTAAATTTAAGTATTCTGTTTGACAATTGAATATTGTCCCTGATGGTGTTTGGCCAACATGTCTGTCAATGTCAAGATTTGTTCCGTTTTATTTAATGATGTGACCTCTTAAACGACAACATTACACCGCAGAGTTTTACTAAATCTATGCAGTACAGGAGTATCATTGGATACTAAAAATAACACTCTACATAAAGAGAGTATCAAAAATTCTTACTCTTCAATTTGTCATGTTCTGACTCAGAAGGGAAGGCCCAGTCTGGGAAAAGCTCGGCAAAGCTGACACCAGGATACTGTGGCTTGTTCATCACATAGTTCCTCACAGTCTCCATCAGTCGGTTCATAAACTCTAGACTGGGTGTGCCCAGAATCTCAATCACCTTATTCCACTGGTCGATGTCTAGAAAACACACTTGTTATGGAAATCTCCAGTAAATTGATGGGCCTGTGCACATGTAAGCAAGTGAAAAGAACAGATGAAAAGGTACAGAATAGATCCGACATGTACACTAAATAATTTTGTATGAAAGCTAGCAAAGGTAAGCCTTAATTCACCAAAGCATAGGAGAGATGAAAATTTTGACCTTACAGGATTACCAATTATTACCATTCACACTCAGATTAACAAGAATTTGTGCTCTAAAGAAATGTAAATGCATCAAATAGATGCTGAGTCATTTTACTGTCAAATAACTACAAAAGCAATGATTTATATTGAGAAGCTACAGATGTAACCACATCATGGCAACATATAAAAAGTCCCTAATCTGGGAACAATGGGTATCTGTCCCAATCCATCAGGTGGATATTGGCCAATTTCAGTTTAGGTTAATTTAGCCACTCTGTTAAGTGAACAGAGCAGTATTACAACCTGAAAAACCATTTTAGCATGGCTAAAAATACAGATGTGCACGGTCTGTTGACTTACTTCTGCGCAAGGCAATTACTTCAAAGGATGGGAAGCAATCTATCATCGACTCACACTTGTGCCCAGCATCCATTCTCAGCTACTCGGGTGTGAATGCAAAGGGGAAGCTGGGAGCTAAGAGGCAGCTTACATATGTAACAAGAGAGATTAATATTTATTGAAGAGAAACGGGAATTAGAGCCTGACCTATAATGGATGTATTAGGAGTAAAAACTTCTCTAAATTATCAGTGGGTTGTGATCTGTAAAATAAATATTTCCTATCAGTGTATAATGAGTTAGACTCTGCAGAGAAAACACAAAACTTTAAGTTTAAACTCAGCCCGAGTGTTTTGTAAATTGTAAATTCAGCAGCTGAGAAGATGCGAGTGTGCCGGGAGACCCACAAGAATAGAAATATTTGATAGAGTGTGAATGACGATGGAGGAGGAGGGACAACAACTGGCACAGAGACGATGAGAGCTGCGAAGGATACGATCAGTGCCCTGGAAGATGACGCTGCCCTTTACCATCTCTCCCATGATACACCCCACTGACCAGATGTCCACTGGGAACAGAAAACGCACAAGCACGCACAGATGCACACAAACACACACACATAACCACACAGAAGAGATATTAACTTAAAAGTGACCAGATAACATCAACTAGATAATACAATCCACACTGAATGTATAGTAACATAAAGTGACACACAGAATGATGGAAATCATGCTCTATGGATTCAAATTTGAATGAGAAACATTTAAAATGCGAAACACGAGCTCTCATCGGTTTTGGTGCATCTGCCAGCAGAGTCGCGGCCTGAGGCTTTCATCATAGCCATCTTCAGGCTTTTCTTTCTCTCGGAGTCAGTCTCAGCTTTCCACGCCTTTCTCCACAGCCTGGCTTATCAGTTTGCACAGCTGTTGCTCTCTCCCTCATTTTTCATGTGTGTAATTGCACGCACTTAGCAGGACAGGCTGTATTTCGTTTCTCTCTCTCACTCTCCAAGTCGACTGCTTGCTTGTCAGTGGTCGTCAGGGGCAAATACCCATCAGCTCCTCTTTTTCCCTGAAATTCAGCTTCACTAAAAATTAAAAGTTCTCTCTCTGAAAATATCTCCAGAGAATCTACTCCAAGTCCACTCAGCCATTACATAAATGTAAACACTTGGCAGGTTTCACTCCTATAAATGATTGGTCTCACAGCTTAGCTACATTCAAGGACTACTTCCATTTTGCAAACCTACCCCAATATGTTGAGTCATATTTCATGCTCCACCTTGTAATTAACCCAGGTCAGAAAAGATTGAGATAACCTGTCTGTTTAGCAGATAAATAATATCATGGGTCAGGTTTCTATCTCTGACTGCAATGGCTATACTGACAACTACACGGCTCTACACAGAGTATACATTTCTCAGAATATTAACTTAACTATTGCTTTGATTCCCCCCTCCAGATGTGTTTTATACAACTAAATAAACAATTCTTGCCTTTAATAAACAAAAATATCTCAGTGTCTCCTGGCTCCAGACAGAGCAACCAACTGTTGTGTGAGATGAACAAGAAAGGATACAGTCCTTTCCAGGAAAGAGGACTTTGTGAGAAATCATTTCAGCCATTATGCAGCCAACTGACCACAGGTCCACTGCAGCAGAGTGGTGGTATAGTAAACATATTTGTTAACATCATGTTAATATATCAAGAGTCAAACTTACTATGACGAGTCAAAATCACCATTAAATGTTTCCACTTTGTACATGAGAACCATTGCTAATATACACTCACCTTTCACTTTATTAGGCACACCTGTTCACTGCTCACTAATGCAGATACCCAATCAGCCAGTCACATGACAGAAACTCAATTTAGTCATGCAGACATGCCTCAAGATGACCTGCTGTAGATCATAGTGAGATTCAGAATAGGGAAGAAAGTAGGGCTGGGTTTTGATTATCGATTAAAATCGATTCTGGCTTGGATAACGTGATATTGATTCATTAAAATCCTGAATCGATTTTTAAATATAAATTTATTTTGCCTGAAACGCCAGAATCTCAGGTTAAACCTCACAAAATTTCTACAACCACCAAACAGCTAAAACAGTAAATGAGAGCAGGTACACGGATTCTGCACAAAGATGTAAAAACAAAACGCAGACCCGGCGCATCCGAATCAGTGAGATGTTGCCTTTCTCACGCCGTCGGGGCTGAAAGCAGACTGATTTTGAAGCGTCGGCGGGCACTTTAGGTTTACGTCCTTTTTGCGCTCGATTCTGAAGCTGCATCTTTTATCTCTCTCCAAACAATATTGACTGAACCAGCCACTAAAGATGATCCAAACTACGCTTCACATAAACATCGTCACAAATTTCCTCTTACTTTTGCTGTTTTGCTTCCACCACGATAAAAATCACACTTCATGTAGAGCTCTCTCTCTCCCTCTCTAAATCGATAATCAAAACCCACCCCTAGTTATTACCCACCAGTCTACAGTGTCAGTCGCTGTTTGTTTTTTGTTTTTTTACTTACGACAAGAAAGCCTCATTTCTGCTGTTCAATACTGAACAAATTTAAACTTTTTAAAATTATGCAAAATTGCAAAATGCTTAGCTGTGTCTCTAATCAAACCTCAGTAACTTTGCTCTGCTTCGTTTTTGATCTACTGCACAATATTTTTAAGGTCATCTGCTACAAAAACCCAGACCAGGAAAACCGCCTTCATGTTTTTCTGTGTTTTATCCTCAGTTACTTTGACACAAAGGAATCTGCTGTGATGCTCACACCTTTGATAAAGTCTCACAAGTGTCAGCTTTCTTTTTATAGATATAAAAATATAGATATGTACTGATAAGTGATCAGAATTATAATATTTCTGACTGTCTGAGGCAAAATTTCCCCAATTCAAATCAAATGAATCGAATCGGATTGTGGATCGAATCGATTCGGGACCTTGTGAATCGGATTCGAATCGATCCTAGAAATCAGTGACGATAACCAGCCCTAGAAGAAATGCAATTTAAGCGACTCTGAAGGTGGCGTGGTTTTGGGGCTGCTGATCTGCTGGGAATTTCCCAGTTCTGAAGGTAGAAGGGAGACCAACCAAGTACCAGCAGGGTGCATCTAATAAAGTGTTCAGTGAGTGTTGTTGTTTGGTTTTTTTTTTTGGGAGCATTAAATTAATCATAAAGTTTAAAAAACCTGGCTTTTCGAGAACATGAAGAACTCCAGGGAGCAGCTTGTATTGATAGTCCTGATGGGTTAAATGATTTTCGGACACGCTACATAAAGTCATGTTAAACAGATTATTAGAAAATAATTATTCTGAAAGAGAGAAGTGTTACATGTTGACCAAGTAGTGTTTAAAAGATTTTTTTAAGGCTGGTTTGTACTCACCATTTTCCTTGTACTTCATACCGAGAATGACCTCCGGGGCACGGTAATATCTGGTCACCACGTACGGGGTCATCATGAAATTAGTGCAGGCTGTCCTAGCTAAGCCAAAGTCCAAGATCTTTAGTGTGCAATCTGACTTAACCACAATGTTACTGGGCTTCAGATCCTGAAGGGGGAAAAAAAAATTCGATAAATCTTTAGGAAAACAGGCACAATAATCTTAAAGTTGACAAGCAGATGGAAACGTAATACAACCATTTTAACCACTTTATAAAGTAAACTTTGGAAGAATTATCTAAATACAAAATGAATAATGTTATTTCAGAATCAAAGATATACTCATTGGCTAATGCTAAAATACACAAAACAAGCAAAAGTTTAAATAAATACAAATTTTTTCATGTATTAATAAATATTAAAGAGCTGTCAGGTTACAGACACAACATGGGAAACGTTACACTTTTAAGCGCTATTTAAGTATTAAGTTACTGTGTTTTCAGAGTGACTCTTTTAGCCAGCAACACATTTACTGCTTGCACTTACCCTGTGGATTATGCCAGCAGAGTGCAGGTGCCTGATTCCACAAAGGATCTGGTATAGCAGGTAGGACATCCTCTCGTGGTCTAGGTCCATATGGATCACCTGGCATAGGCTGGCATCCATTAGCTCCATCACCAGATACCTGAGAGGAGGGGAACAAGTGCAAACTGTGTTTGTGTGCTACTGTGCGAGAGCTACAAGTGCAAAGAAAAGAAACAAAATAACAGGAATTTAAAAAACAATCAGAAAGAAGACAAAATAAGAAAGCAGATAAAGGAAATGTGACAAAAGCAAAGCGTGAAAAATAGAAACCAGAGAGCGAATGAAAGCAACGCAGAGGATTAGAGAACGTTGGAAAGTAAATAAGAGGATGTTTGTTAAATGAAAAAAAGACGCAAAATACTTCAGCTTAAATCTTTGCATGTGAGAGAAAACCAAAGCAGCCAAAAAACACTTGAGTGCCACTCACAGATCCTGAAATTCCTCCAGGGACTTCTGAGGCGTGAATACATTGATCAGACGGATGATCTGCAAGCAGAGAGACAAGCCGTTACTCTACTCTGTCGCTCTCCTACCTACTGGTGAGGCCCAACTAAAGGCACAGCAGGGCTTCTGTTACCCCAAACCAGAAATGTTATATTTAGTCCAAGGAGATGACTTGAACTTAAATTTATATTACATATGTTCTGGCTACCTCTTAATATTAGAAATATTGTCCAACACATGAGAAGATGGAAATGATCAACTTTAACATTTTTCTGCCACACCTCGGTTTAACCTTCATCAAATGTTCAACACATTTTATTGCAGGTCGAAAAAGAAGATTTACATTTTTGTGGTTGACACATTTGAGCAGCACCAGCTCCCTGTAGGCGCGCTTAGCGTGGGTCTGGTTCTGAAAGGGCCGACACAGCTTTTTCACTGCCACTGGTATACTGAGGACCGTATCTAGAGCAGAGCTGCAACAGATTTCATTAAAGAAAAAAAAGACAGAGACAAATGTTAGCAAAGAAGAAACTAAGTGCATCCCAGAGAAAACAGCTTATTCAAAAATTCCTAGTTACACATTCAGTTTCATTCACATTTTAAAAATAGTAAAAATAAAAATATAATTTTTTACGACCCTACTTTAAACATGATCGGGGCTGCACAGAGGAAAATAATCAGGTGTGAAATGTATAGTTTTCAGGGTTTTTATCGGTTTTCAGCGTTATTTTGTTATCGTTTTTATCGTTTACTCTGTTTTCCTGGGTCTTTTTACGTGTGTTATGAATAAATTTTCTTTTTTCCGGTACCGGTACTAGTTTTATTTTGTTATATTTATCCGCGACACCTTAAAGGCTGGTCCATGAAAATATTGTCGGGCATAAACCGGTCCGTGGCGCAAAAAAGGTTGGGGACCGCCGACCTAAACCACAGCAGTTTAACTCTCAGTAAAATGTATTTATATAGCACTTTTCACAGACAGAAATCACAAAGTGCTTCATAATAAAACCTACGAAAATAAAAGTATAACACAACAATGCAAATTAATAGAATACAACATAAAACAGGTGTGGGGTGCGTATGAGGATAGATGACTCACGACTGCAGACCAAATCTACCCATGGGTTTGTACCCATAAAGCAACCTGAACCCGAACTGAATGGGGGCAGTGATTTACTGAAACATGTACAAAAACACATTTAAATACAGTATATGAGTGAAAGGGAGACTATATATAATTCCAACAAGTTTGAAAGTTAAAAATTGAGATGAACATCTTTAAACGTCTACACAGCCTGAGCCTGAGTCACGTAGTCTTCAGGAATAGTTCTCCAGGCTTCTTTAAGTAGATTCAAAGCTGTTCTTTGGATGTCATTTTCCATTGACTCAACTAAGGAAATCTGAATAAATTGTGTTTCTGTCTAACAAAGTGCCTAAAGACACACATTATATTACATTGGTTCTTTGCTAATATGTCTGTTTTGTACACCTAACTTAAGGGATCAACACTGAATCATCCCATAAGATATGTATATGTAAAATATGTATTTTACCTGGTTAATGTGTGTGGCAGGGCATGCTCTGCAGCGCCGCTGCAGGGGAGGCGGACGCACCTGAGCGCCACCCGCAATCACGCCTCGCCGCCTTGACATCTGTGCTATCTGTGCTGTTGTGTTGGTATGTGTCGGGCTGTGAGCTGAAAAGCTACAACTGGCTGTATGTGTACAGCAACCGTGTGTGAAAAGTGGCCTATAAAGAGGTGCTGAAAAGCATGTTCATGCAAACATCGTCGGTTCTGCCGTGGTATGTTTACAATGGGACTTCTGCTCCTGAACCTCTGCTAACGTTATTTGGAGAGGAAAGGATAATGGCTGCTGAAGAAAGAATGCCATTGGTCGAAAAGAGAGGTAAAACGATTTCAGTGGTGTGGAAACATTATGGGCTCGTGGAGTCAGACGTGGATCAAGTAGACATAGTGTGTAAACTTTGCTACGGTGTCGTAGCTGCACCACAGAGCAACACTACAAATGTATTCAATCATTTGAAGACCGCTCACAAAGTGACATACGATCAAACAATGAAGGAGCAGCAACTTTAGTTGACATACCTCAATGTCAGTTTGATGCAATTGTGCATTGTGTGGCTGCACAGCTTGCCTTGATGTTTGGTTATTTGTATGCATAAATATTATGCAGTATTTTTAAGTTCACTAAAAATTAATGTTTACATTTTTCATTTAGTTTTTATATTGCTAACATTTGCACTGTTATCAGTATTTGCACACTATTTTATATTATTTTTTGACAATCTTTAAAGCCATTATTCAACACATTGTTATTGTTAAATAAATATTATCAAATAATCGAGATCTCAATTTCAGTGAAAATAATCGTGATTATCATTTTTGCCATAATCAAGCAGCCGTAGTTCACAATAGAGAACAGCTGCTGACATAATGTGGATCTGAAGATCCATAATTGGCCTACCTGGGGTTGAAAGTCTCGATAAATGCACGGCGTTTTGGCGGGTACACCGGCTTCCGCGAGTGTGACGCTTATTTTGAGCAATGAAAAAATAATAGAATATAATTTTATTTTTATATTTCAATATCACAATAATCTTCCAATTTAGAACTACAAGTTAAAAAAGAACTAACATAAATAAAATACACTTCAGCTAAATACTTCCAGTTTATTTTCCCAAACCACGCGGAACCGCAGGTTGCCGACCCCTGGTGTAAGTGGTTTAACAAACAAAAACACAAAACAAAAATACAAATCGTCTGAAAATGGTCAGGTACATGGACTGGCCTCAAAAAGCAGCCAATCTCCAAAGAAAACCTTTGAAGACCATCAGAAAGCCTGGAGAAAGATTGCTCAAGAACAGAGCCAGAAAATCTGGCTCCTTGGAAACAAAACAAAGAAATAATGGCTCAGGACTTTTGCACAGTACTCTGCAAGTCTGACATTCAGGGAAATGTATCTAAAATTAAATTCAAGCTCCGTTTGATATAATCATGTAGCCAATAATGAATTAAGTCAAGGGTGCCAATATTTCTAATCAATAGCTTCAACAAATGTGAGATTTTCAGCTTGGAACAATGATATTGACATAACAGTACTTTTTCCAGCAACATTTACACTCATGATGGAAGCAAAAACACAGCTGACACTACTGATCACATTAACTGTGTCTCTATTTAAGAGTCGCTGCAAGCTGTGACACTTGATAATGAGCCAGCTTATCTAACACCTGACCCCAAAGGGGCTCAACCGATTCAGCAACAATCACTAACATGTGAATTATACAGCGTCAGATCTACACCGTAACCCCATTTTAATCCTACGCCACAATATTCTAAGTAACCTACACCTCCTGAGAAATGTAACTATGTGTTAACTTGAATGGTATGGAAGTTTATGGTGTAGGGAAAAAAGGAGTTTTTGTTTACTATGCAAGTTAGAATGCAGATTTCCCAAAGCAGTCTAAAGTTTTAACCTGTGCCCATTTAATCAATCAAAGACTGAAAAAAACTTCTTTGTCTTACCAAACAATGCCTTGGGCGCCAGAGCCAATGGGCCGCAGCTGCTGGTAGCGCCTGAGTACAGTGAAGGTGGAGTCCACCACCTGAACACTGTAGAACTGCCCCTCCGCCTCACTCATCCTGCTGAACAGTCAGGACCACCAGCGCTGTCTGCAGGACAAAGGAAAACAAAACAGATGAATATCACCACGTTCTAATCTCATGTACGCTCTCTTCTGCTCTCCGTTTCAAAGTGTGTGAAAAGGCCTAGAGAGGAGCACACAGCACAGCTTAACAGATGAGAGACAGGCTCAGTTGAATGTAGCATTTTATTGAGGTAAAAACTTTGAAAACCTTCTAAAACTAAAGATGAACTTGTGTGTTAGGGCCCAAAAAATATCTAATCCAAGATTAACTTTGACTTGATTTGCATGGAACTTTAAATGCTTTCATTGATTAATTGATAACCTTACGTTTCTCCAATATTTTTTATGATAACAGAAGCATAAGGCTGGAGCTAAAGGCTGAGCCTTTAATGTTTGGTGTGCTTGTTAAAACAGAGGAGAGAGAAAGCTAACAGCTTACAGTTCCCTCAGTAAACACGAACATACCACGCACACTCACACAGGCAGCATTTAGCTTGAGTCTCTTCATTATTTCTTGAACTGCATCCAGCTTCACTACAAGTGTGCGTTCAGCTATCAGCACTGGATGAGCACATACATGTTAATAAATTACACGATGTGTTTGAGTGTTTATAACAAAATATGAAAGTGTTTCTTGGCAATAGTTTATGTGCGCATGTGCATACATCTGTGGGCGAGAACACATAATCGTGTAGCTACGCAACACCAAGCAGTCACGGCTGTTTGTCATTCCTTCAGAAGACAGTCATCAGTTTAAAGCAGACCAATTTTTTTCCGCCTTTAGCGGGGAACAGCGAGACAAGCACTCACTGGATTTCGTGGTCACAGACACAAAGTACTGACGAGAAAAATAAAGGATGTTTATGATCAAATGGACCAGAAAAAAAAAAACCTGTAAAGCTAAAGTCACTGCAATAAGCAAAGAGCTACATAAGGAATTAGAAAGAGAACTGCTGTCAGATATCAAAGTGTGTGTCTTTAGTTTAAATGTTCAACTGGAGACGGAAACATTTATTTAAAAATTAATCAAAAGAAAATCTAATAATTGTAGTTCATTCTCCAATAATCAAGAATTAGCGTGCAAATTATTTCAATTATACATTTACCTGAAGGTGATGCGTATTCTGAGTTTTATACAAGGAATACATTTCAAAATTAGCTGGAAGAAGGGGTCACATACCACTGTGCTGCATCACACTCAGTAAGTGCCACATTGTTGAATTAAGCTAGGCCATCAGTAAAAGATCACTGCCTGGAGATCAAACTAAGTTCCTTCAAAACCTATACATGCCTCAGCTGGGCCTTTTCCATGCCATGTAAAGCATAACAGCCACTGGTAATTGTTTTCAAACATGTCCTAAATAATCTCCAGTGCATGTGTGTGTGTGGATTTTCATTGTTCGCTTCGCAGTTTTAACTTCCATTTTGAGATGAAGAAAGAAAGTTATGTGTAAATAATATTACTGGTTGATATGCACTGGTATAGAGCTATATCAGCCAAACATTGTTATCGACAAATAAGGCGACATTTACTGATGGCACTGGTCCACGTCTCTGCTTGCCATTGTATATGATTGTTTATTTCCTACTGTGGTTTGTTATGACTTATTTGCCTGCTTGTAGGCCGGGGTTTTTGCCCATGAACAAACACTGGGAAAAAGCCTTCACGTGTAGGAGGTACCGATCTGCAACCTTGCCATTAGTCAGATGAAAAATGAATCCTTCTCAGTTACTTTCTTCCTCTGCCTGTCTCCTCTCTTTCAAACATAAATCCAGCTGGCTCTCTGACTACACCCAAAGGAAAAACTCCAAAGACCTTTACTTCCTTCATTCTTTTTGTTTTTCACAACTTCTTTGGCTTTGTCCTTTTCCTATTGTGCTACTAACATCCCCCTCAATTGCCTCGTTCCTACGGCCTCCTCACAGATATCTCCAATGATGGTCCTGACAGATATATATTTTCATGACTGCTGTGACTGACACGCAAGCTGAGCTTTTCTGTTTACATACATGTAAAACGTAGGTACAGGCAAAACAGCATGCTAATACCAAAGCTGTACTGCACGTCTCAACAGCACAGATCTTAGGCCACAGGACACAAACACCTTCTGCTAAAAAATACAGAAAAGACTATTTTAGCCTCACTGACAACAGCATTTTGAGATATTTATATTTTTTCATATAAGAGCTGGTGTGCAGCTTTTGCAACACACACATCAAGTTAAAGCATGCTCTGAGGAGACCATTACTCATAACCAAAACCACTGTAGCTTCATCAGTCACCTGGTGCCAGGTTAGTCACAACTACTGGGTCATTCTAAAGTCGATTCAGCACAAACACTGACAGGGAACAACTGTTTGATTAAAGCTACATACTGCTCAGAAAGCCAAACAGAAACATAGGCAGACACCTGCCACAGTTCTGGGCAGCAGGCTCTGAGGAATTTATTTAAAATCAAAAGGGAAATCGATCGTGTGGAAAAAAGTTCCCCAGAGATTCCTCAGCAACTGTGGGTACACTAAAAGGAAGAGACATCCCAGAACAAACTGCTTATGAATGATACCATTAATCATTACTAGCCAAGGTTAAGGGCGACACTGATGCAGCTGATCCTGTGAATGCAGATAAACTGCTAAAACACTTTATCAATCGCTACAGAGAAAACAAACAAAACACTGCTTTAGGTTGATGATTATTTAAAAAGGATGATTAAACCATGTTAACCACAAAACTGCCTATTAATCTCAAAGCTTACAGGGAACACTGTCATCAACAGTGTCTCCATTTTTTCCCCTCAGACTGAATTAAAGGTAGACGTAGCTACTATGACATCATCCACTGGTTTGTGAAGTCCTGTTTTAACTCTTTTCCACATAAAGACGAGATTTAATGACCTCACCCGTACCCTTAATGGTGAGTTTCGATACCTCAGTATATATCAATAACCCTGATGACCTCACTAATGATGCAAACCCAGTCATTTTGTTCTATAAGCAGGCCTGAAATATGACAGAATCCGCTCAGTTCAGAAAAGAGCTTCAAGGGTTACTCGTAGTAAGAGTAAAAGCCTCGAGCCGAGTGTTTTCGCCGTGTCATATCTGGTTGGTGTTTTGAAAAGCGATGTGACAAGCGAGGGGTGAGTCTGACAGTGACACCGCAGGCTCAATAAGCACACCGTGTGTGATCCTCCTTTCTGAAAATTAGAATACCCAAAATTTACTAAATGGAGTTTATGTTGTATCGAAGATATGAGCGACTGAGCTCATTATGTCATCAGGAAAGTGTTTACAGAGGTCAAGCCTGAGGTCTGTTTTCCCGTAAACTTCTGCAGAACCGGAAAACACTGGTATCGGGGCCCTTGTGGCCATTGTTCACACATTCTCACTTACACAGTTATATATATTTACTCCCATAAATCAAGGCAGAATATAATCAACCAGTTGGGGAATATTACCTATTATACAAACCCTCCTGTGTACTATAGAGATTGAAAATGTGACGTCAACAGCGGAAAACACCAGCCCACGTAGCCATTTGAGAAAAAAAAAAAAGAAAAGGCTTAAGATACTTCTCAGTTGGTTTCACTTTTCAGGCCTGGAAGCCTTATTAATTTAATTTTTTTAACTGTTTTCTATGCAGCAATAGTTTATCAGAATCAGAATAGTATAGAATATCCAGCTTAGCTGGATGTTTTCTTAGTGCAAACAGTGTTACAGTTTTATGCCTGAGAAAATGTACTCAAATAAACTGTAAAGAATACAGTTATCTGGAATATGAATGAAAAGATGGGGGTTACGTACTCTTTCTCTTACCTGATGATACTTATTACACTAATCCATATTTATGCAATGGTATGATGATCAAAGAGTTGATGAGAGAAGTGACCTTCACACAAGCATCATGGACCTCAACCAAAGCTCGTGGCAGTGACTGTTCAGTTCAGTCTAGTCCAGGCTTGGGGGTCTGACGTGGCCTAGACTTGGGAGTTAAGATGGGGAGTCAGTGAGCTGGCTATGAGATCATATTAGCATGGCCTGAAGCCTCAGCATCTCATCTCGATGTAGCAGAGTTACAAAACACAGCAGGGATGGGTAAAACTACACGGGAGTCTACTGCTGCTGAACTAGACACACCAAATTAGTCTTTGAGAGCAGTCTCCCGGGGAAGAAGAAGGATGCAAATTAAAACACAGCAAACTTGGACACACTCTGAACATCCATGTGATCCCACTAAAAAGTTCAGTGCGCACAAAGTGGCTGAATCACTGACGGGCTCGCCTTGCCAATGACATGCCAGAAAAACCTAGCTTGGGCTGTGAAAAAAAAAATCCCCCTAGTTTCCATTGCATCTGCACCTGCGCTTGTGGTGACTGTGGTTAAGGTTTGTGAGCAGGCCTACACAAATGTCATTAATTTGGACTACATGTGTGTTTTCGAGGCTCTGTGGGTAAGGTATGCGCACTGACAGCTAGACGACGTGAATTTTTAGCATTTCATAGCGCTACACGCCTGCTCTACAACAGACAGACACACACACACACACACACACACACACACACAGTGAGGTATGAAGTCACCCGGGTATGACACACCGTGGCCGCAGCACTGTTGGCACTCGGTGCTTTAACACAGTCAGAAACCATCGGTTTACACAGCTAAAGTTACACCAGCATTAACGACATCTGACTTTCCAAAACCTCAGTAAAGGTACGAAGTTAGCAGGGCCTACACTACCATTGTTTTTCAATTCTGTGGGCAGCAATGCGGTAGTCAGGCTGAACTGTAAGCTCCGGCGGACTAGAGAACGGGCAGCAGGATGCAGCTGCTGCGGCGAGACCTACCTTCTCCCTTCGCCTCTCCCAGGGCACTCCCATGCATCGAAAATATAGATAAAACACTCCCCGAGCTCCTCAGGCACAACCTGGGCTTGGAAAAGTTGAAAAGGACGGTCGGCCCGGCTGTCACGACTGACAGACCTTCCTTTAGTTCCTAGCTAACTCCAGCGGCAGCACGGACGGACGGGTGCGGAGGAAGGGAACGCCACAACAAGCAGAGACCCAGCACAAGCATGACGTCATCACGCAGAGTTTACGTGGGCGCAAAGTTTTTTTTTTCTTCGCAAAACTTGGAAAACTTTTTCTTCTTCGTGTGATTGGTTAATGTAATAATGTTTGTGTTTTGAAAAATTACAAAAAAACAAAATAATACTAATAATCCTATGAGGGCACAAATAAAGACACACAAGACAAAATCAATAACTAGCCATAAATATTAGAATGGGGATGTGGTGGGGGGAATGAACAGACAGGTAAACCTTTTGAACAGAATGAATTTTCAATTTATTGATTGGCAGTTCCCATTTGTCTATAAAGATACAGTATAAAACACAATCATAGTTAAAGATACAACTCCAATTTTATCAGTCTTCCCCATAATAATAATAATTAAAAAAAAAAACAGTCAAATACAGAATATTATTATTAGAATCATTATAAACCCATTCAAATGCCTGAAACAAAAAACAACACACAAACAAAAAAGCAAAAGAAAACAATTATTATTAAAAGTTATGATATATTATTTGTTTTTGCTGCATAAGTGCTTTTTAATTTATTGAAATGCTCAACCCTATAAGTAAGGAAGGGGGTTTTTTTTGGAGGGAGGGGGGCGGGGGAAATTGGAATTCTGTGAAACAGAACAGAAAGATGACATATTTTATATTAAGATGAAATTAAAAAACAAAAACAAAAAAAAAAAACAAAGTTATGGGTTACTGGCCCACCAGGCACAGTGATTTTATGACTTTTCATGATATTGCAGCCTAGAGGTATGCAGCCCCCGGTCGACATACGAAACTCATAAAATAGAAATTCTGAATCAATCACCTCATGATTGTGTACATTCATAATGCACATTTGGTCCCCGTATTGCACAACTGTAAACACTTCAGTATACCATTTCAATGCTAAACTTCTTACACGGTTTTGGCTCATCTCGTGACTAGAAAAAGGCACAGCAGCTGTGTGAATGTCGTTTTCATAGATTGTTCTGCAAGGCTTCATCAAGTGATACCACGGCCATTCTTCAGCAGTGTATTGGTCTGATTTCACATTTGGCTTTTTTTTCTTTTACAAGTTCATTGTACAATAGACAATACCCCTCTCTCCTCCCCCCAATTCAACACACACACACACACACACACACACACACACACACACACACACACACACACACACACACACACACACACACACACGCACACACTTAATGTTTGATTGCACTATTGCACTGTTAATCTCCTAAAGAGCTGTCTCTCCTCTCCAGGGCTTTGTGAACTGTAATTATTCCACTGTCACAGACTTGGCCAGGTTTCTGGGAAAGTCAACCTTTAAAAAAAAACAAAACAAAAGAAAAGAAAGTTTGTTATAACAAATTCTCCATGATCAATTTAGCAGCACTGTATAACTTTTTTTTTGATAACACATTTCCCAACTCATTATATTAGTGTACATGGTAAAACAATTGCATCCTGGTAAAGATGTGCCATAATAAGGATTTGGCTATAAATGTTATACATTGTACATTGTTGTGATCATGGACTGTAAATAAAGAGTTCACAATTCTGACAGATAAAGTCTGTTTGCACTGTGGTGAGTAGGGAACATGAGCTGCCTTCTTAGTAAAGTAAAGCATTCACAAGGAAAGAAAAGATGAATAGACACAAGCAGAACCAGAGACATGGACAAAGCATTGGTATTCATGGGCACCACTATCCCTAAAGCGTATGTACAAGCTTAGAAGAACACATGCTGGCTGCCATTACTGTCTTTTTCAAGGAAATCTTTTTCAAGGCCAAATTCTGCACATGTTCGAGTGCCATGACTGTACCATTAGATTTAAGTTTTGTAATCAGTTTAAATCAGTTTTAAATCAGACAACTAGATGAAGTATCTTAGTGTGTTAGTGTGGAATTGAAATGAATGTGTGACAACATCAAATCCACATGCAAATAGATTCCACTGCAAGCATTTGAAAACCAAACAACAGAAGCACACATTACATTCATAATTAGCTGCTCTTAGCATTGGGTGAATTTGAACAAAATCAATATTGCTATAAATCTCATATTAACATCAATATGTGATTACTGAGGTATTACAGACATCGCAGTGACTGTGCATGTGCTTGTGTTTTGCTAAAACGATGCCCATTATTAGTCTTTATGGATATCTATTATATATCTAAATATGAGGATTTGGTCATGATGATTTCTTTATTCCCAGGACTCTTGTCAATAATCAAACCAACGGTTGCATTGAATACTTACATCATATCCTCGGAGGACAGCCAAGTGAAATGACATAAGCTGCAAAGGGATGACGCTGAGGATACCCTGCAGGCAGTCCACAGTTTGCGGCAGTTCGATGGTCTGGTAGGCATTCTTAGTCAACTCAGTGTCATCCTGGCAACAGATGATGATGGGCCGACCCTGATGAAGACAGACATCGAGAGGGCAAGAATATTAACATCAGTCTGTCTGTCCACTCATTTCTGTTGTACTTGGGACTTTCAAAATTTAGTATTTGTGTCTGTTTGTCGTACTTTGAGTGTGTGCCTTGGGTGGATGTGTAAGATGTGTTTTGTTAAAGACCTACTGATCTGGCGGTGACTTGCTGCAGAGCATTCTGGCATTTTGTGTAGCAGGCGTCCCTCATGATGATCATGATGACTGGCATGTGTTTGTCAACGAGTGCAAGAGGACCGTGCTTCAGCTCCCCAGCTAGGATGCCCTCCGAGTGCATGTAAGTGATCTCCTTAATTTTCTGCATCAGAATAAGAATAGTAAAACTTGCTTAGGATGAAGATTAATAGTAAGAATGAAGACAAATTACAGCACAGCCTACATTCCTTGCATGGTATGAAAGCTGTGTGAGCAGCTTTTTCTCATGCGATTTCAACTTAATTATATTCTTTCCTTAAACTTGTTTGGATTATATGATAGTTAGACATCTTCTGTTCTGCGTGTGTGCTCTTTTCAAGGACAATACTGTTGCCCATCAGCTACATGCTTACACTCTTTGTATCAGGGACCAGCTGATGATACTGAAGCAAGCCCACACAGCTATCAGCTCAACAACAAATATCCCAGAAATCAGAAGGACATGCAGATGCAACGTCGCCTCGGCAATGAAAGAAATCTGAGAGTGGCAAATAAGATGTTAGGGTGTTCATGTCAGGTGACAGGAAGGAGATTAAAAACATCTAAAACACTCAGTGAATCATAGACGAGGGAACACCATGGCACAGACGCTGCAGAGCCAGAAAGGCATGTGGATTGTCCATGGCTACAAGGGGTGGCTGTAGCTCAGGTGCATGGCAGAGCAGGTCAGCCACTAACCAGAAGGCTGGTGGTTCGATCCCAGGCTGCTCCAGTCTGCATGCTAAATATCCTTGGGCAAGATACTCACCCCATGTTGCTCTCCGATGCATCCATCAGAGTGTGAATGTGTATGAATGTTGGATACTTAGCACTTAAGACCTTAGAAGAAGTGCTTGTGTGAATGGGTGTGATTGGGTGAATGAATTAGTTGTATAAAGCGCTTTGAGTGCTCAGACACAGTAGAAAAGCGCTATATAAGAACCAGTCCATTTACAAGGCCGGAAGTCGAAATGTAGATGGGGACATCAACAGAGCCAGTGCTGAATGATTTCTTCAACAGATCCTGGACGCAGTCACCTACTGACTACTTTTATAAGCTATTCCTTCATCGTAAATGTCACAGTGTTGATGACGTTTCCTGAGCCTTTGATGATTAGACGTTTTTTCTGTGTTGTGATAAATTAGAGCAAAGGCTTGACGGTGCATGATACGAAAAACCTCAGTAAACTTGTTCAAACTCGGCTGAGTCTTGTGGGTGGAATTGGACCGTCTACATGTAGTAGCAGAGAGGAAGCTGTTGTCAAAACTCCTCTGCATCATAGACAATGTTCCCTTCCCTCTACACAGCGTTGTGGTTAGCCAGAGGTGCACATTCAGCCAGAGACTAATAATGACTAAATGCTCCACTGAACATCACTCCTATGGCCATCTAGTTACATAACTTCTTTTAGTGTTGCCATTTGATTGTTTATAATTTTGTTAGTCATTATTTAGTATAGCTTTTATTTCAGGAACTGTTACAAAACAATTTCCCTGTAAGGATTATATAACATGTCCTGATTGCTAATTCCACTGTACTCATTTTACGACTGATATTATGGCTTTTTTGTAACTCACCAGTGCCCCCTCAAGGCAGGTGGCATAGTTGAAACCTCGACCCATAACCAAAAGAGACCTTTGCTGATACAGTTCATTGGCAATGGCCTTGATCTTCTCATCCAGGGACAACACCTTCTTTATCAGTTCTAAGAGAGTAAAAGAACGATGAGTGAACGATGCATTAATGTTGTTTAGCTTGAATCTCCACATCTAAATACTTATTTTGAATCCACAGAGGCCTTTTTGTAAGATTTGTTGGGGTACTGACCAGGTAGCATCTTGAGGCTGTTGATGATCTCTTCTCTTCTCTTCTGTAGGGAGAGTCTGTCCTCACTCATCATCAAGCCAAACATAATGAGTGAGACAAACTGACTGGTGTAAGCCTGTGTAAGACACACACACACACAGAAACACTTTATAAGCCCCCCTGTGCTGAACAATGAGGAAGAACCCACCAATTTAGAATCGACTCAGGGAGGAGCAGCCATCTGCCACAACCGGTTGGGGGTAAAACCAGTCGAGACAAGTATAGACCATAAACCAGCCATACCTTTGTGCTAGCCACTCCTATCTCGGGCCCAGCATTTATGTGGACTCCACAGTCGGTTTCTCTGCAGATAGAGCTGCCAACAGTGTTCGTTACACCAACTGTCAGAGCTCCCCGTTCTTTGCAGTAGCGCAGTGCCATCAAAGTGTCTGCTGTCTCTCCTAAGGAGCACAGAGAATGAAAACATATGTTCATAAACCACAACAATGTTCCTGTTTCAGGAAAAAATGAAAAAGGCACTGAACGTGGATAGGTGTCACACAGGAAATTACAGTGTAAATAAAGCTTTTCTTTCTAAAGCCACTTTCAGGAAAGTGAAGATAAAAAAGTGCTATTGTGCAACATTATCACCTGACTGGCTGATAAAGAAGCAAACATCATCTCTGAAAACAGGTGTGATACGGTCCAGGAAGTCGCTGGCCAGCTCCACCATGACAGGCAATTCCGTCAGCTCCTCGAGGATCTGTCTGGTCTGTAGAGCAAGTGAGTAAAAACAGAGGATTAATTAACACTGCTACACTCTATCCATACAATAATTTAATTCTTTGAACTCGTCTGTTACTAATGATTGCCTTCTTTACTGCAAAATGCCATCATCAAGCATATACAAGCTAAAATAATGATGTAACTGCTGTACTCACAGCCACCGCAGCGTGGAAACTCGTGCCACAGCCGATCATGATTAGCCGTCTGCAACGCTTTATTTCTTTCAGGTGGTCCTTCAACCCTCCGAGAACAACTGAGAGAACAGAACGTGAAACAGTTAGACCTACTGATCACTCACTGCATCACAACTAATGTCTGTCATACACTTTAGTGCCCAGTCATCATGTGTTTACCGCCTGCAGTTATTAAATAGTGCATTTTAGGAGGTAAATAAGGCTCATAAAAACACGTTTTTTGCTGTAGCGATCATAACATACATGTTTTTATATCTGAGAGTCATTTTTTTTAAATTCCCAGTTATATTAGAGGGTAGTGGGACATGCTAGAACATAGGACTGGCTATCAGTTCACTTGTCACCTTTTTTGGTGTCAAAACAAATGCGGCCCCTCATCGTGTTGACTACTGACTCCGGCTGCTCAAAGATCTCCTTCTGCATGAAGGCATCAAAGTTTCCTGCAAAGGACAACAGGGGCATACATTACCATCACATTCTCTGACACACCGTGACATGCTGAATGCTTTCCTAACAAGAAGTGAGACAGAAAATAAGGATGCACGGAGTTTGTCTTGTGGCTTTGTTTGCACGCATTCAGCCAGCAGAGGGCGAGCATGTGTAACTGTTGACTTAAATCTGCTGCACTGCATGCACAGTACTTGCAATTTGAAATTAGCTACCTAAGAGCCACAAAGTAATTTCAAATAGTTTCTGACCTTTCATGATCTGCTTCAGCTCCATCTGTAGGGTCATGATAGCTCTGACTGGGTCTTCACCGGCCTGCCGGTTCATTCTGTGGATGGAGAGTTTCCCTCCGGTCACTACTGCTATGTCATCATCCTCCATGTACAACACCTTGTTGGTGTGCTCAATGATGGCACTGTGGGTAGACAGAAAAGGTCATTTGGGGAAAAGAAATGAATGAGTAATATAAATTAGTAATATTATGTTTTTGCATTTTGAGTCACATAGAAGAGGCCTCACCTGGCGTCAGAAGCAAAATAGAACTCCACAGCCCTGCCATCCCCCACAGAGTTGATGGCGCTGGAGCTGTCAGCTCGGTTGCGACTGTTCTTCTCATGGACTTCCTCCTTGTGTTGAGCTGCAGGTCAGAAGTCAAAAATCAAGGTTCAGTGACATGCTGCTGTTTTTGCCATTTAGTCTTTTTACTAATTGTAGTCAACATACCCAGCCATTTATCCTTGTTGTTATTACTTATTAAGTTTCAAGCAAGTTCCTCTTACGACTAGACTTATCTTGGATTTTGTTTGCTTCTGTGCAAAGAATGGCTTACTTAATAATATCTTGGATTTTATTCCTGTATCCTTGGAGTTTGTTTCACTGTATTTCCTTTGTTTATTCATTTGTGGTTTGCACGTTTGCCTAATACACAAAAGTTGTCCTGTTTGATTACAGGGAGGAGACATAAATCCCTCTGGGGCTATGTCAGGAAGGGCATCTGGTGTTAAAAAAAAAAAAAAAATCTGACAAAGCAAACATGTGGAGCTACCTGCTGTGACGACCCCCTTGTGAAAAAGGGAGCAGCTGAAAGTCGCTTTTATTCAGCAAACATTACATTCTCAGCATTAGAAACCTGCACATTGCAAAGTCGAGAAGTAGAGTGGCTTTGCAGCTCAAAAAGATACTGTTTTTTTTTATCGCAAATCAAAAGATTCAAAAGTATGCAGAGAAACAAAAAGACAAACAAAACCCCCACAAATTTGCTGAGGGTTGCTGAAGCCCCACACAAAGTGTTTATGCAGGGTGAAAGAGTGGTTTCCATCTGTGAAGTCTTATTGTGTACCTAAGACTGGGTTATTTGCAGAGGCAAACCATCCTCCTCCTCACATTATACACATACTCTGAATCTACTCAGAGTATGCATTCATGCCTCTACAAACAAATCAGCCTATAATTTGTTAATTTCCAAGTATACCTGACTTTTTTACTCATATCTGTCTGTTACTTTTCTAAGATGAAGAGGGGCTTGCTAAGGCTGGGACGTTTTCTAATTCTGACAAGGCTTGAAACTAAAAAAGAGAAATTTTATACATTTAATGTGAACAACAGACGAAGTGAAACACCGATTTTGTACTTAATATGTCTGGTTAATAAATTACTCTTTGCCTGTTAGCTAATCTGGGGATTTAAATTTGAGTCACTAAATTTAGAAAATATCTTATATGTAATGGTATATTTAAATAAATGACCCAAAAAGGACTTATCACGCCATTTTTGAGGTCATTTAAAACATGACACTAAGCTTTTCAGTGCCTGCCCTGGAAGTACCTCTGCCTTGAACTTTGGATGCCTTCATTAACAACCGCAGATAGATAAGATACTGCGGACACAGTCTACAGAAAGAAAGAAAGAACACCAGCAGGGCGGTGTGATCGTAGCAGCTGAGGATTTCTTTGTAAGATTCAATATCTGGACATTTAAAAAAGATACTTCAAGTTTTAGATTTTAGACATTCAAACTGTGATCAGTTTGTAACACCTCACTACATTTTCCTCTTCGTTCCCTCCACTATCTGCAGGTTCTGTGGGTGAAGGGCTGTGTGAATTTGTGCCAAGCAATCACTATAAACCAATGTAGCCACCTGAATCATCATGCCAATTTAAATTCAAACTCATGCCTGGCTACACCAAAATGCAGTTTGCTATAGCCAGGCAAATAATACCAGTTCAGCACGCTTCTCCATCTCTCATTCAGCAGCAATGACTGGGAGTGTCTAAATGAGATCAGCAGTGGTTTTTAACAAATCCCTGTTGTGGTTTGACAACGCCTGACAAAAGCTTTATCAGGATCACTTTATTCAAAATGGGATTATTATTCAAACTACAGTCATTTATATTTAGCTCTGTATCCAGGATCTCCCTGCTCTTTCGTGTGCCGCTGTGGAAAGCACGAGGTGGGGAGAGCAGGAACAGCAGCAGCAGCAGCAGGACCCACTCACAGAACAGAGGCAGTCACAATAATGAAGCCAGAAATAGTGAGAATACCATGAAATTGAGGAGTTGGGGTGGAGGTGCGTCTGCAAAGCAGCTTGCAGAGGCTGCAACTGTATATAGCCCCAAAATATATTAAATAGCACAGCACGTATGAGAATTGCAAATGAGAAAGATCCACATCAGCTGATCTGATGTGGATTAGCTGACCTGATATGGCCGGCTGAGCTTCACTCCACAGCCTGGCAGAACTCACGCTCAGATTAAACATCGGTGTTATTCTTACTCATGGAGCATAGGGACTAGTGGTCAGCCTTCCCGCTGCTCTCACTGGACTGGGGTTTTTTAACAGTGGACACTCTATCATGTGAATACGCCACTAGAGTCAGTGAATGCACCAGGGTGGGTGGTTTCAAAAAGTTTGGACCCAAACTGGGGAAGTCTCGAATTTTGTTAAACTAAATGTTTCTCAAGATGTCATTCAATTTCCAAAACACCACTGCCTTTAAAACTTGACACAAAGTTTCCCTATTACACTGTAAGAAATGTTTTATTTTATTATTACTTTACAGTAAAAAGTGGAAAGCCGGTATTACTTTGACAGTAGCTGGGAAAATTATTTTGAGAGTGTGGGGTTGTTTCTGTAGGCTATACATGAACCAATCTCTATACCTTCTTTAAACATAAACATAGGCGTTGTATCTTAATTTGACTCTGTCCCAAATACACCATCCTGCTGCTATAAATACTAACTAGTGCATCGTATTAGTGGCTAAGAGCAAGGCCGAACAAATATTTGCTCCAGTATGAGTTTGCTCAGAATGACAGTGCCAAACTGTCACAGAAAGCATTAAAAACGTATGAGCTCAGAATATTTATACAGGTTTAGCTAAATTAAATTGGACTGACTAACCTTGGGACTGAGAAACACACATAAGTAAGAAAATGCTGCTAATGGTTTGGGTTTTCACCTCATCCTTAAATGAGCATTTAAACTTGGTACTAGAAACATGAAGAAAAAACATTTTCAAGCTTTAAATTGGTAAGAATTTTACCACACAGTTCTTAAGATGCTTCTTAAGCAGTGATGAAATAGCGTTGCTTAAAAAAAAAGGCGGGGGGATATTTATATTTTAAACTTCACAGCTCTGTTATAAGAAAGCAAATTGCTTCAGGGGGACTGTCCCAGTCAGTTGAAACTTCCTTGAACAATAAAACTACAACTGCTTCCTTATAGGGGTCAGATATCCATATGATAACCAGCAGGAGTGAGATCATGTTAGATAATTTAACAGAGCGTTTATCTTGACATTCCAAATATTTCATCATGTCCCACTTTTCCATCGTGCAGTAAATCTTCATATCTACAGTTAGACTCTAGGCCAGGGGTGGGCAATCTCAGTCCACGAGGGCCGGTGTCCCTGCAGGTTTTAGATGTGTCCTCGAACCAACACAGCTGATTTAAAGGGCTAAATTAGCTCCTCAACATGACCTGAAGTTCTCCAGAGGCCTGGTAACAAACTAATCATGTGATTCAGGTGTGTTGACCGAAGGTGAGATCGAAAACCTGCAGGGACACCGGCCCTCGTGGACTGAGATTGCCCACCCCTGCTCTAGACGGGCAGGTTTAGGGTGCAGTGTAAGTGAATATGGCACTAAAAGAGGAATAGAGCTCACCACTGTTGTACTGCACGGGGATGTGCTCGGTCAGCAGCTCATGCTCACTTCGCACACCGATGACCATAGGACTTCCTCTCCTGCCAAGATAAGGGGGGGGGGGGGGGGGAGAGAGAGAGAGAGAGAGAGATGGGAGAAAGATTAGGTTTCACATTCATCGTCTGCTTTGCAGGACATGTCCTGACATTCTTTACTATAATACTTCTAAACAAAGCAAAATATTAAAGAAATCTTTTAGTTTGTTCTTGCTTATACTACTGCACATTCAGTGTGTTCAACATTAGTCCTCCATATTTTGTACATATTTCCAAGACTGCTTGACTGTTCCTGGAACAAGTCACTGGGTCCGCATTGGCCGTTGATGCCATGTGGACGTCTCTTATTGGCTCAGGAGGCAGAGAAAGTGTAAACATGTATCACAGGTGGGGGAGGAAGGTGTGAGGATGCCAAGCTTAAAACAGGAGACACCTTTACACGCACTTTAGTGATCGCAGTGCAAACAGTGTGTCAACACAAAACCACTTCATTGTGAGTTAAGAAGCCGTATTCTAAAGGCCTCTCCTTACTTCTCCTCCTTCTCTTGTCTGCATCTTTTCTCTCTGCTTCGCATGTCTCTGGGGCTTTGCTGACGTAAGCACGATGGTTGTTTTAAGAGGCGTGGGGCTTGAAAATGGAGGATTGCAAACAGAAACATGTGGTGGCCATCCAGTACAATATTGTAGTTTCGCCAAAGAAGGGAGAGATGGGAAGAAGTGAAATCAACGGAGAGCCTTATCATGATAACGATGTTTAAAGGACCACTTTGGCTTGTTTACACTAAACCACACCAAGCACACTCTAGTGTGTATGGCATGCAAGCATAGCAGAATCAGAGGGGTGTGACGTCTAACACAACAGCATCTGCATGGAATGGTGCTGGATCTACTTTCGGATTTGGTTAGATTCAGAGTGTTACAACTTCCTCTCCAGGCTGAAAGGCACAACAATAAAGTGCCTGTTACAGAGACCGGTGAGGCAGAAAAATGGCGCAATGCTACACCTTCAACAGGGTATGACAGGGACTTGTATTAAATAAAAGACACGAGTGGAAATGGCAGAACAAAGTCCCAGAAAGCAAAGCCGAGGTTGTGAGAGTAAAAGTTTCGCTGTGAAGGTCATCCATGATGGCAAAGGGTGGGTGGTGTCTAGCATCACTAGATAATTGAAAACATTCCCCTTTTCCCTCTGTCTTGGCAGACAATGCTGATTGTTAAACATGTAAACCACAAAAATACATCGAGTACGGCCAATGACATGCGTTATACTGATATCGGCTTTTAGAACGCAGGCGACAGCTGAGACAGCAGAGATTCATCTTAAATTCATCTTAAAAACACGGTGAGATTTTACGCCCACCTCTCATTTTGCCGCCCTCCTCATTTCTCTCTTCCTTCTTAACTTACTCCAGTGCGCTGCCTTTTCCCTGATCTCTGGCAGGGTCACTGAACCAGGAAAGGTATGAATAAACTGATGAGAAACAATTAACCTGGAGTTTCATGCGACCCAGCCAAATTTCCTGGAGCTGAAACGCGAACCCCTCATTGTTAATAAATTACAGAGAAGGTGGCCCAGGGCCAGGGGCCCAGAAGGGAGGGGAGGCTCTCAATTCAGTCTCTGGTCCTAAGATGCAGGTTGTACTCACACATAGCCGAACAAGAATTTCCTCAGCGCATATATCCACTATTATAAACAAAGGAAGTTCCAGAGTCCTGTCATAGTAAATGTAAGCTCAGATAAGCCACAACACATAAATCTAAGGAGCCTCCTAAAATCATATTGTATTGCTTTATTGTGGTAACAACAGGAATGAGTCACTCCCAGTGAGTCTGGTTCATATTCCTGGGCGGTATGTGTGAAAGACAGTGTGTGACTGAGTGTGCGTCAGAGCGTGCATACTAACCTGGTTGCCACGGCCTCTCCGGGGAAATGACGGCTTTTAAACACGAGAGCAAAGGCCCCCTCCTATAACACAGGAAAAAAGCAATGGGAAAAAAGAATTCAGTTAAGCTTGATGAAATAATTCAGTCCAATAAATGATGAAGAAACGAAGGGTGAGGAAGAAGGATAATAATAATAATATCAAAATAAAATAAAAAGAAACATCTCAAAAAGTTAACGTAAAGTCAATTAACCATTCCAGGAAAGTGTGGGACCTTTGAGAGACACAGAGCACAAACAAATGTTTCTCCTGGCCCTACGGGTTTTAAACATGTGTGTGCGCATGTGCGTTTGTATGTGTTGGAGGGGGGATGTTAAGGTGCAAGGTGGTGGGTGTGCGTGTGGAAACTGGGGGGGTTAAAAGAAAAGAGACCCCTATTGTACAAGATCAGCTGTGTTTCGAAAGGACTGACTTCAAGTCTGCCTGTGGTGGTTATTGAAGCCAAACTGGCTGAGTGTGTGGCTGTGGTGGTGAAATATGGGGTGGGGGTTGAAGGATGGGTGGGTGGATAGTGGGTAAGCAAGCATTCAGTAGAGGGCGAAGGGATGGTGTCATGATCCGGGATTTTTTTAGTGGGCATCTCAACCGTCTGGTTCCCATTACTCAGAATGGCCGCCTATACTTCCTCTGTTCTTCTACTCTGCGACTGTGACATTAAAGCGTTACTCACATGATTAAAAACTGACGTTTTTTTATTTCATTTTATTTTTTCCCTTTTTTCTGTGACTAATGATGTCACTGATGATGCTGTCCAGGCGGTTGCCATAGCATGTGTGTTTGTAATGGAGCGTGTTTTTTAATGGACAGGAAATCTAAGCAGTTTCACAACAAGTAAAATAAGTACATGAGTGTATGACTGTCACGGATACACTTTATGACATTCAGTGACAGTCTTTTAGCCTTCATGGTTACCAGCAAACTCGCTGTAAAACTTTTCCACTGCTTAAACTGAAGCAAAAACTGGAGAAGAAAGCAAAAGAGTGCATCTGTGAAGCCATGAAGTAGGCCATTGTGCATTGCTGCTATGAGAGCAACTCACCAGCTGTTTAATCACCCTCTCTACTAGCTTGGAGAAAGTGATGCTGTCATTCTCTCTGTTGTCATAAACATATTTGATCAGCTTCGGGATCACCTCTGTGTCTGTCTCTGACTCAAACTCGTAACCTTTGTTGATCTGAGGAAGGCAAAAAAAAAAGAAGTTAATATTAATTTAATCCACACTGTTGAACTGTTTCTGTATTAAAAGCATTTAATGAATCTTCCAGCAACACACGCATGCTCAGTAGCTCAGAAACCTCAAAAGAATTAATGTGGAACAGATTAAAGTTTTGACTTAAGACTGAAGTCCATATTTTCTTTATGTAGACGAAAATTAGAAGAAAAATCCAATCAGATTTGTAACATCTAGTATCTTAATACATACATATATATATTTTCTTTTATTTGCTTAAGTGATGTGACAAATTGACTACCAAACCCATCTACATCCACAATAACAGTGTTATAATCAATGGAACAAATGGCAATGACAATAAGGCCTTTAGCATAGGAAGTGCGTTTACGTCAAGAGGATTATTTTCTAATGAGATGATTACGTACCAGGTACTTCTTCAGCTCTTTGTAGTTGGTAATGATGCCGTTATGGATGACGACAAACTCTGAGAAAGACAACAAGAGTGAAAAGATTATAGAAGCTATGTACCCGCTGCACCTTTAGGACAACAATGTTAAGTATGCGCTTAGGCAAGTTTAACACAAAGCACTGGATTTAACAGATACTCAACACTACTATCAATACAAGGTGGACAATTTAAAAGAGTACGAACAAGTGCAAAAACATATATTATCATAATGATAACAACATAATAAGACTGCTATATTTTTTTGCAAACTAATTTTGAGTCAGTTTTGTAATTTTCTAATTATGATGAGCATGTTCTAAAGCCAAGGTACATAACTGACACACCTGTAAACGTGGCACACTTAGGACAAACGTTTTGGTTTCAGTTCATGAATAGAAGGCGTGCCTGTGCACTAAAAAGTAGAGATGGACCGATCCGATATTACGTATCGGTATCGGTCCGATACTGACCTAAATTACTGGATCGGATATCGGAGAAAAATAAAAAATGTAATCCGATCCATTAAATATCACGAAAGCACCTCACAAAACTTGCAACACGCCGTAACTCACCTCAGAACGTTAGCACGTCGGAGCAGTGTGGTCACGTGATAGAGCGGCTGTGGCATGCGGGACCTGTCGGTGGTCTGGATAGCATGTGGAGCTTCGCTAGCAACCCAGCATTTCATCTCCGACAAAGTTATCCCGAGAGAAGTAAAGCAAGTGTGTAAGTCCATCTCTGAATGTTTGTAAAGCATTCCTGCGTTAATCTTAACAAGCGACTGCCTCTCGCTCTCCGGCTGCTACTTCAATCGTGAAACTGCTTAACGATCAGCTGATCGGCTTTTCTGTCGCGAGTCCGTGTCTCTGGTTTGCTTTTGGCCCACTTTGCACCAGAAAGAGGAAACCAGTGGCTGAACAACAGCAGCACGTTTAAGCTTGATCAGCTGTTGTTTGAATGTATTTAATATTACTTTCTACACCAGGATCTTTTTCTACGTAGCTGACGGCTGGTAACTGTGCAGGGGTGGATCTAGCAAAGTTTAGCCAGGGGGGCCGATAGGGCATTAACAGGGAAAAGGGGGCACAAAGACATACTTTTCTTTCTTATTCTCATTTAAAATGTCGAGCTTTTAATAAATAATTATCTGACACCCAAAGTTTTAATTTGATGTAAAATGAATAGAAGTCAATTACTGTATATAGTGACTATTAAGTCTAATATATATACCCTAGTAAGCTATAGTACTTTTTTACTTTGGGAAGGTACCATCTGTGCAGTCTGCAATTTTGTTGAAGAAAGATGTTGAATCTATTTAATATTTCTTGAAAAATAATTGATTTCTGTGCATTTTTTTCACACTTCATCAAATTAAGGTTGATTACGTCGATTAAGCATCATAAGGTGGAGCGTGAGGGGTGGTTCCCTATTTTTTATTTATTTATTTTTGTTGTTGCTGGGAGTTGGAACCCTATTAGTTAGGTTGCTTAATATTTACGCTAAGTACTCTTTAAAATACCAGAATAGGGAGGATGGTGTAGGTTTAAGTTTATTAGATTGATCAGTATTGCTGAACTATGAAATATTTTTTTTGTATACAGTTAGAATAGCTTTAGTGTAGTTGTTGTTTTAAACTTGAGTATGAACTTGCAGACTTGCAAAATGCAGCAAGATATTTTAAAAAACAGTTTTGTTGATTAAAAAACATTATATCGGATTCATATCGGTATCGGCAGATATCCAAATTTATGATATCGGTATCAGTATCGGACATAAAAAAGTGGTATCGTGCCATCTCTACTAAAAAGGTAGGCAGCATGGTAATTTAATGATTTCTTTTTAATGCTTTAGTATTAAGCTTAGAGTGAAATGATTTAAAGCAAGGGAGAACTATGGAGTCGAGTCAACATTTTTTTCAGGGGATCAAAATGTAATATGTGTTTCATTTTAAACCATTTATTTCATTTGTTGGGCATGGATGTTAAAGCAGTAGTTGGAAGAATTCTGAGGGAATTTGAAAACAGATAGTCCTCAACTCATCGTTCTAAGCAACTCTGACCAAATAAGCAAAGAGGGCATTTGCATGTGCTTCACATGGAAAGGAGAAAAAAGTGAGCCAGCGCAGAGTTCTGACGTCACCCTGGACGTGAACCCAACTTCTTCCATGTGAAAGTCTCTCGTCAACCCTCTACAACAGAGATGCCAAACTCATTTCACATATGTACAGCTCACTTTGCTTTAATGCAGGCCGACAGAGTCAAAGATATTTAACCTCCTGAGATCCGAGCTCTTTCATGGCATGCACCTAATTTTGGTTTCTGAGAAAAATTAGATCAACATATGAGGACATTCGTTTAAAATGTTGATAGAAAAGTGTCAGTATAATGTCCTCATAAGTGGATATCAGCCCCTTGTAGAGAAAAATTAGGTATTTTGGTCTAGACATCCCAAAATGTGATGTTCACATATGTGGACGCCAGGTCCTAGGAGGTTAATGAAACATTTAATCCCCGACAAGTTTTAATATAAAAAAGACAGTAATCTCATTTTTTAAATTATAGAGATGTAAAATTAGCAAAAAAGATGTGGTAGATCATTGCCCAGGCTGGCCTGTATTTGTAAAACGCAGTTTTAGTTAAATCACCGGATTATTTTTTCCATAGTAGGTAGTGAAAAACAGGAACTTTATTATTTTGTGTTGTGTGAATGGCATTAGGGAGCTCTTTATTGGTAGGAAAAAATGCAAAAGTTATGAAAATACAGTTAAAAGTTTACTCTTTCACATTTTTCCAAAGCCTTCCAGCAGTCCGGATTGGAGTCTATATCTTCCATCCATCCATCCATTCACTTCCGCTTATCCTTTTCAGGGTCGCGGGGGGCGCTGGAGCCTATCCCAGCTGTCATAGGGCGAGAGGCGGGGTACACCCTGGACAGGTCGCCAGTCTGTCGCAAGGCTAACACACAGGGACAAACAACCATTCGCACTCACATTCATTTGCACATTCACACCTAGTGACAATTTGGGTTATCCAATTAACCTATCCCCACAAGCTGCATGTCTTTGGACGGTGGGAGGAAGCCGGAGTACCCGGAGGGAACCCACGCAGACACGGGGAGAACATGCAAACTCCACACAGAAAGACCCCGGCCTGATGTTGGAATTGAACTCAGGACCTTCTTGCTGTGCGGCAACAGTGCTAACCACCGTGCCACCGTGCTGCCCGTCTATATCTTCCTTATGTCTTGATATCCTTGCTCTGCAACATTAATTATTCGTACACCTGTGTAGACTTTCTTGCTCTTTATTCTATTTAGCTGATTTGATCTAAAAAGATCATGTAAAAGTAAAAACCAGCCCCAAAGAGGAGCAAGATGCTAATTATTAACATGCAGTTATTATGGATTTGTTTTTCAGTGACTTGCTGTCTATGAGGATCCCATAAATATATACTTTGTGAGTACATCTTACCATTATCCTTATCAGAGCGATGAGGATGGCTGTTGAGAGCGCTCGGCTCTCCGTGGGTGGCCCATCGGGTGTGAGCGATGCCAAAGTGTGTGCACAGTTCTTCATCAAGGTTCAGCGAGTCCTTCTCTGGACAAGCAAAAACACAAAACCAGCCCTGTTACTGACATGACAAGAATTCAGATGATTTTTAAGCTTGACAAATGCTAAAGTTTTTTTCAGAATTCCTTCAATTGTTTTGTACTTTTAAAGAGGACGATGAGAAGGTTTTTGAGCTAATCAGAACCAAGTGAACAGACACAGAACCCCCCCCCCCCCCCGAGAAACCTACTGTAAAGCTCCTCGTCCAGAGCCTTGACCTTCCCTGTCTTCTTGATTAAACAGATGCTGTTATTGTTTCGGTCACTTGTTGTCTTGCTAGGGCCATCCACAGCAATACCTGGTAACAGGGAGAGAGGGTGGAGGTGAGGTGTTTACTCATTTTTTCAAACAAAAAGGCAGCAAACAGTAAAGTGTCAAAATGCTGTGCTCACTATAACAATAATGCTCACCACAAAAAGACATGAAAGATTTTGAACATGAGTTGCAGCAAGATAAGTTAGGACAATCAAAGCAACTTGAGATACAATACGTTATTATAGGAGGTACTATTTCTGATTTTGCATGTGCGTGTTTGTTTTACAATGACCTTCTGATTCTGTTGCTTCATCCTGCTCTAACAGGATGAACAAATACGAGCATGTGTTTGTATGGGTGTGCTTTTTGTATGGGATACTATAGAAAGGCTCTGAGTTAGATGTCACTGTCAAAAGATCATATTGTTTTCCAGCCCAACTATCCCAAACATGACATGTTTCTCTTTAATGAAGGTACTGCGGCTTCGGATCATGCTTACAGACGACAATAAAATTTAATGACGAAATTTCCTGTTGACTTAGTGGTTTGATGTGTAGCAGGAAGTGGAGGAGGAGCTCAATCAAACTGTAGAAAAGTGTTGGGGCAGGAAGGCAGAAAGAAAAACACACCTTTGGAAACTGGTGGTATTCCTGTGAAGGCTGCTATGATATGCCAGGTGAGGGGGAAATGGTTTTGATGGAAATCACTGTAAAGAGTCCCAGAAAGTCGATTCTGTTCATCTGGATGTAGCATTTTCAGATGAACAGAATCGACTTTCTGGGATTTCTTTCTCTGGGTGATTGAGCATGTATCGAGACACCGGAAAGAGTGGATCGTTCCCGATGCCAAACTTGGAAAATCTTTCTTAGGAATTTGGAAGGTTGAAATAAATTTGAACGATTAAAAGGCAAAAGATTTTATTTAAGCAGTGCCTGAGTAAATGGTGATACTTTCATTTTGGTTTTTAGAAGTCAGGAGAAGTTAATCTTCATCACTGTCACTGCAGGCGCAATGCTTTTTGTACTTAAAGGCTTCATGCTTATGTAAATGAAAACATTTCATGATGTTATTAAGTAAAATATAATATGCATCTGTGTGCTTATAGAAGAACATTTGATTGCGATAGGAGAGCTAGTCCACATACTCGGAGCTCACCCGTCCACAAGCAGCTCTAAGTGTTTACTGGGCAATAAGTTGGGGGCGGTGAGCTGTAATAATAAAGTCTGTAGGAGATTAGTGCAGTACTAACAATGTTCATATCCTTGAGAAAGAGGACACAATGCAATATGATAATATTCCTCAGCTTTAAAACGAAACAATCACACAGTTGTCCCATCTCTCGAATTTCATAGTTGAATCAGAAATTATACCAAGACTCCTCATATGAAGGCGAATGTTGTTTTCTAGGACCTTACGTAAGTGATTAAACTTGCAGTGTCATTCAAAGAGTCTAAAAAAATCTGCAGTCATATCAGTCTTCAAAACAACTAATAGGACCTTCAAGTAAAGCACAAGCAAGTAGGCTGGAAGATGAGGAAGAGGATCTTTCTGCTAAGTATGAGGCTTACTTAGTAGATAAAGGCTGTGTCTCAGAGGCCAGTTTGATCTTGGTAAATGCTAAATGGACTGATTCTTTTATAGTGCTTTCTGCTCTCCCAGAGCACTCAAAGTGCTTTAAGACAGTTTAAAAGAATCCAGTGGTAAACTGCACAAATACCACTTTTCCTCATCTTTGTGCAGCCTGTAAGTAGGTGAAGTCGTGTCAGATACTATTATGTGGAACCTGAGGCTTAAGTTGTTATTGTCTAAATAGGTTTCCTCTGGGGCTATAAAGGCAATATCGGAAGGATATTAGTGTTGGAGGGTCCATACTTTGTTTCTATCTTCTAAATTCAGAATGTGGTCCAGTGAGCTTATTTTTTAAAACAGAAGTTGACCCAGAGTGTTCCGAGATGTGTTTCTGTTGTGTTGACTCATTATTGTGGAATGTTAAAACCACAGTGGTTATTAAAATGTGTTCAGAATTTGCAAATTGATGATGATCTATCTTTTAAACCACGATGCACTGCTTTCTCCTACAGCTGCCTTTAGAGGTTGAGAGGATGGGTACTGGTATCCGCCATACTGGCGCTGTATTTACCTGGTATAGGAATGATAGCAAAATGAATGACACCACTACCAGCTAGAAATGTATGTAGGTCAAATATGCTTTTAGAAGGAAAGCTGTGCTGACACGTAACTTATATCACTTTGCTAAGAGTTACAGGTATCGAATGCTACACTGGTTCTTCTATACTTGAGAGTATTTCATTTCTAAGTTAGCCTACATGTGCTGGAAGCGGTTCAGTGGATAAGACTGTGCCTTTATAGAGATCACAGTATTCACTGCGTGCCTGCAAATATTATAAACAAGGGTTCAAGAGCAAATCCTGATATATTTAGTTAGTGTTTATGAATTGAATTCTGTGAAATGTTTCCTTGATTTCATACAGGGGAACTAAAAGCATCTGTGGTGCGTGTGTATATGTGTGTGGGTGTGGGAGTGTGTGCTAACTGTGAAGTTGAGTGTCTCACCTGCTGAATCGTACCCTCTGTACTCCAGTCTCTGCAGTCCCTTCACCAGCGTCTCAAATATCTCCTTTCTGGTGCGAGGCACTTGGTAATTCAGGTAGGCAAAGATCCCTTTTAGAGAAACAGAAACAGAACCGGAATCTTCTGAGAGGCTCAATGCTGCAGTCAGAGTTGAAACTGCTGTCAAAGTTCATTTAGTTTAGACAATTTATTAGGAATACTTCTTGCAAACAGCATCAAGAAACACACAGTGGATAGAAAACATTACTTGGTGAGTTTCATTAATAGGTCATTAATAAAGAAGATAAAGCTGCAATAAAGATTCACTATGACCTTCATCAAACTTAAGCTGCTCTACTTGATATGAGCAACTACAGGAAGAATAATCATCAGAGGATCTTTATTTTTGCGACAACGAGTCTGTAAGTAAAATGTAGTATAAGGACTTGTTGTAAGGTTTAGGGCATATGTCCTCTGAAGTGGTGGAAACACGACTGCGTGTGTGTCTTTGCAGGAATGTTCCGGGCAGCTCTACTCCCGCAGGCACACAGCTGGCCATTGACGGACAAACATTGCACGCAGTGTTGTAGCAGCCAGGTAGAGAGGGTAAAGTAAAACTCCTGCAATATCGGCCTCTTCCTTGCAGGCTCGGGGTGAGGCCGGAGAACTGTTAAACATTTACTTCAGACTGTAAACGCTATTCTTTAAGAGCAATAAAATAATAAAAAAAAAAGTATTACACCTCAACCTTCCCGGGACAAAAGCGGGTCGCTGTGAATGAAACAGACCGATCTTTTGACAGTTGGATGACTGGTCTAACTGCTCTGACCTGTCCCTCACACCCGTGAGTAAAAACACTGACACGTAGCAGCTGAGTCTGAAACTTTTCAGGAATCCACACAGAGTCGAAAACAGAGCTCAAACTACACACAGTTCAAAGTGACTACATAAAACCTTGACAAAATGACACGTCCGCCAGTATCTTGTTTTGTAACTTGCATTTAAATCATCGGTAGTTTCACTGGCCACTGTCCATCAAAGCGACTCCCGTGCGTAATTGCCGCAACCTTTCCAACATCTTTCTAAAAAAAAGGCAAATTTACGAAGATAAGTCTTACCGCACATGGTTCAAGTTTCGTCCTCACGGCTCCGCTGAAAAATGAAAGAGAACGTTTGTAATTTCCCGATCGAAGTGATGCTTCTACCGCTTCTACATTAAATCCAGATGGACTGCGCTCTCCAGTTCACTCCCCCTCTCTATTTAACTACTGAATCCTGGAGAGGCGGCTGCCGCACCTCCTCTAACACCTCCCCCGTTGCCTGCTCTGTTAACCCCGTCCTGGTGTCGGACGCAGGTGTTCACTACTTCATCAGTCGAAAGATGGATGAACTTGGTTTTATCCCAACCCACCTGCCAGCGTCAGCCGGACTCAGGAGTTTGTAGACTTTGACCACAGTGTGAATAATAATAATGGCTTTTCTCTTTAGTTATGCATTTGGGTAAGGTGGGGCCCTGCCTTCTCTAATTCAGCTTCAACAGTTTTCACGGCACTTCTGGTTCTGAATGAAGAATCAGGCCTTCGCCATCACTGAAGCATGCAGGCTTTAAAAAAATCTATTTGTTAATCTATTTAAATGGAAAAACGAATCGATTTAAATCCAGACTCAACATTTTAAACAGGGATCCGTTTATAACCACGCATTACTCTAAAATGACGTCTAGTTTTCTGTACTTATCCCCGAATTAGCAGAAACTCAGGAATCAATCGGCACAGTTCGTGATAACGAGGTGTTTGAAAAACTTGCATCAAGGACCATTGTGTAAGGGTGTCTACTTAAAAGAAGCAAAAATAGAACATTATCAGGAATGGTAAATAAATGGTAAATGGCCTGTATTTATATAGCGCTTTTACTAGTCCTTAAGGACCCCAAAGCGCTTTACATATCCAGTCATCCACCCATTCACACACACATTCACACACTGGTGATGGCAAGCTACATTGTAGCCACAGCCACCCTGGGACGCAGGAATGGTGATTCATTCATTCATTCATTCATTCATTCATTCATTCATTCAGTAATATGGCATGTCAGGAATGTATTGTCTACATGCTTCAGAGATCACTGTTTTTTTCCTTAGCTGTTATGAGTGTGTTAGCGTCCATTGCTTCTTTGTAAAACAACTTGTAAAACAACTAATGTACGGAATAATCAAGATTAACAAAACAAAACAAAACAAGTTGCTATCCCAGGGCATATTTACATCAGTTATCCATAATTATGTAATTTCTTGCAGAAACTGAGATTTTAGCACATAGCCAGGCTGAGACGATGTCGTGTATAAGTGTCAGCATCTTGCCCAAAGATACTTCAGCATGCAGACTAGAGCAGCCAGGAGAAACTACCAACCTTTCAATTAGTAGATGACCTGGGGTCTGTTTCAGAAAGCGGGTTTAGAAAACTCAGAGTGAAAAACGATACTCAGGGTTGAGTAACCCCGAACTGTCCAACTCGGAATATTCGGTTTCAGAAAGGCTGATAACAATTAGTTCAGTCAACGCGGAGTTGCTTTAACCCCAAGTTAAGCGCGCGCACTAGGACACATAAAGCCCTGATTAGTGGAGCACAGATTAAGCGAGTCACCATGGAGACGGAGGGAAAGAAGGCGCGGTCAATGTATTTTACAGCGCTTGAGGCCGAAATTCTGATGGCAGCATATGCCGATAACATGCAAATTTTGCGGAAAAAAAGTAACACAGCCTCAGCTGCAAAAGAAAGGGAGCATGCATGGCAAAACATAGCCGACAGAGTCAATGCGTGAGTGTTAATTTAAACATTGATCTAGGGATTTCCACCCATTTAACACGTTATTTTATCATATTATATTATATTTTTTTATTTTATACATTTCAGTTTGTGATGTGATTTGAGCGCAGGTGCAACCCAACAGGCCCCAAACGTTCCTGGCAGCAAGTAAAAATGAAATATAAAAATATAGTCCAAACAGGTAAGGTGTAATTGTATTATGAGCCATAGTGCTTGGTCTGTTTGTCCTATGTAAATCAATTGCAGTTAGAGGCTACATTAATTTTATTTCTGTAAGCACTTATTGAAATTATCTGAGCACATTACAAGTACATTGCTTACTCTGTATGCTCAAATGTGACCCGTTATAGCCAACAGAAAAAAAGCGGAGGCCCGAAAAACAGGTGGGGGTCCTCCACCACCACCACTCACAGAGGCTGAGCGGTTGGCCCTCAGCCAAAACAGTGGGCACCCTGTGGCTGAAGGCATCTCTGCGGGGACATCCTCTGAGTCAATAACCCCGCAAGACACAAGTGCCTACATAAGAGGTAAATTCAAAATAATACATGATGTGCATACATCCTTTCTTCACAGTCACCTTTGCAGTGCTACTCATTCATTTGATAAACTCTTTACCATAATGAATTATTTTGTAGTGAAGTTATTTTCCTACTGATTTTGCCTTCCCTCAGTCTTGGCTGTCTTTGAGAGCATAATGACAATGAAGTGTAAGGTGATTGGTATATGTTTGTTAATTGCCATTTGGTCCCTTGTAAGTTATAAGTGACCTGTATAAACCTCATATTCTATCAGTTGATGGTGATGGTGTACTGCATCTGGTGCAGCCTCCTGTTGAGCCAGACCAACATGCATTTGTGAGTACTCTTAATACTCCACAGATTATATGAGTTTGCAGTAGAACAGCAATGTTGTTAATTTCTTTACTACAGGAAAATAATGAAGAAACATTGACAGCTGTTACAGAGGAGGAAGCAACAGAGACACTTTATGAGGTTTACATCGCACAATGGAAAATATAACAATTGAATAAAATGTGGTACTATAATAAAACCATGGACTTTCTATGTCTCTAACAGAGTGATGATGGAAATGAAGAGGAAGAGTGTCCAGCCACTTCTCCAACAAACCTTTCCTCAGTAAGATGTTCAGCACTGATTTACAACCAACCTAAGTAGGCATGTACTATGAATGTCAATGCTACTTTCTGTGTTTCAATAGCTCCCTGTAAAGCAGCTGTACAAGACCTATTTGATCAAGAAAATAAAAAAATGCGACTTGGAAATGGAACACTTCAAGCAGCAGACCCAAAAGACCAAGATTGAGATTTTACTGCTGGAACATCAGTTAAGGGTGGGTGAAGTGGTCAGAGATGGACGAATTATTTCAGTGTTTGAACAACATAATAATATACTTATTAATACTTTGTGTACAGGAAATACAGGCGACCAATAAAGCCAGTTGAAAAAAAAATCTGTTTATTCTTCTTTCAACATGTTGAGGTGATGGGTCAAAGGAAATGATTGTGACATATGGTGTCTCTGACTGCTCTTCCATCTTGTATGTCCGTGGGAGGGTCAGGATGTTCATGGTTTGGATCACTGCTGATGTTTGGTTCAGAAGGACAGTGTTCTCCTCTAATTGTGGCAATGTTGTGAAGAATCACACATGCCACAATAATGTCACATGCCCTTTCTGGGGTGACCCTGAGTCTTTGAAGGCACTGGAACCGGGCCTTAAGCATTCCGATAGTCATTTCAACTCTGGCTCTTGTCCTGCAATGAGCCAGATTATATCGCTGCTGTGGGCCCGGGTCAGGGTAAGGGGTAAGCAAATAGGGTAAACATGGATACCCCCTATCACCAAGCAAGTAGCCAGTGAACTCTCCTAAGACAGAAGGATACACTTCAGTTCAAACGTCCCTGTAGCAATTGGTCTCTATATATTTTAAAGTATTTTCAACTCACCATGTCCAAATTTTGTGCTCAGTGTACATTCACGAAAAATTCGTGAGTCATGAACAGAGCCTGGCCACTTGACTTCCACATTTGTGATAATGTTGGCAGCATCACATATGATCTTCACAGTGCAGAGAACACAAATTAGCATCCATTACTATACTGAAATAATTTTTTAGTTTGAAATGCTACAGGGAACTATGTACCTGTACATTAATGCTGTGGAAAGACTTCCTGTTCACATAGTCTCCTTCATTTACTGAAGGAGCAATGATTGGAATGTGAGTGCCATCTGTACAGCCAATCACGCCTGGGAACCGTGAGAATAAATGTAAAATTTAAGTAGTAGTTCAAGTATCACCACATCATGAATTAAGTTTTGTTCATCCTGATACCTGCAATTTTGTGGAATCCCTCTTTGATAAATCGTGTGGGTCTGTGACCGGGGAACACCACAAACGAGTACAGGAGACGTTTCAGTGCAACTGTAACATTCCTGACTGCCCGACAGACGGTAGCCTTGGAAACGTGCTCAGCATCACCAATATTATACAGAAAGCTCCCGTTTGCAAAAAAACGAAGTGCAATACAAATAATATGTACAGAACTGAGAGGATGTCCGCGATGTGTCACATGAGCAATATTAGGCCTGAGGATGTTATTCAAATAAATTATAGATTGTGCTGAAAAACGGTAACGTTCACACAGAAAATCATCAGGAAATGATAAAATGTCCGAACGCGCTCTAATCACTCTCTCCCGGCGGAGAGCTCTGCGGAGAATTTGGGCTTCAACATCTACTGGCTCTTCAAGGAAGGAGCACGCCATGTCTGACACTTCCTACAGTCAGGTTTCTGACAAAGAGGCGGAGAAGGTCAGGGTTAGTTGAAGTAAACCTGCTGGGGGGCAGGTTAGCTTCACGGAGTGTGTTGTCATAGTAACTCACTCAGAATTAATCTAAACTCGCTTTGTGAAACCGAAAATCCAGAGTTTTCGTTAACTCAGGGTATACTTACTCAGAGTTTGCACTAAACCGTCTTCCTGAAATAGGGCCCTGCTGCTCTACCTCCTGAGTCATCCTGAGTCACAGGCGCTCCAGCAGCTCAGCTTGTTAATAAACTTAGCATTTTTAAAAATTGTTGATAAAACTCTTTTTAGATTAAAAGTTGCATTGGTAACAAGAAGCATTCAGGTTTCAACCAATAAATCATCAAGTTAAGCCAGAAGACCTTGATGGATGAATGACAACGCTATCAAAAACATAGCCTCCATGGTGTGGGCTGTTAAATTGTAATCATATGGAAAAAAAATGACTGTTTATTTGGTGGGAAAATAATTCTTTGTGAATAGATCCCCACTTCCATGAGTATGTGAATAGTTCCTGTTGTGTTATGTGGCCAGAAAAGCAATTTTGCTAGTCCCTGTCATAAAAATATACTTTGATGAGTTCTTGCAACTGTGTAGTGACCATCTGGTGAAATGGTAAACGCTCTGATTTCTAAAGTCTTAAAAAAAATAAAAAAAATAAAAAAATAAACTCATTTCACAACTGCCCAATAATTCAGTTTTATTTCTTATACTGTAACTTTAACCCCTATCAGTTTTATAGTTCCTACTGCTTCTAGTTTTCTGTGGTGCAAAGGTCCTCCAAGTGCTCTGAACTGACTCCAAGGCAACATTAATTGTTAATGAAGACAATAAATGAAACGACTGACAGGTTTATGTCGATTTATGTACGATGTTATTTAGACAGAGAGGCAGATATGAACTTATCTGTGCCCCGGCATGTAACTTGGTTGCATACGTATCAAAAGACACGGAGTAGGTAGTGTGCATGTGTCCACCCAGTTAAATTAAAATCCCAGACTCAGAGAAGTATGAAAAAGGGTGTTCCTGTGTTCCTTCTGACCACATCATATCCACAGTCCATGGCTACTTTTAAGGAATGTGTGACGGTCTGGCCAAGTCACACGCCTCGCCTCGCTTTTTCCAAACCCCATCAGCCCACACTGAGGGAGAACTATTTTGAAAATGGTGTTTAATTGAAGCCTATTGCGTACAATCCTCTTCCCTTTTTTTTGTACTCTCTGCCAGCTCATGTCAAGGTGTTCTGCTGTAGAAGTTTGTGAGTGAGAATCAGTGACAAGAGCCAAAGAACCACATTCCTCCCCTGGCTTAAGGGATTAATAAGTATAATTGTCTGAGCGATTTGACACGGTTATCCAATGAGATTCACCCCAAAGATCAAAGGTTCTTTAATGACTACAACGATGTAAAATGATGGGCTCAAAGAGAGGTTTGGCCCCAGCTTCAGTCAAGCTTTAATTCATTTTCACATTGAGGGTTTGAACCAATAACCCTTTAACTTATATTTGTCTAGTTAGTCAGTCTTTGATTTATTGATATTTCACTGGTGATTAATACCATCTAACTCTCTAAGTGCCAGAAATATTCATTAGGCCACACCCACATAAACCTAATAGCCATAAAAAAAAATACCATAACCTTATAACCATATAAAAACAATAGTAAAACAACAATCATAAATTATTAACTGAACCTGTCTGGTAGAAAATGCATGATATGCAATGTTGGCAACAGTTCTTGTAATTTATAGTGTAATATTAATGAAGTTTGTGTAAACATTAGTAATGATAACACCTATATCAAGGTGATGATAACACCTGGTCAGTAGCCAACTCACATAGATAAACGAAAACGAAGACGCATCAAGCTTTGGAGTAGATTATATAAGGAAACACTGAAGCATGGGTGGAGTGATTGAGATTATAAAATATGATGTACTTTGGTCAATTGCACAATACGTGTCTTGGGTATTAAATTCTTCATTTATATCAGGAGATCCAATAAATGATTCATCTCTACTTTTATATGTTTTGCTTTGACACGCGAACACACACAGCAGGGGCTTCGTGGAAATGCTTAAAGTGTGCCAGACATCGTCACACTCTCAGGGCATTTACAGGCTCTGAATGAATGTTTGAGGTCTGAGTACATTAACCGGATGTGGTTCTTGTGTATTGACCAGCTAAGTCTGACTGTTTCAGACACAGTTTGTAGGGGATTCTCCCCTCACATCTGTTTCGAGTTAGATCGCGGAGGCCAGTACAGGAGAGCCTAACAATCTTTGTGGGGGATGGCAGGAAAATGACTATTGAACTGCACAGAAGAGACCAACAGCATGAGGGCCTGAGGCTGGAAGCTGGCTTATAGGAAACAGGTAGCAACTTTAGATCCCTCTTTCTTTGATTTGTTTTCCGTGAAAGCACAAAGAACACAAAGAAAGAAAAAAGCCATATATATATATATGTGTGGTGTGTGTGTGTGTGTGTGTGTGTGTGTGTGTGTGTGTGTGTGTGTGTGTGTGTGTGTGTGTGTGTGTGTGTGTGTGTGTTTATAAAACCCAGAAGAACTGCATGCCTTAAATTTGTGTACTGTGCTTTACAAAACAGCAATACCATTATCTTTTATACTGCCTTAGATAAGTAGTGCAGTAAACGGAGAGTCTTTTGGCAATACAGAGGTAATTCAGCTCTCTGCTGGAACCAATATTGGATCTTGATAGTTTAGGAGGGAAGTGATCCAAGATCAAAGCCTATCAAGAAGAGACAAAGCTACTAAAATCAGATACCATACAAATTTTGCACATTTAGCTTTGAATACATTTACAAAAATCACAGCTGCAAAGCATTTGTTACTCAGACACTTGCGTTTTGTCTTTTGTGGGGGGCTCTTTGGGAACACAGAGACGCAGCAAGGGGTCATGTCTTCACGATTTCTGAGGAATAGAAAACTGTTATTGCATAACACAAGCACAGTGATCTGATTTGTACGCAACCCACATCTATGGTAATAGCCATACAAGTTTAACCCTATCCAAGAGTTGTGGACATGATTGATATTTATTTTCACAGGATACCTGAGGACAACCTGAGGGTCTGATCAAGTCCCGGTGGTCAACACCCAACCTCACCAGCCCCTATCTCTATCTCTCACTCACTCAGCTTGGTGGGTTCACCTCTGGGCCAGCTCACTGTAAATCAGTCCCAGATGTGACTCTGGAGACAGATGGCGTAGCGTACGACACAGACAACACCCAACAAACGTCAAACAGACCCCCCCACCCCCACCCCCCACCCACTTTGTCTCAAAAATCCCTCCTTACATTTCGTCACCAGCTCTGTGAACAGCTACATTACCCCTGCAAAATGACACATTACTTATCACCATTATTAATAGTTAGACGGATAAGTGGCAGTATATATACAGTGGAAGCTACAGTATAAATGAAATGTAACACCAGTAATAAAAACTTCTATGACGTGGTAATATCTCATCACTTTTAGTAATGCACCATAAGATTTTTTTTCTCAAGAACTTCAGTGAAGAACATTTTAAGTACAGCTGAAATAGAAAACACATGCTTTATGCCTTAATTCCTCTGTCTAGGTCACGTATCAACAGCCCAACAGTGTTTCATTACAAAATCCTTCCATTTGAGAGCATGTGCTTAAAAGGATTTCCCAGAATCTCACCGGAGTCAACCTGACATAAAGTGCATCTACCACTCCTACACGTATTAGATAAAAGTTCACCTAATCTTTCTCCAGGCTGACCTTTATGCACATTTAAACGTTAACAATGTTGTCCGGGTATACATAAACTTGCATTACTGGAGGTAGGCGATCTTCCAAAAAAAAAACAAAAAAAAACAAACCCTGGCGTGGTTTCTTGTATCTCTCCATGTCGAGATAGTATAGAGGCCGGGGTGGTGAATCTTAAGTTCTGGAGTGTGTGGAGGCAGTTTTGCCAGACTAATTTTTCGAAAATAGATGAGTCGTGATTGTTTTTGTTTTGCTTTGTGGTTGCCATTGCACATCTCTGAGTAAATTAAATGATTTTCGCGTGATCAGGGCAGAAGTCGAGCAACAGCGTCAGGGTGAGGGGGCTGCTCGACTGACTAACGTCATGTCGGACCCAGTGAGAAAGCCATCTGTGTTATGTCATGACTGCTGAGGCACTCCACCCTCTTCTCTGTTTCCCCATGTCTTTCTTTTTCCCTTCCAGACTCCCCCCACCCACGGCTTGTCTTGCCTTTGCTGTATTGCTGTGTGTTCTTGGTTTAGTGTTACAGACACGGTTATTGTGTCAGCTGTTTATGTATTGTATTGCACATCTCTAAACAAATGTGGCTTAAGACTGAAAAGGCTGACTAGCTCCACCTCGGTTTGTAGTTTTTCCAAACTCTTGCACCTAACCCTGTGTTCTTGTGTCCCCTCTGCCACCACCCCCACATTTTGTTTTGCTTTTAGTGGTTGACCACCTTTAGGTTTTTGACTATCAGCTTTCTGTCCTCACTTGTCTTTCTTATTCGATTTACAAGCCTGTTCTTGAGCACCACCTGGAAACCACATGTGAATTGTTTACAGCCTTTCATTAAGCTGAGGAGTGCTCCAGTTAAAAGCTCCAGCTAAAGTGTGAATTACCTCAAACAGAGCATTGTTAACACCTAAATTACAGCACTAAAGCCAAAGTAAGACACTGTATTTCTGTTGGTAGCCAAAATATTATTGAAATGCTGTGAATTTCAACCCTGCATACTATTCTTATTAAAAATAGAAGGTCCGTCCTTTAATAAATCTTCAACATGAACATACAGGACATTTTTCTGTTGTTTCACTCCCTCTCTCTCCTACACACACACAACATACCGGACATTAACCACCAACTACTGAGAACTTTAACAAGGTAAAGTCTTCCATCACACGGTTGAGCTTTCAGGGGAAAAACTCTGTTTGCTTGCTGTAATATGACATGTTTGCTTTAATGTGGTAATAAAATTGAAATTTGACAATTGTGTGGAACTGTCAACAGTAGCATTAGTGCAATAAAACCAGGCTCTGTGACTACGGGACAAGACTAAATCAGTGTGTGCACAGTAGATGACCGGAGACAACAATAACCTCCCTCTGGCTCCTCAAAGGCTTTTATGCTTGTGTGGTCAAATTCATTATCTCATTACATCCCACGAACTGATTACTACTACAGTGTAACTGCAGAATTTGTGCATCGCTTCTTAACTTTTAATGCAAAGTAGTCCGAGTAACATCACAGTGAAATTTGAGAGTCAAAGTGAGGAGGAAACTTACAGCGATCCCGTGAGCTCATGTTGAAGTTGTTGCTCCATCTTGTGGTGAAAAATTGTAGGTAAAACATTTGTGCCAAGTTGTTGCGCCACAGTTTATATCTTTATATCACTACAGTAATGACTGTAAATGGTGCAATAGCAAAGGAAATGATGAACAGGTTACAGTGCGTTTATGCATTTCACAATGGATAAATGGGTCATTCCAGAACTGGAGGACAATTTATGTTTCACAAATGCTAAAAAACATGAAGTTTTTTCAATGTAAATTTCAGTTTTATTTAAATGAACCACCAACAATGAGATGCTTGGCACAACTGTATCACCAGCACTCGAAGTAGTAACTATAAAAAAGGGAATATATTAAACCTTTGTAAGCTAAAAAAACAAAACAAAAAAACATTTAGACTAATTTCATAATTTTTATATTAGTATTAGTAGTATTTTAGTATTTATTTATTTATTGTCATTGTCAAGAACAATGAAATTGCGTTTGGGGCTTCCATACAACCCAAAAAAAAGAAGAAAATAATAAATAAATACCCCTTAAAACCCAAGTGTACATATTTAACCCAGTGTGACTCCAATGCAATAAGACAATCCTTAGCAATAATGTTCGTAGAAATTCAGACAAAGACCTGAGAAACATGACAAAATACAACAATGCAACCCATTCAATATTATTGTACTGTGAGATATGATATCAGATATGATTCTTACATTTTTTAATTTAAATGTCTTCTGTTCTTATCAGGGTTGACTGGATGCATTAGTTTTTTGTAGACTGACAAAAATACTTCTAATATATATTTGTAATGTTTGTTTAATAGGGTAACATTAGCATTTTTGTTGAAAAATGAAAGTATTTCACAGTAATGGACTGTGAAAGTTGAGGATGAGTATAGTACAACTAAATGTAGGAAACTTTAAATGCATCATCTTTTAGTAGCATAGTAAGAGGGTTGCACTGTTTAGATATACTCTGTCTGAAAAAAAATATAGAAAATATAAAGATAAGGACTCATCTCTGGTCTATCCATGAATTAGGACAACGTTTAACAATTATAAAAGACTTGTAGCAACAAAACCAAAAAGAAAACATTTTAAGTGTTATATTTGAATTGGTTATTAAGAAACTGGGACAAAAGAAAACTGCCACTTTAGATGCTCAAGAGCAGTTTCATATTTTAATCAATATTTTACATTTTTAGTACAATGCAAAGTACTACTCTAATTCTGGCAAATTGGTGAGACAAGCATACATAGATTCGTGACTCCTGTATTATTTTCAAATTCATGACTGGAATTCTGGCATATGGAATATGAAATACCGGGAATAGCCGCCGCCCCCCCTTTTTTTTTTTTTAAAGAAACAACCAAAAAAGAATTTAGTTCCATAATGAGATTTATTTACAGATGAAAGTGGGAGAGCTCCCTTGTGCATTTTATTAGCAGAATTCATCAGTTTCCCCCCCCAAACAAAACAGCAGGAAAATTCAGTCACACACACACACACACACACACACACGCAAAAAAAGTTGAAAAGTTGACAATGGCCACTTCAGTCCTACGTTTAAAAGAAGAAAATAAAAAGTGGCAAACCCAACAAACTGCACTACCTACAATTTAGAAACCTTGATTTAAAGCAGAATATACATATAAAAAAAAAAGAAAAAAAGAAAAAACTTCAGGTCAGCAGGCACATGGTCACAGATGCTCTTACATATAATGAAAAAAACAAAAAGAAAAAAAAAAAAAAAAAGCTGAAATTTGATGCCAAAAGCACACCCATTGCAGCCTTAGGCACAATATCAGTCATATACCACGATACTCTGCATGCTGATGGAGAAAAGCACTACATAACTTTAAACCAAAAACTATTAAAGACAGGAACCTGAGATATAAATTGAATTATCTTGCTACTTTAGCATGATCAGCAGCAAGATATTTCAACGTTAATCTCAAGCCATCGCTGACAATGGAACGAGGACATCTAGGCGATGCATACCAACGCACCCATTACGTGACAAAGCAATAGGAAGCAGTACCAATGTTAGGGTTACAAATGAAGTTACTCCATTTGTTGCATTATTTGGCTAATAAGATAGAACGAGAGGAGGGGGCATAGACAGCAGACAGCAACTGATCTGAATCTGTGAGCTGGGGAGGAGAAGCAGTGCAGTCTGCTGCTAGTTAGCTAATACTGTAGGTACTATGGGCCCTCATTCTCCCCAGCTTGAGTGAAATTGCATGGAGGCAGAGGGAACAGAGGTAGACAGGGAGGCAAATGTGGAACAAGAGGACAGACAAAAAAAACAAAACAAAACAAACATTGAGAATGTGGAATCGGAGGAATAGCTACATAGCTGGTCTTCAGAAGCCCGATGGTGTCAAAACATTCATGTCCCGAGGTTTGAGTTTATGCGGCCGTGGGTTTTGCCGCTTGGCTTCAATGTCTGAGATTTCAATCTTGGGTGGCATAAATTTTGTAGGGTCATCAACCTTGAGGTTGACCTGGGTGTTGGTGCCATCCATGGTTGAGGATTTCTGCAGACCAAAATAAGATTGCAGAGACAAACCTGCAGGAGAGAGGTGTGGTAGATGATGCCATTAATTACTTAAGAGCTGCAAAGAGAAACACACAGCATCACTGGTGTACCGTGTGAAATTTCCCTGAAATATTCCACCTACATGCCGTTATAGCTTCTATAAGAAAACTTTTAAATTGCACCTTATTCTGCATTTAACCATGTAAAGCCTGAACCACGAAATAATTGCCAGAAAATTCTTCTTTAAAAAACAAAACAAAAAACTGGAATGTTTATTGAACTTTCTGACAAACTCAAGGTCTCAAAAAGGTCTAGTCTTTTACAGGGTTAAAATATGCATGTTACTAGGGCTGAACGATATATCGCATTTGCGATAATATCGCGACATGATCAAGTGCAATTTTCTAACCGCAAAGGCTGCGATTATACTCTGGACATGTCCAAATTCATGGGCTGCATCCTCCTGAGGCCGCATTTGTAGACCGATTACGTCACAGCGACGCGCCGAAGGCTGTCCAAATTACTACCATATCCCAGAATTCATAGCGCGGCCCAGCCAAACTCCAGTTTCCAGCAATGGCGGCCGCTACTAAGTTTTAAAATTATTCATACTAATCTTTCTGGGTCACAAAATAAACTTTTAACATATTTTCAGGCGAGAAAGTAGTTGTGTAAACATCAAATATCTGCTCGGTTTATCAAGATATCCCATATTTGCAAAAGTGCTTCGACGTTTTCAGAGGCGTCTGCTACCCACCAGCTCGACAGCTAGCCGGGAGCTCGAGGGTTACTGATGCGGCCGAGAACGGCACAACTCCCGGCACATCATTTTCAGATCACCGCGGAGTTTCGCTGCTCGGGTTAAACGTAATATATAAGTCACTTAGACAACCTAAAAATGTTATTGTTGGGCTTTTTTCAGTGTTTTGTTTGTTCGTGAGTAAATCGGTTTGGCTGAGATTAAAGTTATTAGATTAGATAAAATAAAACTTTATTAATCCCCCGGGTGGGTTCCTCCTTGGTTTTCACACAGCTGACTAAACGTCAAACAGAAAACTTATTAAACAGAAGTATGAGACAGTCGAGAATTTACACCAGTGTCTGGTTATATTTTAGATAGCAAGAAGCAGACGGCCGAGTTTATTAAACTCCACCGAGACAGCGGTGACGCTAATCAGAACTAGACCGTCCAATTTCACGCCTTTAAATTTTAAAGGCGTGTTTGTGTGTGTGTGTTTATACAATTGCTATTATGTTTGCACTTTATGTGTAATGTTACTGACTGCAGAGATCAGTAAGATGTGTGTATTTTTTATTTATTAGTTTTATTTATTTAATATTATTTTTTAATTGAATGACTGTCTAGTAGTTCACAGATGTCGAAAAACTGAGTGTGGTAAAGCCACTGATTTTTTTTAATGTATATTTCTGCAATCTGCACATTGTACTGACTTTCATTTTAATGTTTACACCAGGGTTCCTTGTCAGCACTTTATGCTCAGATGTTTGTAAGCTAAAAATAAACTATTGTGTATGTTCAAATATACTGTTGTGATTGAAGAAGTTAAATAAAAATGTCAGTCATCAATTCATGCATCACCTCATGTCATCATAACAGAGGTCTGTCTTCCAGGAAAGAACAGTTTAAAATTAATGTAATATAGTATTGGCCATACTATATGACGTATTGCTTGTCTTTGTTTAATAATACAGAAGACAAAGACCTTAAAAAATAATCGCATATTGCATCGCAATCGCAATATTGGGGCAAAAAAATCACAATTAGATTATTTTCCATAATCGTTCAGCCCTACATGTTACAGTGAAAACAAGCTATGTTATCACATGTGATTAGGATCACATTTTCTGTTTTGGTTTCTGTGATGCGAGGCCTGTCTTTGTAAACAGTTCTGCAGGTTGTGGTTTCAACATGGCTGTGGTATGACTAGAAGGAAGTAGTTTCAAATGCTATCAATTTACAAACTTTTTTCTCCCCCAAAAATAAAAGGGAGGGTCAGTGCAGTTTCTTTTGATGTAAGGTTCAGGGGTATGACAATTCACCCTATTCGCAGAGTATCGGCATAGAAATGCTAAAAGACTGAAGATACAGAAACAGGCGTGAGCACAAATCTTTTACCTGTGCTGGTTTCAGAGCCAGGATCAGTGGGGGACTTCTGTACCACAGATCGGATTCCGAAGAAACTCCACCTATCACCTCCTCCTCCTTCATTTCCTCCCATGTCTGTGCTTGGGTTGGGACTGTGGGTCTCAGGTGCAGCAAGGAAAGGTGCAGGACTCAGATGAAACCAGTTCCTGTATTCCCATTACCCAAGAACAACATGAACATACAGCCAATTGGAAATTGTACAAATGTATAAATATAAGGGGGTTTCTTTGCTGAATGACAACTGGCTTTACAACAGTACAGTTCCTACCTGCGATGAACACTCGGTGAAGAGTAGGGACTAACGCAGGGGGTGATGTTGGGAGTAACAGAAGGGGTGCCACTTGGGGTGGTTGATGCTGATGTTGTAAGCCTGTCCTCCTTAAAGTTTCCACTTGGCATTCTCAACTTCTGCACAGCAAGAAAAACAAAAACAGTTTAAAAAAAAAAAGTCACAAGCTCCCATCTGCTCCACTGTCAGTGTAAATTTATTAAACAGTTTTAATCTTCCCACATGTGTCTGGCCAGCACAAAAGCACAAACAGTGCTGTTTTGTTTCCCCCGTGACCCTGTTTGTAAGTTTGTTGTTTTATGATCTTTTGTTAATCTGTCAGTGAAACAACTAATTGTATTTACAGAGCAAACATCCCTAAATACGCAATGCACAAGGTCAACACTGTTTTACTTGGTTTGCAGATCGAAAAATAGGACGTCACAGGTTCTCAGAGCCTATTGCCATTGACTACGTTATGCAGGTGGGAACACAGATCAAAGGTTAGAAACAAAGTGTGCAAAAATTACTCATCTTAATTTATCATTAAACAGCAGTAAACACATTAAGAACCACAGAACTGTTACGCACCAAATTAAGCTTTCATTACATAACTTCGACTTTTTCACAAAATTGATTGAAATCCCTGAAACACCTACGAAAAACAACAAATCCATGTTAATGTATTTGTCAATCATCAGTCGTCTTCAGTTTTAGTACAGAGTAAACAAAAGCTACTTTTTGACTAAAGGCAAAAAAAACCCAAAAACAAATCCAAGTTCCACTATACTTGCCATCAGACTTAAATTGAGTTCATGACTAATCTCTTGAAAAACATTTTCAGTGCCCAGTTTCCATTCGGTATGGGCATATTCCCAATCATATGGCAAATGCCCTTCCAAGCTCATATCTCCATTGTGCATGAGGTCCTGCTTTCTACTCTGGGTAGAGTCCATTTTGCAAATGAAGAGCGCAAAGCAACGTAGTGGCCTTTTAAACACATTACTTGGGTCAGTAACCTAGTTCGTCACTACTTGAACCCGACTGGCCCTCAGCCAGAACGATCAACATGGAGGTCATAACAACAGCCTGCCACATGCAAACAATTCTGTATAGCTTATAAAGTGTCAGAAAGCTGAAATAAAAAATAAAAAAAATAAAAAAAGAGTAAAGACATACAAAAACCACAAATACACTAACACAGCAAAAAAAATAAATACACATATCGCACGGAAAACCTCTGGTAGTCGATTTGTTCCTCGTGTGTATATAAAACAAGACAAAACCCATTTATTACAGTTACGTAATAAATAAAACGCTTTTCAAATAACACCACCTAAAGTGGAATCTGTGTGAAATCTGGTTTCAATACAGATACAAGAGTTTAAAAAAAAATAATGCCAGCACCAGTCTGTGCCTCGATCATTTCTTAGCGTTAGGCCTCATGATAGTAAAATGATGATAGTGCGGGGCAAACAGAGTAATTATCCAAGTTATATATTTACATCACGCTCACTTAGCAAGTGCGAAGGGCTTCCCAAGCCCCTAAAGTTACCCTTTCAGGTTATTTTATTTACCTGAAGCTTCCACTCACGGTAAGCAACACGGCCTTTAAATGTCTGCTGGTTTCTAGTTAGCCAGTGCTAACCAAGGCCAAGAACCACACAATGGTTAACTACTTTAACCCATCAATACGCAAACCACCATCCCCTCCTTTGTATTGCGAGATTCACGGTAGTTGATATATGCCGATCATTTATTTTTATTGTTCCGAATAAATACGTTTGTTTGAATGCTAGCTTCGCTAACGGCGTACAACACCTTCGACCTGACTGTCGTCAACTAAAGCAGCGACGTCTGACTAACCTTTTTATGATAACTTTTCGTTGACGCCTCGGTCCGACAATTTCTTTCACTTTGTCCATAATTTCCAGTTTAACTGACGATTATTTTTCACAAAAACGACGACGATACAGTCTATGCAGCAAAGTAGGCCTTTTCTGGTTTTGGTAGGAGCTCTGTGATTGGTCCGTCTCGGGGAACAGGAAAAAGGAAGGGGTTTGGTTTGTGCAGGGGCGTTGCTTGGCAACAATACTGCAAGAACTACAGCCTATGGAGCCAGCGCAGAGCTCATTACGTAATTTGTTTATCAAGACGTTTTGCCATGTTAACAATATGTTGTTATGTAATTAGAAGTGCACATATCAAGTTTCTTTAAGTAAAAGTTTACTTAGCTTACCTTACTAAGTGATCTTTACACGTTAATGATATTCAGTAACTTTGTGAGGTCAATAAGAATTAGGTCAGTAAATAGTAAATTTGAGGACCTGTAGGTGGGTGGCTAGTTGTGGTGAGGGATATATATTGTCCTCTTCTTTCTAAAAACTAATTGCTCATGCATGTATGAAAACTAAAATCCAGCCGATAATTCATACAAAGTAGATGTTAACATTTAACATCGGTGGCACGGTGGTTAGCACTGTTGCCGCACAGCAAGAAGGTCCTGAGTTCAATTCCAACATCAGGCCGGGGTCTTTCTGTGTGGAGTTTACATGTTCTCCCCGTGTTTGCGTGGGTTCTCTCCGGGTACTCCGGCTTCCTCCCACCGTCCAAAGACATGCAGCTTGTGGGGATAGGTTAATTGATTAATCCAAATTGTCACTAGGTGTGAATGTGAGTGTGAATGGTTGTCTGTCCCTATGTGTTAGCCCTGCGACAGACTGGCGACCTGTCCAGGGTGTACCCCGCCTTTCGCCCTATGACAGCTGGGATAGGCTCCAGCGCCCCCCGCGACCCTGAAAAGGATAAGCGGAAGCGAATGGATGGAACATTTAACATATACTTCTTAATTATGCTAATCGGGGGAAAGACAGTCATTGCAAGCTATTAAAAAACTAGGTCTCTAATTTTCATGATAATCTGCCCCAGAGTAGGTCACTTTCACAGCATAAATTACTATGGTGATCTGCATTTGGAAGAAAACCCAGGATTAACTCTGTAGTTACCCAAATAAGATGAAATCCTGCCTTGTAGCACAGGCTTTAAATATATATCTGAGCCAGTCCATCAACTTAATTTGATAAGGGTCAGATTTATGATGTGTTTTTTTTAATGTACTCTTTTTAATAATAATAACAACAACCTTCTGACAAATGACATTTAGGTGTGCATTTTCTTTTGAGTTCATTGTTACTTGCGGTCAGTGATTAAAACTGTTAATACTCACCGGCAGTGTGACATCACCTCGTCTGTGAATGTGGGTCTCTTCAGCAGAAAGGCCCTTGTGAGGGTAATAACCAGACTCTGTTAGTCCAGCCTGGTGCTCAAACTCCTCAAGGCTCTTGTGGGATTCCTCTGAGAGATTATGGGAACATTGCAGACAACTAGTCAGTGTGTTTAAGGTGCTGCACTCCAGCATAGCTCCACTAACACTCTTAAGATTGTTTAAGTGGGAGCCAAGTCGTTCTGAGCATCATAATTCATGTAGTGGACAGTGGCCTTGTTAAGTAACTCTATATTTTTAAATAAAGTTGTTTAGTGAAGTTGCTTTCGTGGACTTACTGATCCTTAGCGAGCTCATTAAAGTGGTGGCTTTGGCTTTCACCACAGGCCCAGGAGACTTGGCTGATGGTGCTCCCTCAACGCTCAGTAACTTCCCACCACTCTTCCCTTCCTAGTCACACAAATCCTAAGTGTTAGGCTGCACTTACAAACTATTAGAAATGGAGCAAATCAGAAGTGCACGCACCTAACATTCAAGAAGCATTTACACGCAACTAATACAAGGATCATTCTGTTCCGGTAACCAATTCAAAACAACGTGGGTTAGAAAATAAGGGTAAACACGGGAGCACCTCAGTTTTCCTGAACCTGTTCTGTGGGATAACAGGTTCTTTCCACAGGATGTTGACAGTCAAGTCAGAAGGTGGGGAATGCATAGGGCCATCCATGTTCTCATCATAGCTGATATTGTGTCGTTGTATTCCAATTGGAGATGATAATGCACCCATGAGGCAGGACGGTGTGCCGGACTCAAGTACTGAAATGAAGGAAAAGGACACATTACTGTGTAAATAAACAAACAAATAAACAAGAGAAAAAACTTCTGTTATCAGTACAAGATAATCACTTGTCTCACAGTTTAACTCTGCCATATCTCAAATCTTGTTTACCTGGAATGTCTCCCCGTCTTGAGGCCATTATGTTCTGAGCAGCTGACTGCAGGAAACGGTGGGGTCTGACAGCTTGGCCGTTAACCTGACACTCAGCTTGATGCTGGACTCAGATCTGACCACTTCATCACATGACACCAGACACGGAAAGTTATTAGGCTCACAGAAACGAATGTAAAACACTGCTCACTAATGTCATTTCTTTTACCTGGGGAAGAAGGTAGGCCTACACATGTACTCTATGCATATGTTTAACAACATGATTATGGGTAAGTGCAAAAAATAAACACAACAGACATTAATTACTGAACACAGTGCAAGATGTCCTGACCTGCCTTAAATAGAAATACAGAGTCTGATTACAGCAGCGCCATTAATATCAGTCACACATAAATTCCTGCTGATAGCAGAGGAGTACAGCAGAGGTGGCCAAATTTACCCAAATGTCGATAGTACTGGTATCAGATTAATACTAGCGTGACAAGATTGACACTTTTTTCTATCATTTAAGTTCAGTATTCAGCCCAATGAATAATTTCAAAAGATTTTTAATACAGTTCTAACACATCAAAGCATCAGAAGCTGACCCAAAGTGTTTAGAGACAGGAATATTTACATTTCAGGTAAAAAATAAATAAATAAAAAAACAGTTTTGAAAATGTTAGGTATTTTAGTACCATGGTAGCATTTACTGGATATTGTTTTATAGTGACATTATGCAGGAAAACTCTGTCATTCAATAAGGCCCCTTTGTTTCAGTGTTTTTCTCTTTGACCCAAGAATTGATGTGTGAGAATCACAGGCTGGTACAAGGTTGAAATACCACAGAGATCACTCCCTCAGCTACATTAGTTTCTTAATCTTTTAGACGCCTGTTGAAGGCCAAATGGTTTGTTTCAGATTTCACTAATGAAAGAACTCTTTATTTTGTGCCTTGAAAATATGTCGCTGAGATAATCACAATTGTAGCTGAATTGATAAACTACACAAAGGATGCTTCTTCACCCAAGGGCAGGAAGACGCTGCCTTATCTTGGTCTGTACTGGTTTAAACTGATAAATCTGCTGTCTCATGAATTTTACCCTCTATATAAACTGTTGTACTTGTGAATAAAGTTGAGTCACTTTGGGAAGACAATCTAAAGCAGTCTCTGTTTTCTTGTTCTCCCAAGCTGCTCCCGAGCTCGTACTAACACGCTGAATGGCAGAGGTGGGACCAAGTCATTGTTTTGCAAGTCTCAAGTAAGTCTCAAGTCTTTATCCTCAAGTCTCAAGTCAAGTCTCAAGTAATGTCAGGCAAGTCAGAGTCGAGTCTCAAGTCACTGGTGTAAAAGTCCGAGTAAAGTCACAAGTCTGAAATTTTGAATTTCAAGTCCTTTCGAGTCTTTAAAAAAAAAAACGAAAAAAAGCATGTTGCAGTTATGCTAAATGTAAATATTAGACCATGTAATTTTTTAATCTGTGTTTTTCTCAACACATGACAAAATAGTGAACTTAGAAAATATACACAAATTGTGAAATTGCACCTCTTTAAAATGCAGCTCAATTAAACCTAGCTCCAAGAATAATTTTCACCGACAGTTCTGAGATAAGCTGCATGTTATTCTTGGATGCGGTTGTAGGACCGGCTTTGAAATCGCATGACAAAAATATCATACATAAATAAATGATTTTTTTTTTTAAATATCATTTTTTTTAAAAACTGCATCACCAACGTAGCCTGGAAAACATTTGCTAGTTAGATGAAGTCAGCTATCTCATCGTAGCATATTTATATGCATATTTATAATCATACGGTTCTTGGAGTGAGTGCATACACTCATGAAGTTTAGTAACTTCAGGTCACTGCAACAAGCCCAGGTACAGTTTACCGACGGATGGGTGCAGGACCTTGAAATGCACCGTGTAGAAAGTAAAGACCATCGTACGTATCATAAGTTTACCAGTCTCACAAATCGTCGTCATAAATACACATTCCTTAACCGTTTATTAATAGGACCTTTGAGCTCAACGGTAATTAATTAGCAGTGGAAATAATTTCTGGTAGCATCACAGAAATGTAGCAGTGACAATAATACTGTATGCTGTAATCGTACTGGACAATTAGTGATACAAAAAACCTGTTTTATCCTGTGAATAAAAGTATATGTTTTTGTCAATGTACCATAATAACAGAAGCGAAACACAATATTGTGTCAGGACAATTCACTATTTATGCACAATAAATAAAGGAGCATAGCGCGACCATTTCTGTTCAGCGCCAGACTTGCTTGTAACCTATATCACCAATTATGTTATGAAAATGACGTATTAACTACTAAAAAACACTGACCTTCGTGTAAATGCTTGGAGCAGACTAACCTGTGAGCTGGAGGGTTCTGGGACGTTATATTTGATCTTTGAATGGCTGCAATCCAGGCCATCCGTCGCCTCTTTGTTACTTCGGAAACATGGCTTGAACAATTTCTCTTCAACGACGTAATCCGATAACAACCGATCTCTTTACCCGTCGGCTTCCCGTGGCTGTCATGCGACCGGCTATTGCAGTTAATAATACAACAGCTTCTTGACATTTTTGTTTCTTTTTATCGCTGTGTGTGCGTGCGCTAGTACCGCTTGCCACGAGTTCCCAGAATCCTTTGCGGTTCTACCCGTGAATGACGTCACATTTTCAATCTCTATATAATATGCATGTTAAATTTTATATTTGGGGTAAAATATCAAGTCTTTTCAAGTAAACCGGTTCAAGTCCAATTCAAGTCCCAAGTCATTGGTGTAAAAGTCCAAGTCAAGTCACAAGTCTTAGAACATTTTTTCAAGTCAAGTCTAAAGTCATAAAATTAATGACTCGAGTCTGACTCGAGTCCAAGTCATGTGACTCGAGTCCACACCTCTGCTGAATGGCATGCTTGAATATTACTTGAGAATATATTTGACTGTGTTACAGACTAAGGGACATTCTCTGCTGATAGGTGAAGGTACATTCTCTGCTGATAGACGTCCACGCCTCGAAGGAAGTCGATCCACGGATTAGGCCCTGGAAACCGTTTCCTTCAGAAAATATATGAAAAGTTGAAAGGTATGCTTTTATTTTGCTAAATCATTATTTTGGAAAGAAAAAAAGCACAGTGAGTATGTAGTGAATGTTAAAATGTGTTTAGAAATCGCAGAATAATGATGATCCCTTTCATAAATCATGACACAACTACAACATATTCGGCATCGGTATTGACACTTTATATAGTGTATTTTCTTGGTAGCAGATTGATATCACAATCTGTAGTATCGCACAACACTACAACACAACCGAGCTCTGGATTAAACAAGGAAATGACACTTTTTCATTTCCGTCTGACAGCTGATCCACAGTTAGTTAGTTCCCTATTCAGTCGAATAAAACCACACTCAATCTTGTTTAGCTCCCAATCGCCGTGATCTGAGCTCACTTTCCAGCTGAATGCGCTCTTAAATGAACTCAGAATGTGACATGTTTCTCATACATATTGCAGCAGAATTCAGATTTTGCAGACACGGGTCGGTGGTGTTTAGTAGTCCGGTCTACTTTCCAGACAGCTGACATCGTGCTGTTCACGTCGGCGCTCATGGAAGCCAGATACAGTGACTTGCAAAAAGAAAAAAGAAAAAACGCACACACCCCTCCCCCGAAAGAAAAGAAGTCATGGGGATGTTTGACTCGTGTCGGTGTAGGATTTTAAAAAAAAACGCAAACTAGCTGTAATGAATGAGGAATGACACATGACTCACGCTGCAGTGTTTTCCGAGAAAAATACATGTATGTAAAAACAGAGAAGCCCATTCAAACCACTTTAAAATGATGTGATTTGCAATAGGCTATACATTTAGTCTGTATATACATACAAGATCTACATTTTAGGTTGTCCAGAATTTGCACGATCCCTTCATCGTATATTTAAAACTTAAAACTCACCCGTGAAGAATTCTCTCACTGTCCCTCTGAAATTACTCCACAGCTGCAGTGATTTCGTTGCCACTGTCGCGCCGATTTGGGATAACGAACAAAAAGATATTGTTTGTTTGTTCGCCGGCTAGTTTATCCATGACTTTTGGACATGCAAACAGAGTCCATATGCCCACGTCACGGTGAACGTACCTCCTTGGCAGCAGCCTAAGCCGCCGCGGAGGGATCCGCTGAAACTTGACTCAGTATGTTTTGGTGTGGTGCAATAGATCAAGATCGTTACTGTGTATATTTTATCACCTCATAACAATCCTGAATGTTATACTTCAAAGCTGAGGCGATAAGGCAGGTTTGCTTGAATCTGCAGTGAATTCCTAATCCCCATTCATTCTTATCATTTAAAACTTTAGATCTTTTTTATTTTTAAACTTTAGCGTTTTACATAAGAGGAGTTGCAGTAATGGTGAAGTTTAAAGGGTTATCTGCAAAGATTAGACTTGATCAGTGTGATCAGCGTTGTGGGCCTTGTAAGATCCTGGCCTTTTATTTAAAAGGAACTGCAGTTTAAGACTTGGTTTCAAAGCTAAGGTTAGACTGAGGTCTAGCCGTGGTAAAAGCATTGGTAGATGGCTAAGGTCACCCTTGGGTTCAGGGAATGCACATGCAAATTATGTGGATGAGGGTGTGGTGGATAGCAGCCTATAGGACTCTGGAAAGTTCAGCCACCCCTGTCAGTGAGGACATTGCTGACTGCTGACTGGACCCTGTAATCCCAGTCTGTTTGCAGCTTCAGTGTCATGTGTACTATTTGATGCCAGACTTTAACTTCTTAATTTCAATGCTTGGCAATCTGCTTGAAAGTGTGCAACCACTTCCACAAATATCCCAGAGGTGAAGCTGTTCTGAATGGAGGGTTGGGTTGCAAGTCTTCTGAGTCAGCATCTTGGACTGTTCAGCATTTACAAGAAACATTTTGTAATAGTTATTGCAACAGAAATGGGTCATCACAGCTGACACTGAAAGCACACACACACACACACACACACACACACACACACACACACACACACACACACACACACACACACACACACACACACACACACACACATATAAAGCTCTCACGGTTTTGAATAGTCAATGTGAAAGTTGATGTACCATCTACTTGTGGTTTCTCCAGGAGAGAAATTCATAATATATTTTACATTTTTTATATGTAATATTCTAATTGGACTAGCTGTTGTGATTGCAGGAAAGGGAACCAAGTGCAGGAATCTGAAAGAGGAAGAAATAAGTTCTCAAAGACAGTAAGACAGGACTATTTATACACACATGTCAGGAGGTTGAAAACAGGAGGATAAACAGACACAAGGTCATCACAGGTGAAGACAATGGCAACGAGCTAGGAGGTGAAATAAAATTAAACATGAAACACAGAAGACAAATTATTACAAAACTAAAATGGGAAATGAATAAGAATAAGAAATGCTTACACATGAATAAACTTAACATGGGAGGAGGACAAAGTGGAATACAGAGAGTAAGATCCTGAAGGGACTAATTAAATATATAAGCAAAACGTATAAATAAAGCATAACTAGAACAGGACTAAAAAATAAATGAAAATCATCTCATGGGTCAAATTAATACAATTCAGAATTAGAGGGAACATTCATGCTCCATTCTTTGGTCTCATACCTTCATATTTCTAGAATATCATTTTTTTCAGCAACTCAAACCTGCTTAAAATCAACCGTCTTGTTTGTTTGTTTGATTTTGTCTCCTTTAGCCTCTACCTCTTGTTATGTATAGCAGGATTGTGTGTGTGACTGGCTGTGCTGTGCTATTTGCATGTGCTAAATGTTGCCACTGTGTTTCATTATGTTAAAAGACTAATTCAAGTGGAAAATTCTATAATATTTTCCATTTCCCTGAGACATATTTTAGTAATTTTTAGCTGATTATTTTTGCACTGATGTGCAATATCAAGCCATTTTCTTTAAAAATACTACAAATGACATGAAAGTCTGATCAGTTTTTAGTCAAATTAATATTCAAATTCAATCACTACTGCAAGAATTCAAAAGAGAATCTCATAGATTGTAAGTAAAGATAGAAGCAACTGATTATCCATCCATTCACTTCCGCTTATCCTTTTCAGGGTCGCGGGGGGCACTGGAGCCTATCCCAGCTGTCATAGGGCGAGAGGCAGGGTACACCCTGGACAGGTCGCCAGTCTGTCACAGGGCCAACACACAGGGACAGACAACCATTCGCACTCACATTCATTCGCACATTCACACCTAGTGACAATTTGGATTATCCAATTAACCTATCCCCACAAGCTGCATGTCTTTGGATGGTGGGAGGAAGCCGGAGTACCCGGAGAGAACCCACGCAAACACGGGGAGAACATGCAAACTCCACACAGAAAGACCCCGGCCTGATGTTGGAATTGAACTCAGGACATTCTTGCTGTGCGGCAACAGTGCTAACCACCGTGCCACCGTGCTGCCGCAACTGGATGGATGGATGGCAACTGATTATATGGACGATTTTTAATTTTTATACTTTGCATTACCAGCGCTGGTCCACAAGATAGCACTATTGGTGTAGCATATGAACAGTTACAGCCCTTAAAGAGAAAGCGCACACTTGAGTTTTAATCCTTTCATGCTGTTTGGGTCAAATTTGACCCATTTTCAATTTCAACAGATGTAAAAACAACTGAAATTCTTTTCTTTTAGTCACAGGAATTTGATGACTGAAGTGACTGAAAATACACACACAAAAAAAAAAAAAAAAAAAAAAAAAAAAAAAAATATATATATATATATATATATATATATATATATATATATATATATATATATATATATATATATATATATATATATATATATATATATATATATATATATATATATTGTATAATATATATATATATATTTACACTGGTGTAAAGATGATTCAAATTTTTATATACCGTGGCTGTTCAGAATCAAATTTGACCCATACATACTTCATACTGAATATTAAATCCACCAGCGTGGGTCAAAATAAGGTAAATGTTGGTTTTTGGGAATACTGAAATTGTGAGACTGCACATACACCGTCTGCATGTTTTTTTTATGGGACAGGCCTGTCAGAACTCTGTCGCAACGCAAGTGCTCTAACTGCAAGTCACATTTTTTTAACCATACATTAATACACTCCAAAAATAATTCTGCCCAGAAATACTGACTTTAACTCATTTATTTACATATAAGTTTCCCCATTTAATGTTACTACATAAATAAAATGTAATATGTTACATTTTGGTTGCATTTTGCTTAATTGTTACTTTTAAGGATGAAGAACCTTTTATATTTGAGTGTACAGTGTTTTATTCTGTACAATTCAAACACTTTAACCACTTCATGTAATTTAGAACCACGAGTTTACCTAATACGCATGTCTTTGGATGATGGGAGGAAGCTGGAGTACCCAGAGAAAACCCACCCAGGCACTGGGAGGAGCTGCCAACTCCACACAGAAAGACCCCAGCTGAGGTTCACACTATGAAACCTCTTACTGTAAGAGGAAAGTCTTAATCATTCTGCCACTGTGCCATTTTAATAAGTGTGGAAAACACATGTGCACGTCCCACACATGCAAGACTGTTTTGAATGCGCAGACTGTTTTGCAATAATGCAGCACTTTGTAATGTTTTGTGTTTGAGGTGTTTATTAATGTTGAATTGATATTATTAATTATAGAGGATAGCTGCACATATGCTACTCTCTTCTTGCTCGCTGACCTCTGACACAGTAATTAATGATTAATCATCAGTTTATTAACGTCAACTAGGCTGTTTATACATTCTAAAGAGATCAGTAGTTCAAATGTTTGTATAGACACAAAATCCTACTGGCATGAAATATGAGGAAACAAATCTTTAAGAGCTAATAATTTTATTAAAAAAATATCAAGAAGTACAAAGAGACATTCATCTATTTACAAAAACACAGAAGAATAAAAACAGGATACAACGGAGTGGACATAAAATATAAGCACATATAAAAAAATTAAATAAAAAAAACTACAATCATTTCATGTCCATGTTTTTTTTTTTTGTCAAGGTGACTTTGTTGAGAGTTCAGAGGTCATATGAGGTGCTTTTTCTTTCAGAGAGCTTAAAAGACAATTACTTGGCAGCTGTGGAGGGTTCCACTGGGGAGGAAGTGGTCTTCTGCTTTTTATCCCTAAATTCACAAAAAACAAACAAACAGTGCACTCATTAGGAAAAAAATGTCATTTATTACTTTATTTCTATAAACTGAAGCGATTCACTAATAATCTAACATTATTATTTAGACAATCAGAGTACTGGATGTAAAACTTGGATGAGTGTGGTGAAGTGTACTCACATGATTTTAGTCAGGAGCCTTTTCACGTTTCTTTGCTCGGGGTTCAAGCAATAGCGGAGGCCACTGTTCAAGGTAACACTGTTGAAATAGAAAATAGAGGTAAGTTCAATTTAAATGGAAAAGCTAAGGATCCTACAAGTATTTTTCTAAAATCATTATCTACCTTAAAAAGGTATTTTTAGTTAGGATGCATTTAATTTGCACTGTCGTGCAATTTCTTGTGTGATGCTTTATTAAAGCTTAGCAAATCTTCATGTTGAATTTATCAAAAGTAATAATGAAAAAAAAAGTCATATTAAAAAAAACTTACACAATCTCCACTTTGTTGCAGAAGATGGTTGCTGGGTAGATCTGTATGTCCTTTATGTCAGTCTTCATGCCGTTAAGATTCCTGACACGGTGACACAGACACTGCTGTCCTGATTGTTTGACTAGAAGAGAAGGCAATGAAAAAGAAATTAATATTTGACGTGCACAAATTCAAGTTTGCGTAATTTCAACCAAGAATCTAAATCATCTAAAAGGACAAATAAAGAAAGAAACTTACGTTGGGCCTGGGAGATGCAGACCATGACAGCCAGGAGCAGAAACGCTTTGATGAGGGTTGACATTGCTGGTTTCAAGATGACACTGGTGCTGAAAACGTGCAGCAAAGATAATAATGAAGCTAGAGAGAGTCTTGCAACAATTAAAGACTGATTGTTGACAGGAGTGCTGTGAGGAGTCGACTCAGAGTGGGCTCTTAAATACTTACTTTGGCTGCATACGTAATCTTTCCTGTGACAAAGGGAAATTTTTGACAGTGGAAAGTGAAACTCAAAAATGCCACAAAATCGAAAAAGCCAACCCTCCAACCCCCCCACTCCTTCTCAGCTCTGTGTCTGGTGGTACAACATTTTGACATTTTGTGGTAATATGATACATTACAAGAGAACATTAAACCTTTTTGCATAACAATTACAAGTTCTCACACATATGAACTTGTATTCTGAATGTTTGTGTGAACAGGCAAAGACACAAGGACATTTATTTCTTAAACATTTTGCATAATGAATTAATTTTGATAAAAACAAAACAAAAAACAAAACAAAACAAAAAAACCCCCACATCAACCATCAAAACATTTAGGTCATGTGAGAAATGAAACCTTTCTAACCTGTGAGAAATAAAAGGAAAAACACTTGGGCCATGTTAAATATTCATATGGCACCAAATAAGTGCATTTAGGATTGTAGACATGATTCAAACAGAACATCAGAATGAGGAAGCAAGGTAATTTAGGAGTTATAATGTCACATGTTTGCTGGTGCCTGTTGTGCTGATTTGAGTATTTCAGAAACTGCTAATCTACCGGGATTTTCCTGAGCAACAATCTCAAGGGTTTACAGAGAACGGCCTGAAAAACAGAAAATATCCAGTGAGCAGCAGTTCTCTGTGGGATAATTCCTTGTTGACGCCAGAAGTCAGAGGAGAATGATTTAGTCGCGTCGAGGTGATACAAGGCAACAGCAACTCATTTAACCACTTGTTACAATCAAGGTATGAAGAAGAGCATTTGTTGTGAATACACAACACACTGAACCTCAAAGCAGATGAGCTACAGCAGCAGAAGACCACAAGAAGTGACACTCATGTCAGCTAACAACAGGAACCTGAAGCTTAAAATTTACATGGACTCACCAAAATTGCATAACATAAGATGGAAAAACATTGACTGGTCTGATGAGTCAACATGTAGGTGATAGGGTCAGAAAGAACATGGGCACATGGATCCATCCAGCTCTGCGTCAACAGTTCAGGCTGGTGGTGGTTTAATGATGTAGGGAATCTTTTCCCGGCACTATTTGGGCCCCTCGGTATCAGTTGAGCAGTGTAACAAAACTCAAATCATCTCACATCAGTTTCTTGAACATTGCAGTGAGTGCACCGTACTCAAATGGCCTCCTCATCTGTCAGATGTCAGTCCAGTAGATCATCATGGATGTGTAGCTGGCAAATCTACAGCACCCGTGTGATGCTGTCGTGTTAATTTATGGACCAAAATCTGTGGGGAATTTTTTTGCAATGTGTTGAATGCAAACAATTACGGCTGTAATTGCTGAAGGTAGAATGAGGTCCTAGTAAGGTATATCTAACTAAGTAAGCTGTGAGTTTAAACTTAATGCAGAAAAGATAATACATTATAGAGCCCATTGCTGGAAAATAAGAGTTCTCAGGGGTATCAGTTGTCTCTAGAAGACTTAATGTGAGCAAACTGTCAAATATCCCAGAGCTGTAGCCATTCTAAATGGAGGGATAAAGTCATCTAAGTTACTGTGTTGGACTAAGCAGCTTTTACAGGAAACATTTAGTTGCAGTTATTGCAACACATCGGCGTTGCAGCGGATATTGAAAGCTCACACACACATGCTGTAGGTAAAATAAGCTCTCAAGGCCTTGGCTAACAAACTAGAAAGCTGCCACTATTTAGATGTACTGGCTATGGTTTTGTGAGAGCTGAAAATTATTTTGAATTTCATGTTCTTTATATCAAATTCATAATAGACTGAAAAAAAATATATATATAAAAAATGGGGGCAGATTAAAGTGTTTCAGAGTTAAAAAAACGACAACTTCTGCTTCCATTAAACATACAGTTCACATACACGTGCATTTTCCACAATGCACCATTTCATATAATCCTAACATTTGCTTAAAAAAAAAGCTTACCTGCTTTATTCCTATAACTTTTTTAAAGTTATGTTTTATTTTATGTTTTTAACTTTCTGCCCAAAAAATAATAATGGATTTAACCTCCGTCATATCAAGCTTTGTGGAATTTTTAAATGAAATTATTTAATTGAATAAACCAGAAAAAATATATATCTGAGCTAAATAGGGAGCAGATGCACAAATAAAGTGAAACAAACTTTTTCTTTAATTATATCATTTTATTAATGTTCAAACATCAGAAAAATGTAATATTCCAACTATCACATGATAATACAATAAAAATCCTTCTCTTTTTATTGCTATCATAACAAAGGCAGATATTTGAACAACTTACACAACATGTGGGCTTTTTCTTTCTTTCTTTTTTTTTTCTTTCTTTTTTTTTATTTTGCAACACGAGGGCATGATGTTACATGCATCAGTGGTTTGACACCTTTAGCATTCTCATCTCCAAATGAGAAAGGTGTGAGTGCTCGGAAAAACACGCAGCTTTGTTTTATTTCTTTCCATTTGTAGTAAGCGGTAGTTGTACATTTGTGACATTTCTGGTGTGAATAAATCGGTAATCTCTGACTTATCTGACTATCTGCCTTCTGTCTTTGGTTTGATGGTGACACACCAGATAAAATCTGATCAGATCTGATAAGAAAAGCCACCAAGATCAAAGCCTTGAGCAAATATGGTTTCAAAAGAAAGCTTCGGAGTTTCAGTTTTATTTCCCTTTTCATTTGACGCTTGGCAAACTGAAATTCAATCAACTTTTATTTTCTTCTTTTTTTTTATAACCTATTTTCAGCTGCAAGAAGGTCAGAAAGCCAGAATGAAACAGAAAGTGATGTAATAAGAAGAATTCACATTAGTTTCCTGTAAAAGCTGTGATGTAGAGAACCAGCAGCTTAAAAAAATGAGGAAAGGAGGATGAAACTAGTGTTTATAGTATTAATCAAAGGGGTTATGTCTCTAAAATGTCAACTCTGAGGACTTCAGAAACATGTTTGGCATTCACCCAAACTACAAAACATCTCGTTTGCAGCCATGCAGAAGGTTTTGGTTTGACTTACTGCAACTTCTGACATATCTGTCTACGTCTGGGATGATGTGGGTGATGTCCCGTGATGGTGGGCTGCTGCAATCCAAATCATTCACATCGATTTCAATACTTAAGTGTGAAAATCTGTTTTTGGGGGCAGAAATGATGGTTCAAGCACTGTAATGTTTAATTTAAAATTTAATACAATTTTAAAAGGGCTTTCTGAGAGGTTGCATGCAAAAAGAACTTTAAAAAACAAAAATCATTGGATTCGAAGATTAAATGTAAAATATTAAACCAAAGATTCAAACAAATGTCAAAGTGGAGGCATGCTATTTTAAGACACGGGGATCTTCCCTTCCAATAAAAAGCGAGAATGGGGACTTTTTTTCTTGCGGTGCCAGACTGAACACCAGTAGTCGCTTGGTCAGCAAGTGTGACCTCTCTAAAACGACACAGAAGCGCTTATAACGTGTAGAAAACTATAAATCAAATCAAAACCTGCTCTCACAGAGAGATTTAGAAATCACGCTTTTTTATTCAGTGCTTCCAACGCAGATTAACTGTATTTCTGTGCACTTAGCACGCTTGAATATTTTATATGTACTTTTTGTTAATATTTAATGGCTTTTCCCATTTGTGGGTACAGCTTGTTCTTTCAGATATTCTGGCACAGGGACAAAAATGTGGTGCAACTGCAGTCCAACGGAGAGCGGTGGAACAGATATGGCCAGGAACATAAATGGAAAGTGGCTTTTCCCCCTCCCTATTAGCCCTAATGGTAGTGGGGTTAAAGTGAGTTTGTGTATATAAGGGGATTGCCAACCTTACATATTAAGACTATATTTCCTTTTTGTGAGGATGTGTGCCGCTTTACTTGTGGTGAATACCACAATGTGTGACCCCGTATAGGAATAAACCAACAGGAACTAGCAACATCAGCAGAGTCTCTTCCTGTACAAATTTTCTAGACAAGCCCAGTGTGGTTGCACTTCTCATTTCATTTAAAAAGTGATATTTCTTAGTAGGAGTGGAGGTATGATGAAATACAAAGCGACTAAACAATATTTCTTGTTGTGGAAAAGGAAAGAGGAAACAATTTAAAGGGATTTTCAAATTTTTTATGCACATAAGTCATGCAGACTCCAACTCAAAGGCTTTGAATTAAAAAACTACAACTTTATAAAAGCCGTTGCTTCAGGCTTTGTTGTTTAGATCGTGATCTAAACTCATAAGGTTGAGAAGATGTAAACGAAAGTTTTCACAAGAGTTTATGTAGCCAGGTGAAAGTACACAATGGTACAACTTGACACTTCCATAGGAAATAAGATGCACTCAAGCCATTCATCATAAGCAAGTGCAGGCACACCTATAAAAGCGGACATTTTGAAAGTTTGCTGCTCTGAAGCATTCAGGTTTGGATTCAAAGAACAAAGAAAATAAGAAAGAAAAGTTAATGACAGCATAATTTAAGAAAAAGTGAACAAGTACGGCTTGTTTGGAAAGATTGCCTGGAAAAGACTGTTCTCTCTAAAAATCACACGGCAGCGTGGCCAAAGTTCGCCAAGTAGCATCTGAACAAACAACAAGAGTTCTGGAACAATGGATAGATGGATCTGGATAGATGAAACCAATAAAACCAAAGTGCAGACATTGGGTGATAATGCACCGCACCACGTCTGCTACAAAACAAACGCATAACAGCACAAACACCTCGTACCAGCTGTCAGGCACGGTGGTGGAGGGGTGATGATTTGGGCTTGTTTTGCAGCCACAGGGATCTTGCAGTGATTGAATTGACCATGAAATCCTTGTATGCTAAAGTTTTATAGAGTCAAATGTGAGGTCATCCGTCTGACAGGCAAAGCTTGGGTGAAATTGGGTCACACAACAAGCCTATGATGCTCAAAACAGCACTGGATACCAACCCTCCCACCCTCCACCCCCACTCCTCAGCTCTGTGGCTGGTGGTACAACATTTTGACATTTTGTGGTAATATGATACATTACAAGAGAACATTAAACCTTTTTGCATAACAATTAAAAATTCTCACAGAGATGAACTTGTATGCTGAATGTTTGTGTGAACAGGCAAAGACACATGGACACTTATTTCTTAAACATTTTGCATAATGAATTAATTTTGATAAAAACAAAACAAAAAGCAGACTGAAAAAGAAAAGAATTGGAGTGCTCCAATGGCCCAGGCAAAAGCTAGACCTCAACCTGACTGAAATACTTCGGAGAGGCCTCAAGAGAGCTGTGCATGAACAAATGCCGACAAACCTCAATGAACTTAAGAAGCACTGTAAAGAGAGGGCATTGAAATTCCTCAGCAATGTGACAGACGAATCTTTCAAAAGTCATACCGAAAACCCGTGTCAACTTGTTGCTGTTAAATGTGTTCAACGAGCTGTTGAATCATGGGGAGTTTTTCACGAGTCTCGCAAAGAATCCTGTGAAAAGTTTCACATGTGTATGTGTGGTTCCCAAGTGTGGTGAACTTTTTCCACAACATGGTTAAGATGCTTCCTTATTTTTTAATTGTTTATGGATCAGTGGTACTATATAGTTGAAATATGTAGTAGAAAACAGTTTAGATAAGGAAGAGTTACCTTAGTCCATCCATTCATCCATTCGCTTTGGCTTATCCTTATCAGGGTCGTGGTGGTTGGGTGGGTGGGTGGGGGAGCTAGGGTGAAAGGCGGGGTACATCCTGGACAAATCACCAGTGTGTTGCAGGGCTAACAGGCTGCTGACCTGTTAACATAGTGTGCCTAAAAAACAAAACAAAACCTTAGTAAATTACTAAGGTATATTTATACTGCTCAAAAACAAGGGAAATTAAGGGAACACTAAAATCACACACTGGGTCTTGACAGTTGAAAATCTTTACTGAAACACTTGCTACGAAGAAAATAATTTAATATGATTTTGAAAACTAAAATCAGCAACCCTTTGAGGGACGGTCTGAAATATACACCAAAAATCTAAATAATAATAACAATTATTAATAATTTACTAGTAGTCAACTGTCAGTTTGATGCAAATAGATCTCATCTTCCTGTTGAGGTAAGTGTGAAATGCAGCTAAGAATATTTTCCTGCAACCACCACATCTTTCTCCCTCTTAACGCTGACACATCTTTTCTTTTCTTTATGGTTTTTATGGTGTTTTTCTTTTTTTTTCTTCCTTTATTGGCTGAAAGAATTCTTCAGTTATAATAACATTATAATAACGTTGTATCAACACCAGGGAAAGTACATGATACTGCATGTGCAACACTGAACATAGAAATCTAACACACACACTAAGCATTATATACAGCAAATATATATTTGATTAAAACATATCTCATTCTCAGGGTACTTGTGGTTCTCCCCCCAACAAATCTCTTCTTCTTTTACTTAAGCAATAATAAGAAGTGGCAACAGTAATAATAATGTGTATGCTAATCTTGCTGCAAATAAGGTTTCCCATACTACCAGTAAGTCCCAAACTCTATTAAAAAAATCTGATATTTGGTTTAAAAGCTATTGCTTTCAGAGAAATAAATAACCTTACAATCAGCAACTTTTTTGGCATTATTTTGCTCATATAAATATTGCGTACGGAAGAACTAAAATGATTTACTTCCTCCAGTCACAATAATCATATTCGGTACTCATAGTCACTGCTGCTACTTTCTAGTAACCCCGATTGATCAACACAAGAAAAAACGCTCTGTGGAGCATTTTCATTATGTGTTTTTACATTTTTACACATAATGTAAAAACACATAATGTGTTTTAAAGTACTTTCTTCAGCACTGTTCAAAAGTCTTGAGCCAACTAGTTTCCATACACGTTTTGTTAGGAAAATAGCAAATATAATATATAAGGCAAAAACTGAGTTTTTACAATTCTAATGAGCTTGAAAATTAATATTTCTTACGATCAACTTCAACACAGGCTGAACTGTCAGAAAAGCTTTCTTCTAATTTCTTTAATTACTAGGACCTTCAGAACTCTTCTGCCTTTTGTTCTCTTCTATGTCTATAAACACATCACATTGCCACACTGCTTCAAAGGTCTACAACTTCTAAAACACCCTCAGGAAGCCTGAGAAATATGACTCGAAACCACTTTAAAGCTTGGAAGGAAAATACGGTATAAGGAGACAAGACGCCCTCAGACGTCTGCCAGGCAAGCTCGCTCTCATCATTTACGTCATTATTGTATTTTCTATACATTCATTTTGTTTTTTTGTTCTTTTTAAAGATGCTTTAAGCAGATTGTAGTTCAGCAAAAACAAATGCAAAGTGCAGGCCTTTACTTGACATAGGTTTGAGTACCATTATTTTTTGTATTTTTTTTTTTATCTATATGGATATAGTACAGGTATAGAACTCATTAAATGTTTAGTAAAATTTATTTGGAATATTAATGATAAACATCAAGTGAAAAAAATGTTTTCATCAGAAATTTAATTTGTTTTTTAAGCATGTATAAGCAGTATACAAACAATGTAGTATATCTACATACTTATGCAGGAACATTGTATTTTATTGTGTTTAAATTGTAACCTGTTATTATAATGTACATATTAAAGTCATAATAAAGTAACATGATATTTAGAATCCACAAATATGATTCCCTATATGCTGACATGTTGTCAATACAAACAGTGAAATAAGAAACATAGTTTCAAGTAGCTCTATATAGAATTATTACTACTTTTACACTTAGATCAGTCTATTGACCTTCAAGGAGAGGTCAGAGGTCAGATAAGACATGCTATTATAGATCCTTATACAGCTCATCAGTCTTGTAAGAATCTAAATTTTTAAGTTATAAGGCATTTTTTCAATTTTGGATCAATAAATTATTAAGCTGACCTTGAAGACCTTGGTGGTTGTAAGCCAGGTTTGAATGGATTGTTAATATGACTCCTATCTACACCCCTATAAAGTCTTTCATTCAAAACTTTTTGAGTTTAGTTAAGTTTAGTTACAGGCAGAATGATGACATGAGCGCACACAACCAAAAACATAACCTTCTTGAGTTAATAATGAGTAGCTGGAGACTTTTTGCACAGTGCAGTACACTAATGAAGGGGGGGGGGGGGGGGGGGGGGGTTGCTTGGTTTAGGGGAACTGACCCTCTGCCCCTGACCTCAAACAATGGCGTATTATTCTACTTTATAGTCGCCTTTTAACTTAAGTTACAGATGGTGTATGTATTAAATATCAACACCCTGGCCTTGAAAGCATACAGCCTTCTTTGGATCCAACCTTGGACTCAAGTCCAAAACATTCGGTTGTTAGTACAGTTATGACTTTGTCTTTGACCCTTAAATCCCTAAACTGATAGTCTTTGAAAATAATTATTTACCATACAGAGAGTAAGAACGGCTTACGGGAGATTTACTGTTATAAAATGTCCAATGAATCAGTTATGCAAAGTGTTTTCTTGAGTAGTAATGATAGAAGCCTGCCCTCTAGTGTCTCTTATTTAGTAGAACAGCCATGGCCTGTTAAGTTTTTTCTGCACACGCCTCATTGAACCGTTTTATTCTACATGCAGATCATTTGTGCTTTGGAATGTGAAAATGTATTAGTGTGGCATTGCGTCCTTCAGCGTCACCTTTTCCAGTTATACTTACTGCATGCATCGTTGTTGCTGTCGTACCAGTGCAGCAATAAATAACCAGCATCTTGCATGTTGAGGTTCACCGGTGCCATCTTTGCTCTGCCCGTGTCTCTCCACACTTGTGTTTACCAGTGCAGGATCCCATGACAGTTACCATAGAAACTTCGGCGCCTGGCACCAGCAGAGCCAAGAGTGGAGTTCATTTCTGAAGGGTCTCCGTGTGCAGGAAAATAAAGCCTGCAGCTGAGGGGAAAAGCACGTTTCACACGATCTGAGAGAGAGTATCAAAAGACTGCTTTATTTCTTCATGTCATTTACAAACACTGGAAGATATTAAAAAGGACATTACAGAATTGCTCATTTTCATGGTTTGTTATGATCACTGGCATACATTAAGAGCAGAAAGGTTGTAATAGTGAATATTAACACTGATATAATGTTACAGATGGACAATTGTAGTAGTCTTTACTTGTCTCTGTATCTTTTCAAATGTGTATTTCTATGTGTCTCCTAATGTCAATGTCTCATGCACTGACACAAAAGATTAGAATAATTTACTGGAGAATGTCACATTGACTGTCCATTTACATGCTACACCTCAGCAATGGCAGGAAGCATACAGGCTCGAGTGCGTGCCTCCCTCCATGCCAGCCTGCAGTCAGAGATCCACTGAGAGATGAGGGACTGTTTGATGGCTGGATTCAGCCTCTCTCCCTCTGCCTTTCTGCAAGCTATGCTGGCCTCTGACCTGGCCAAGGTGTGTTTTGGGGAGATGTTTGGAACTGAAGTGTCAGTTTTGCTGTTTAATTCAGAGCAACTGCTCTCATGTTGTTGTGGGAAATCTGGATTTGAACCAAGGGCAATGCTGTGGGCTCGCACGCACACTCTGCTCTCCCATACGCTGCCGTGCTGCCTCATAAACCTCCCCTCGACAAATGCTCTCCTCCTACCTCCTGAGAGGGTAGAGAAGCTGTTCTGGTGTCCATAAATATACTCAAGAGGGTCAGAGTTGCCAAACTTCAGCTGTCTGTTTAGTTCTTTCCCCTCTGCCTGCTGCGCATCAGCAGCACGTGCCTCCTCTTTCGAGTTGTATTCAATCCACGATGGCCTCAGCTTCTGCTGCGCAGTGTCCTGCTGCTGTGTGTGGAAAGTGTCCGGGGAAACATCCCGGCTGGGAAAAGTGGGGTGGGCCAGGTGGCAGATGGAGAGGAGGTAGTCCTCCGATGACAAAGCCTGGCAGTGACCAGAATTATGGAGCGTGTTGGCTTCGTTCAAATCTCTAACCGTCTCCTCGCTGCCCTCTCTGATTGTGGGCAGCGTCAGTCTCCTCTTGGAGAGCAGTCTGGACCGCGGCCGCATAGCTGAGAGAAAGACAAGACGGGAGAGGTCTCATTTAGATGGGGAAAAAAACTGTGTAATGTGAAATACTGCATCCAAGTCTCAAAAAAGCAGAATCCTTTAGGAAAATATAATCACCATTTGGAAAACTGGATATTTTGATAGATGTGACACATTCCTGATAGGGTCAGATGCAGCGTATGCAATCTTACTTCCTAGTTTACAAAGTGAGAGCCCTGTTTGTGTGTGTCATTTATGTCGAAACTTGCAATATGTGTCTCCACACGATACAAATAAAAAGATTAATCTGTGCACTATTATCTCACGAACTGACTTATAACTTCTGGAGATAATTTCTCATTCGTACACACTGTTGTGTTGCATTGTATTTGCAAAAATTTTTCCTCAGTTTCTTTTGAAAAGCCTCTTGTTTAATCACCTCATCAGTCTAATGTGTTTTTCTAATGACATAATGTGCATCTGGACATTGCTCACATTGCCCGAAGCTCCCAAAACACAACCGACTACAACTGCTGGCTGTATCGATAAAACCAAGTAAACATAGAAGCCTCTCCTCTCCCTTCCCTTCATTTCAGGCACCGTGCGCTGCTTACTCTGGAGTTGTGTGTGTTGACCGTTCAATATACAAACAATCCCAGTGAGAGGCTGCACACACAGATGACTGTTTTGTGGGATCTCAGACACGTAAAGCCTCAAACTGTTTCAGAGTGTGGAGCGCCGAGTTGTTATAACCCAGAGCGTAGCCAACAATATATGCTTGTATTGACCTCATGACAAAAATAGCGCAAGCCAAACCAAAATGCCAGCCTCTCCCAGTTTCTTCCAAGGTGTAACCACTGCTAAATATAGACCACACCTTCTGTATACAACAGCTAAAAATGGTTCCACGGCGGCAGCTCGAGGCTGAAGCACAAAACAGGCACTCTGTGTGTGTGTTCGTCATGCATTCTCAGGAATAATGTAAAGGTTTTCTGCTCAATTTGCCTTCACACTCACCTTTACGGATGATCTTTGTTGAGTCCACCGAATCTTTTCTTGTCTCTTCTCCTGGTGCAGCTTTAAATAGCAGCCTGCATCCGTCGCTCTCGTCCTCTCTTTTTTTTGTCTCCTCAATTTTATTTACGATCCTCTGTTTTCATCTGCTGCTGCTTGTTAATTGTGCTGTGAAGCTTCAACTGTCTCTGACCAGAGGCAGAGGCAGAATGCAGGTTTATCTTCTCCTCACATCCCCCCTCCCTCTCCTCCACCTCCTCCTCCTCCTCCCTCTCTCGCTCCCTCTCTCTCTCGCTTACTTTTGGTTTGCCCTCCTTCCCTGCTTCTAAAAATAGACACACCATCCATTTCCTCAGCCCCAGCACTGTCTCTGGCTGACTGTTTTGATGGAGCGAGAAAAACAGATGCAGAAGAAATAGGGAAGAGGAAGGAGACTCAGACACAGATAAAGGAGGGGTGATGAGAGAGAGAGAGAGAGAGAGAGGGAGAGAGGAAGAGAAGAAAACAACAAAACAAACAAACAAAGTGGAGACAGGTTTATTTTTTCCACATTTTTTTTCATCTTATAAGACGCCATTTCTAAAAATGTCTCATTGTAAATGAACACAGTCAGCCACTGTAATTTTGGTAAAATGTGCCAAAATGAATGATTCCTTCTAAAAACAAAAATGGAAAAAGGACTGCAGAGCTGTAAACATGTTGTGTAAAGTTTGTGACATACATCATGCAGATAATCTGATCAGATGGGTACGTTTGCTCTGTGTATGCATGTGTGTGTGTTTATGCGTGTGCGTGTGTGTGCACATAATGCAAACAACACATTGCAGTGATCATGGGAGCACTGACTTATGGAAACCCGTCTCATGATTCACATGAGTCAACAGTTCCCCTCTGCAGATACATTTCTGACTCTTTAGACCTTTAAAAATTGAAATGCTTTTTACACCTGATTGAGTTTTCATAGACCGTGTTTTATTGTGTTATTATGTTTTATTATGTTTCATTAATACTCAGGGGCATGCACTAGCAGACTGCAGTTTACAGAAACAAAGACTCAGAGCCCACCAGGAAACAGTCTGAATTTCTGGTTAAAAACACATTTAGACACTCGTCCAAAAACACTTTAGCTTGTCTTAAACTGGACTATTTGAAAAAAAGAGCATTTCGAGGATTTGGAGCAGACATAAAGAGAGTTACGTAAACAAAAACAGTGTCTCCTCTGCAGTTCGTGGTAAACGGGGCTGCTATTTGTCACTTGGGTAAAGACTTCAAAACTGGGTCGCAGGTGGTGGGATGCACACAATACTTTTCATTTCTCCTAATCAGACTTTCATTGCTGCTAAAATTGAATTGATTTCCTTTTAATCTAGAAGCCTCTTTTATAGTTTATTTGGGTCGTTCATCTTAAACGATAATATTCTGCTGGGCAAACTTCTTGCTTGTAAAGAGGATTCAGTTTTTGTCGGTCAGTTGTGGCCATCTTCCTGATGTACTTCAAGATATTTATTGTCTCATCCTGGACTGTGGTTCTGACACACCAGTCCTCGGCTTTCCTCCTTACCGTACAGTCTCAGGGTGCTGGATTTGGGGTGAACCCTTCTATGCATGGTCAGAAGCTTCCTTATCTTGATATCTTTAGCTTCTCCTCCTTTGGCCAGCTTATTATCCCAGCAGGGTGTCTGATCCCTGACAGGGCATGGGAGTTGATGAGCAGGATTTTGTTCTTCCCATTCAGTTTACTCCTCAGGACCCAGGTGGTGCACAGGTTGGTGAGTCTGGTTTTGTAGTCTCCAGGGATGGATCTATCTACCAGGAGCTGGTGTTTCACCCCTCTGGTATTCCTACAAATTCTTTGCTCGTGTATTAAATCATGTGCCTCTTCATCTTATCTGCTATGATATCTGTCTTTCTGGTATATCTCTTCAATCGACTGGCTAAGGCTGTAAACGTTAGTGTGGCAGTTTCCAATGCCTCAGGTATAAGCAGCTTGTACTTCTTAGGCGTCACTTTCTTCATTGCATGTTTCTGCAACTCTGATAGTTGTCCCTCTCTGCCACCTTGATCTTGGCCTCTACTATCCTTCTCCATGGAGGCCACTGCTTCTTCTGGCTGTTTATCTTTTTGCCAAGCATCTCTGTGATCACTGCTGCCATGGTGTAGATCAGCTAGTTGGTTTTGGTGATGGTCGCATTATGGATTGTCCATAATGCCGCATTCACATCTTCTAGTAGACCTTCGGAAGGTACTTCACTTTGTCTTGGTAAGTGGATACAGAGGGTCCAAGTTTCCACCTTCGTCATGATCCTGCATTTCAGGTCAGCTCGTCTTGCACTCAGTGCTCCTTCTTTTGTATCTCCCCCGCGACCTGACGTTCTGGCTTTCCCTTGCCGTAGCATTTGTGTTGTATCTCATCAATCTCCAGTTGTGATAGCAGTTCTTTCTTCCGAATGTTGGAACACTAAGTTAGTAGTTGTTTCGTCGTCAGTCTGGATGTCGGGTATTGAAAATTCCATAGGTCACACCTCCTCTTCATGTAACCTCTTCCGTTGGGGTTACTTTTGTAGTAGCATTCCAACAGCCCTGTTCTCATCTCTTGCCACCTTGTGCCTTCTTCTTCCAGTAGCCCACTTCTCATCGCCTGACGAGGACCTTCAATTATCTCTCTCTCACTCACACTTGACAAACCAACATGTATTTAAACAACAATATACCCTTGTGTTTGGGGGAAACACTTCCCCCCTTACAGTATTGATGACTGCACGTGTGTGTGAGGGCGTGTGCTGGAGGCAGCGTGTATAAAATGAGTCACACATCTGCCTATATCAGCCTATAGAAAGATTTCTGTCTTTTTATAGACCTCTAATGAACTAGTCACAAGAAACTAAATTTGCTTCACACACACATGCACACAATGGGGCCTGGCTTGCCTCAGTTACATCACTCAGACTGTTTAATACAAACAGGCACCACACTGACTGCACAAGTTGATGCTTATTTTGCTAATGACAAACACTAGGCACATAAATGACCGAGCTAGTTCTTACAAAAACAGCAGCAAGCAAATTTCTGAAAGAAACAACAAACAAAAGATTATTTTAAGCAACAGCTGTGATGATATCTGTAGCTCTATGTGTGTTTACAGGGAAATAGCTGACTTATCAAGAGCATACCAGAGGCTATTATTCTCAAGCTCCCACTTTCTGATAGCTTTCAACTGTACATGAGCATAATATGATATGATTTGTGTAGTGTAGAACTGGGGTCGCTGTAGCTCAGGAGGTCGAGCAGGTCACCTATTAATCCAGAGGTTGGTGGTTCAACCCAAACCTCAATGCCAAATATCTTTGGGCAAGATGCTAACCCTCAGTTGCTCTCTGATGCCTCTATTGGAGTGTGAATGTTAGATAGTAAGCACTTACATAGAACGAGCATAGAAAAAAGTACTTGGATGAATGAGGCAAGTTGTATAAAGCGCTTGGAGTGCTCAGTTTGAGCAGAAGAGCGCAATATAGGGACCAGTCCTATTCAACATTCAGAACAACTTCCAATTAGCAGCTACATCATGATATTTTTGGATAACAAAATTCAAACTGAAGACAGCTACCTTGTTAGTTAGTCCAAAAATCCAAAATGTAAAATCAACCGCCCATTTCTTTCTCCAAGCTTTACAAAAATTTTGAATTACTTTTTGTGTTTTTTAACCAACATTTGTTAAAGGTTGTGGTTATGATTGCTAAAACCCATGGGCTTTTTACTTACTCTAAAATCTTTTTACAATACAGCTTTGTGCTTTTTAATAAATGTCATTTGAAAAAAAGCAGATCCGTATCTACCACAGTATTAAAGTTTAATACTTATTCATTCAAAAAAGTGAATTGTTCATTCATCTAACAGTTTATATGCAGCTTACAACACTGTGTGACTGGTTACAGATAATGTCAGCACTGTCACAAAGCTGCAAGTCTGGACTTTTAAAGCTGATGTAAAACACATCTATTCAGTCTTGTTTTATGCATATCTTCTCACCATCATTAGCCCCATATTTACAACCACTTGTGTATTCACTAAGAATTAGACAGTCACAGGAGGATGGCTGTGTTTTGCGGCTGAAGGGAGCTTGAATGTGCTGCCTGAGGGATTCTTGGAAATGGTTGGATACAGCAGTTGTCCTCTGAAGGGCAGAGAGTGCAATTTTCCACAGAAAGATGATTATTTCCAAGAAAACGTTGTTTGCAAATTATTGAGAAAAAGAAATCAAATTATAGGGAGTGGACAAAATAACAAGCATACAAGCTGTCCGGTTTGAAAATGCATATTTATGTGGATGACTGTAATCTAATCAAATTCATGGTTCACAATTAACTGAAGTCTTACTTAATTAAATTTTCTTGTGTGGTGTTTTCTGTGATTTGCATTTTTTATTCACCACTTGTGATCTGTGGAGTACATTACTGAGTACAGCACTGTAATGAACCAGGATTGCTGTCATTTACTAGCTAGTCCCAAAGCCATGAGTCAGTTTTAAAAAAGAATCCACATAAAATATAACAAACAAACAATAACCAGGCTCAGTACACCATGAGACATATTTGTTCATGTCGCCAAATAATATAGATTTGGACCTCGAGAGGCTTTTTTGCTTGAAGCAAGACTTGCTTTGCCTTTAGTTCTTTTTCTTTATCACAAAATCTAAAGCGCTCTGCTGTTTTACAGAGGCCTTGTCAAGCTAAGGTCAGTCATATTTTTACTAGTGCTGGTTCAGATCCTGCTTAAACATTTGCTCAAACTCAAAAAACCCAAACACATCCTTCAGGAAACCTGTTTGGAAATAAAGGCTGTTGCTTTTCCAAACAGGAAATGCTGCCTACAGATACCCTCAAGGTGTCTTCTTAAAAATCCCAGGCGGTTTACACATGTTTATGTTGTTTCTCTTCATAAACATGTAATTCTGGGCTTCATCTTGCTCACTTAGTTTGTTCTTTATCTGGTTAACTGAAGTGTTCCCGGAACTCGCCCATCTGCTTTTCCCCGTCTCATTATGAACTCCTCTTCTGCACCTGTAAAGCTGCTAGTTTCTGGGAAAGATTCTGTTTGCACATGTGGTTTGTGTGCGTGTGGACCACAGCTGATTTGATTCCTCCTGAATGAAAGATTAAACGACCTTCTTTATCGATCGTACCAACATGGGTCAAACCGGGTCAGTTAGACAGTCTTAACGTTCTTTTGTTCAATAAATTTCCAAGTCTTACAGAAAACATTGAACTTAAGAACCATTTTGGTCTTACAGGGGCTATCCAGGATTACTTTCTGAAGAAATGGCAGGCTATAAGTTATAAGACCAAACTTGTCAAATTGATGTAAAAGCAACAACAAAAAAAAGTCATATGTTTGGTTCACAATTAATAGGCTGCGTGAACATGTTACACCATGCTAGGAGAAAAATGCTGACTTTTAAATGTCATATACTTGGAATAGATCCCATATGTTTTACTCTATTGAAGTGGTTTTGATTTCTGGAGGACTATTGATTGACTATTGAGTTCAGGAACGCCTTTCAACATAGACTTTCATTTGTGAATCATTTTGATCCAAAAATTTACTGGTGTGAGCAAATGAATAAATTTCATTATGCCATTGAATGTGGCAAATATTGACATTCCACTGTAAATTAATATTTCTCTTCTTTTCAGACCTGAGGAGGGCAACAACTGAGCCTACGAGGATACAAATATTACACTTAACAGCATTGCAAGCACACACTGTGCTTTTTGTTTCTCTCCAAGTGGCACAAAATGAAATCTGACAGCCAGCGTTGCTGACCACGCAGCCTTAATTTGATGCACATGCTCATGTGAAGCATTTATGAGTAAATTTAATATTCTGATGACAGATACAATGGAACAATGGAAATGACTGTAGCAAGAGTCGCGTGGGCACTTTATGATAGACTGTACAAGCCAGGTTTGAAAAACTCAGAAACAGAACAGAGGGAGCATGTAAATGAACGTTTGTAGTGAAGTTTGAACTTTGTTTTCTAAATCTGAGTATGTGCTCGATGGTATTATGGTTGCAGAATTTGCAAATGTTTCCCCCGAGAATTGTGTAAGTGTGTCTCAGTCCAGGTGTCTGTAATGTGATTAGAAACTCTGGATGCACACTGAGATTTCTAAATGTGTTGCAAAATGTTTTCTCGGAATCTTGTTGCGTAATCATATTTTGACGTGTGTAGAAAAAGAAAAATCTCCCAATCCGTATTTCCAAGTATGTAGAGATTTTTCGGTGCGTAGAATGAATAAATATAAAGTACTGAGGCACAGTGCACACTAAGTGGGGTGGGGTCACAAATATGCGTAAACATTTGCAGCTCAACAAATGCATTTTGTCAGTGTATATTTTCAAATTTGTTCACACATTAGATTTTTTTCATGGACGTACATTTCTGCACCGACATATTCTGAAAATTTCCAAATTATTTCACAAAGATTATTAAGGACACGGTGGTTGAGACACAGTTTCACAGCTCTTCAGATACATTTGCAAATATCGCTAGAGTAATACTTCCTCATATAAGCTATTTATTTAAAAACAATTTTTACTGTCAATAAGACAGAGCAAATAAGTAAAAATGTGAATAAATAAATGCGAAGCCTAAAAAGTTCACTTTAATTGCTTATCTCTGTTACAAAATGTCATGCATAGCAGCTGTTTTATTAGCTTGGCCTGTGCACCCAGTACAGTATAGACCATATGAAATTTATAGTGATCAAAGTAAAACCCATATGACATAAGAGAGTCATGAATCTTAATTACAAAAAAGGAAAAAGAAAAAGGAAAGGTAATTCATGTCCTGGGCTAAATGTTGTATACAAGGTTGCCAGAGGTTGCCAAAGTCAAATATCTTGTAAAGTTCAGGTCAGTTTATTTCCTGGTCATGCTACACCAACACTTTTACCATGATTACTTAGATTTTGTCCATCTAAACTTTGTCTAAGCACCAAGTATTCACCAATGTCCCTCATCAAACTGTCATACTGTAGCTTTACTTACACAGGTAACACCCTGATTGTAATAACATGTAATAACATTTGTCTTGATGCATGCTCAATTATACAGGTAAGAAATACCAAAAGGTTGATTCTGTTCATCTGGACGTAGCGTTTTCAATGGGAGAAACGTTTCGTAACTCATCCAATGACTACTTCAGTCTCACCTGACCTTAACCTTATAAACAGTACATTTTCATAATAACTGAAGCCAACCCACTGAATGAACAATGGGCTGTGATGTCAGTTCTTTGATATTTAATATGAAATTGCTACTATCACTGATCAAAGACCACTGATCAATGATCAATACACCTACAGGCCAGTGGACACCCTTTCAATGATGAGGATGTACACATTCTAGACAGGGAGGAACGCTGCTTTGAGGGCGGAGTCGAGGAGGCCATTTACGTGAAAAGGGACAGACTATCTCTGAATCGAGGAGGGGGCCTAAGGGTACATCTTTTGCCATCTAACAGTGCTGTGATTGCAGTCATTCCCCAGCTCTCTGTGAATGGTACTCATGGCCATTAATCAACAGTCATGACAATTTGCATATTAATGATCAAGGAACTGACCTCACAGCCCATTGCTCATTCAGCTGTGCTAGTTTCAGTTATTGTGCAAATGTACTGTTTATAAGATTGGGGAAACCTGCAGTCAGCTGAGACTGAAGAAGTCACTCAGATGAGTGACGAAATGTTTCTCCCACTGAAAACGCTATGTCCAGATGAACAGAATCAGACCTTTGGGATGGAATAACATTACATCAAAAATCATGGCCCTAACATTATCAGATTTTGTTGTCATAAAGAAAAGCAAGAGAAATGTTAGTGCAATGTTGAGAGGAATTAGCTTCTATGTTTTGTATGTGTACCTGGTGCCAGGTATTGCAATTTTAAAAAGGAATATTAATAGATTAAAGGACAGCTTGTAATAATTCTGATGGCTACTCACAAATAGCTGAGTCCATGGCTGGTTTGTGTGTCCGTATTGTCATGTGCCACAATAACAAAAATCACGCTTGTGATTGCAAAATACCACAGGCACTTAGTCTTTAATAAATAGTAAACATTAACTTCTGTTTCATATATACATGTATTGTACAAGAAGACTTGTAGATGCAGTTGCCGCACATTAAATGCACAAACAAAACCTTTTATACAAAAAAAATAAAGATAACAAACTGGCCTTCAAAGTTTTTCTTTGGATAGAGATACCATAAAAAGCCTTGCATACTTTCCTTTTAAATTTTTGTAGTTTTCCTATAGAAATAAATGCATGAGGGACATCGCTTTTAGCAGCCGTGACAAACAAAGCACCCTTGAATGTAAAAATGTTTTAATAAAAATGTGTATTTTTTCTTTTTCTCTGGTTATTTTTTTGTACTGCTTACCTTAATGACATATTATAATTTACTATTTAAGCACCAAGTATTTGGCAATGTCCCTCATCAAACTGTCATACTGTAGCTTTACTTCCTGAGAGATAAGTAACTGCTCTGGAAATGACAACAGAATCCAACCAGTGTAAACTTTTGCAATTTAGTTTGCAGTTAAGTGAAATAGAAGCTAAATGTCTGCTTTGCGTATTGGCCACTCAACTGAAATGTATTCATATTTGTACTGTGCAAACTGCAGTCCTGGGCTGTAATCTGAAATGGGATGAAAATTTGGATTCTAGGTGGTAGATTTTGTTGCCGTGCGAGTGTCAGTACCACTGTCATTTTTTAAAATCTACATTATCACTGAATTCTTAAGCAAAACAAAGGGTGGTTTAGGGAAATAAAAGCCGAGCTTTGTAAAGTGCTGTAATCCTGGATGTACATTTTTTTTAATTCCTTCTGCTTCTCTTTATTGTGTGTGCACAGGCAAGGTGATTTGCAGCAATCGGTACCCTAAAGGGCTTTACTCAAAGCAACTGTGCAAACATTTGACTGATATGACAGCTTTTTTTTTTCTTTCTTTTTTTGGTGGAACTACCCATTAGAAAGCATTGCGGCAGATAAGCGGTGTTTTCAGACAAAGTGTTCATCTCTATAAGAGAAATGATAAGGCTTGGTTTATTGTACTGCGTGGCCTCTCTTCATCCTCAAGAGAAAGTTTCGCTTCTCCTCTAGGAGCTCCTGAATGCGTTTGTTCCTGGTTCTTTCTCTAAGGTTGATCCGATGCTTTGGGATCAAGTTGTTCTGAGAGATGTCGCTCTCCGAGTTGATGACCCTGCTGTAAAAAACATCGATCGAGTTGTCTTCACTGTTTTTCTCAGCACTTCGTGGAGGTCTTAGAGTGGAGATGGTGGTGGTGAGGGTTGTTGGGTTTGCATTTGTGGTGGGAGGTGAGGCAGTACCTGTGTTTGAAGATGTTGTGTCAACAGGTATATTCGCAGGGATGTACTCCGCCTGATCCAGCCAGGATGAAGAGCTTAGCTCTGTCATGTCATCTCCATTTATGATTGGGAATGCCATGGTGAGGCTGTCCTCTATCACCATGGTGTTACTGACCACGCCCACATTTCTGTAGGACACGGTGATGTCATCACCACTGGGATTGCTACCATTGTCTTCTGAAGAGGGAGGGAGAGTAGTTGTGTAATAACGTGTTTTCTTCTTTGGATAAGTCTTTACCACCTTAAATCTACTCTTATCAACTTTGGCTTTTAAGTTTACGCCACTTTTGCTATAGGACACTGTAATGGCATCACTACTGGGATTGTTATCACTGGGGACTGAAACATCGACGCTTTTAGTCACTGGCACAGTGATGTAAGGCATGGCTTCATTGGGCGTTGTGATATCCTCGACAAAACTGTTTTCAGTTGGTATTACGAGATCATCAAAAGTACTTAGTGTTGTTGTTCCAGCATTTGCACTGTCATCATACCACGATTGAGTTTGATCTGTAGCTTCCATGCTATTACTGACATATGGGGCATTGATTCTTGATTTAGGGAAAAGGGAGATCATTGCTGTACCAGTAATGCTTGAAGAAATAGTAGAAGAAAGATCCTCTATTGGGTGCTGCCCACTTGAATAGGGAGGGAAAGTAGTTATGTAATAATGTGTTTTCTTTTTTGGATAAGTCTTTACCACCTTAAATCTACTCTTGTTAACCTTGGGCTTTGTTAATACGTTTGTGCCGCTTTTAGTGTAAGACACTGTGATGTCACCACCATCGCGATTGTTGCTACTGGTAACTGAAACGTCAACGCTTTTAGTCACTGGGACATCTATGTAAGGCACGGCTTCCCTGGGCATTGTGACATCCTCGACCAAACTATTTTCAGTGGGTATTACGAGATCATCGAAAGTACTGAGTGTTGTTGGTCCAGTATTTGTGCTGTCATGGTACCAACATGGAGTTTCATTTGTAACTTCTACGTTATTAATGTTGTATGGCACATTGATTTTTGACTCAGGGAAAAGGAAGCTTATCGTTGTACAGGTAATGCTGGAAGAAATAGTAGAAAAAAAGTCCTCTGTTGGTGGTTGCTTGGTTGAAGGAGGAGTAGTTGTGTAATGATGTTTTTTCTTTTTTGGAAAAGTCTTTACCACCTTAAATATATTCTGATTAACTTTTGCCTGTGAGTTTAAGCCACTTTTGGGTGCTGGTTTTGGGTTCTTTGGTGGCTTGTGCTTTGTAACTTTTATCTTTGGTTCAGTTTTCTTTTGAGTATTGGAATTTGGTGGAGCATCTTTTTTAGGGGAAGGTTTAATTTTTTCCCCTGGAGTCTTTTTGGGGGGTTTATTTGCTGAAGTTGCCTTTTTGGGAGCAGTGCTTGATGAAGTAGTCTTTTTCACTGGAGTAGTGTTTGGTGGAGTAGTCTTTTTTGGAGACGTGATAGCAGGAATAATCTTTTTGAGGGTAGCGTTTGATGGAGTAGTCTTTTTGGGAGCATTGTTTGATGGGATAATCTTTTTGGGAGAAGATTTTGATGGAGTAGTCTTTTTTGGAGAAGTGGTCAATGGAGTATTCTTTTTAAGAGTAGTTTTTACTGGAGTAGTCTTTTTGGGAACATTCTTTGATGGAGTAGTCTTTTTCGGAGTAGTGCTCGATGGAGTAGTCTTTTTTGGAGTAGTGCTCGATGGAGTAGTCTTTTTCGGAGAAGTGTTTCCTGAGGTAACCTTTTTTGGAGTACTGTATGACTTCTTCTTGGGATTGAGCTTTGGTATAGAGGGTTTTCCTGGAATGCTTTTCGGGGTCGTATTCTTTTTTGGATTCTGCTTTGTTGGACTCATCTTTTTCAAGGTTTTCTTTGGCGGAATAGTCTTCTTAGGCTTGGAGTTCTGTAGGATGTCTGTCTTTTTACTGTTTTCTGCTGGCTGGGTCATTGGCAGAGTGGTTGTTGTTGTGTCCGTTTTCAAACCAAATGTTACTGGTGTATTTGTAGATGTGTGCACCAGATTTTCAGTGCTGTTGTTTATGTCTGGAGGAGGCAAAGGTAGAGGATATGTAGTAACACTGCGAATGGTTGTGGACTCCCTGGTGATTGCTATGGAAGAAGTTGTAGGGTAAACAGGGGCCCTGGTGGTAGCCGGTGAATGAATGGTAATCATTTGTGCGGTACTCAGTGGGGTGGCATGAGGAGCTGTAGGGGAAGATGTAGGAGGATGAGCAGTAGACGGTGAACTAATGGTAGAAACTGATGTGATGACAGCTTTGGAGGGTTGTAAGGTGGTGAAGACAGAGCTTGGGATGCTTGTGGTTGGAGGAGATGTAACTGTGATGGATGTGGCTCTGGGGGTGGAGCTGGGGACAGGCACTATGTTAGGGACATTGCTGCAGGATTTGCAGCATATGCGCTGGTAGTCCGGTAGAGAGCAGTAGCGTTTCAGCACCTCCATGCGACAGAAGACAGACCGGTCTCCATGACAACGGCCTGTAAACAAAAAAACAGAAAGCTGAACAGAGAGGTAGAAGCTACGATAATATGTGTGTGTGAGATTGCTCTATGCTAAAGAACGTGAACAAAACTATATTGTTACAAATTGGCATTACTCTCAAGTTACGCAGACATAAATCCATGCACATGTGAGTGAAAGTACATGTTGGTTTCACGCTGTTAGAAGTACAGTAGTAAAGCCAGACCACTAGCAGAGGATGCAGGAAGGAGAAAAAAGGAGAAAAATCCACACATCAAGAGCATTGATGAGATTCATCCAGAGCAACTGAAATGGGAAAATAAGGGTCGCCAGTCTTGTGTTGCACCTATAAGAGATCAGGATTTTTCATCTAATTCTGCTTCTGCTCATGTGTTTCTTCATTTTTTTCAGACGTGCAACATTTTCAGTTCAATATTAAGTCTACCACTTGACTTGTACCCTTTTTGTACCATGCCAGTCAAAAATAACTACTTTCTTATTGCAGTATATACCAATCTGACAAAAAAAATCTAACCAGTGAACATTCCCATTAGGAGAAAGATCACACTTTTTAAAACGATTTTTATTGATACAACTTTGCTTTTGAGAATGACAGGAACTGAAACAATGAGATGTACGCCCCGCCCTCCCCTCTCAATATATAGATATATTTTTTTTCTTAAGAAAAATAATTCAACTGTATCGAAAGTTACAAGTTCACAGTCACTTTGGTAAAACACTTGATTACTTGGAAATCAACCAGTCAATCTGTTTATCGATTGAAGAAGAAAAAGAAAACAAAAGAAAACAAACAAAGATGAAATACATAAATGATATTTGCTGCTTAAATAAAACACATAATTTTCATGTTGATGTAAAAACTGGAATGGCACATTAAGTGTCATATGAAACATTTACAAAACATTAATAAAATTTCCCTGATAAATCAAAGTGCATATAGACGCAGTGCACGTAGTCCATCTGAATGTTTCTTCAACGTTAGCCAAACGTTAGCCAGCCCCACGCAGCAGGCCAGTGAAGCCACGAAACAGTTACCCATAGTATAGAATATTATAGAAGAAGATAACAGTCATGAACATTATTAAATACAGTCAACACCAATGTTATATACAGTATCGCACTGCTAGGTCTGGCTTGGTCTCATACAGTCCAACTCCAGCAGAAGGAAACCTTGGATAGCTCGCTACATAGTCACAACAGAAATATGTGTTCACAATACAATGACAAGTCTGAAGTGTTTTTTTCTTTCTTTTTTCTTTTTCTTTTTTCTAGATGCCACATGTGTCAATACCCTAGGCCCTTGGAAACCCTTCCCAGTAGTCGGACATTGGTCCAACATCATCTTGGTAGGTTTGATGGTTGGCGGGTGTGAGTTTGTTACGTTGGTTTGAAGCTGCCTCTATTCCGAGTGAAACTTTGAATGAGTAAAGCCATCTCTTTCACAGATAAATGCCATTACATTCAATCCAAGATAAGGCATTGTTCATGTTTTCAATGTTCACCAAAATAAAATGAGATCATCGGACGCTCTAAAATCAAAGTTTATGAGGTATTTCTGTATCTGATCGCAATGTGTAAAAGCCCAAATGATGAAGCACCCTCTCTCTCTCACACTCACACACACACACACACACACACACACACACACACACACACACACACACACACACACACACACACACACACACACACACGCAACGATTAAGGACGCTCATTCATCTAACGCATACATCCTCCCAAACACACATGCACAAAGACGCGCACCCACACACACACCAGTGCACTCACGCACGGATTGATACAAACACACAGGTGATGGAGGCAAATGTGCATGACAAAACGTGATCCTGGCCGTAAAGAAAACGAGAAGCAACAGTAAACCACTGATCCATCTGAGAAAATGGAGAGGCAAATAACTGACCAAGTCCTGCATAATATAGGTCTAACCCTTTCCCCCAAAACACTTTACCTTTATTAAATATTCATCTGTATTCATGTAAAATCAATAAAAAAATACACATAACAGTCAAGGATCTAAGCGATCAATAGCAGTCCAAAGATTTTAGGCAAATAAGCTACAGCTTATTCATGGTAAAACATTATTAATATTATTGTTACTCATATAGATTTATATTTATAGTTATATATAAATACAAATATATTTATAGATGTATTTGTTTAAAGTCTGCAAGCACAAATAAGCTGCATTTATTGAACTTTTGTATAACAGTCAAAGAGAGGATGGCTGATGATGAGGTGAAATGGGAAGCAACCTCAATTGGTCAAACTACCCTGTTTTTTTTTTCTTTCTTCTTTTTTCTTTTCTTTTCTTTTTCTTTTTTTTTGTGTCGTCACCTCAGAAGACCCTCCCACAAAAATCAAAAGGTTTACTGACTTCACTTCCTGCTTCTGTGCTGAGTTCCTGTCAATCTGAGAATGGAACGTGGGATGAGACACCACTCTCATCCCCAAATGGAACCAATATGTCAGATGAGCACTTTAGCAAAGATGTCCTCAGATCACATTCACAGTAAAGCTTTCATATTATATATATATGTATATATATATATTTTTTCTATATAGATATTTATACCTTTTCTGTTTATTTTGACACCTGTTTCTCCCCCACATTGACAATGCGCTACAAAAAGAAAAAAGCGCAGCTGCATGATAGCACGCAGCTAGCTCGCGCAAATCACGGCCGCCGAATGCAGAGGGGGGGGGGTCCCCTCGCACGTGAACGGCTCTTCGACACATCTCAGGAGATGCCAATGAAAACTTGTTCGCCTTGCCACTACGAAATCCTTTTCACATCAAATTTTTTGTTCATCTTTTGAGTTTTCGACTGGCCAGCGGTTACAACACAATGCTCCACAAAGGAGACAGAGAGAGAGAGAGTTAGAGAGAGAGAGAGAGCAAGAGAGAACCAACTAGCACACGCAGGAGCCAGAGACCTCCCCCAGTCAGAGCCGTCTCAGACACAGAGAGAGAGAGACAACATCCCCCCCACCCAAAAGAGAAGCGAAAGCTTTTGCCGCTCGCTCACGGGCGTGGCACAGGCACAAGGCTTGGGGCAGGGGGCGGGTCAGGGGGCCAGCCGGGGCCGGCCCTGCAGGGACAGGAGGACAGAAATGGGCAGGGCCCAGCAGAGGACAGACATGCAGCTGCAGCTGCTGCTGTGGAGGCCAGGCTGGGAACTATAGAGGGAGGTTTTACGTGAGGAGATCTTTGGGAAGTTGGGGTTGGGGCGTGACAGCCACTGGATCAAAATGTTGCCGTTCTTGTTGAGGTCTGGTGGGCCCTCTGCAGAGAAACATGGAGAGAGGCATGGAAACATTAAGAACGACTATAAGGGAACATGAGCAATATGTAACAATTTTTCATCCTTATCCTTTTAATTCTTTTAGCATCCATCACACCTAGCTTCTACACTGATGCCAGGGGCTAAATCTAGTTTAGTTTTATCTGTTTATTAAATATATTACGCCTCCAGAATGTGTCTCTGACATTTCAGCTGAAGCTACGACTAAAATCGGTTCAGTTTGAACTGACATATTTACATGCAATGACAGCGACCTTGTGACAATTTATTACTTGGTCGCGACACATAATGTGTTGAAATTATATGTGTATTATCATGCCAACAATACCAGCTGAAGGCCAATTTCAAGCTTTACCAAATTACCTGTTGGTGACATGAGCAGAATCTCCATACTCAGATTGCATGGTGGCTCAAAGCAAGGCAAGAACAGGACTCTCACACTGTGGATTATTGCCCCTGTTATGCTGCCACTTTGTTAGATATTTATCACTTTCTATTTATTTATTTCTTACTTTTATAATCTTGATTTGGTTAGTCAAGCAGTTTTACTTCATCTTTAGTTACATATTTAGGCAAGTAGCTGGTTAGGAGGAGAATGCTGTCACAGAAATAACTGCATGTAAAACTTAAAAAAAGAAACATGGTGTTGTGGTAACCATAGGCACTATACAAAAGATGGACACAGCCCCTCACTGATTTGTGGAATACCCTTAGTGTTACCATCTTGGTTTTTTAAAAACTGAATGTAATCTATTTCCAATTCTGCATGTTCTACATGGAGAGAAACAAAATATATCTATAGCACCACTTCATTATGTACATCTTTTCAACTGCTCATTAATGCAAGTATCAGTTCAATGCATTTATGCATGTACACATGGTCAAAACCAGTGAGCAGTAGTTCTCTGAGAGAAAATGCTTTGTTGATGCCTTTTGACTGCTTTAAAGTGATAGCAAGGTAACAGTAACTCCAATGAACACTTGTTACAACCAAGGTATGCAATGAATACCTCTCAATGCATAACACATTAAATCTAGCAAAAGGGCTACAGCAGCAGAAGACCACACTGGGTGCTTCCACAAGTCACACAGTCTCACCAAAACTGGACAACAGAAGACTGAAAAAACATCAAACATGGCTGGTTTGTTGAGTTTCAATTTTTGTTGAAGGATTCAGATGGTAGGGTCAAATGTTAGTGTAAACAACATGAAAGCATGGATCCATCCGTCTTATATCACTTTTCAGGTGTGGCGACACCACAGCCAGTTTGAGTATTATTACTAACCATGACCATCCCTTTATGACAGCAGTGTACCCATTCTCTGATGGCTGCTTCCAGCAAAATACCGTGCCATATTACAAAGCTAAAATAATCTCAAACTGGTTTCTTGGATATATTAATGAGTACACTGTGCTCAATAGTTCTCCACAGTTACCAGATATCAATCGAATACAGCACCTGTGGGATGTGGCGGAATGAGGAGATCACATCATGGAACTGTGTGATGCTGCCATGTCATTATGGCCCAAAATCCCTGAGAAATGTTTCCAGCAACTTGCTGAATCTGTGCCATGAAGAACTAAGACAGCTCTGAAAGCAAAAAGGGGCTCAAACCAAGTTCTAGCAAGGTGTACCTAATGAAGTGAGTACCCTGGACATTTTAAACCTATAAAAAATACTCACAGGGTGGGCTCGCACAACACTTACTGGAACACGGTGTCAGGCGACAAACTCTTATGGTGTCTGGCTTACTGTCGAGACACAGGCCGATGGTGTTGTCCCTGGTGTGACACAAAGCCTGTCTCTGTTGGGTCCCATTACCACATGTCACTGAGCACTAGGGATACAAAAAATAAACACACAATGCAAAAAAATCATCACAAACTACTTACAAAATGTGAATAAAGTGCAAGCATCTTGAAGGCTCTAGTTTAGCCCACATACCTGTGACCACGGTCCAACTCTCCACTGGGTGGGGCAGGGAAATCGGTTGCAGGATCTGCGCGACTCTGGTCGGTTGTCGTTGCAGTGTTTGTTGTGGATAGCACGTGTTGTGTTGTCATCCGAAAGCTGGACGCAGCTCACCGATCGGACTTGCATGCCCGTCTTTCCACATGGCTTGCTGCAGTTCTGCCACTCGCCCGTCACCCAGCTGGAGAATATATGACAGCAAAGAGAGGAAAGAGCATCGAGGGACATCAAAACATATCGACCACAAAGGAGAACAAAGGGCGACCTGAATGCAGAAAAAGTTGCTTTAATCCGAGTGTGGATTCCTACTGTAAGTCACATTTTCACAGATGTTGTGCTTCTCATGTGAATACATACATGGGAGGAGGGCAGGCCTTCTGGTTGCAGTCCCTCATGTCACCTCTCGGTTTCATGTTGGACTTGTTACAGAACCTTTTATGAACCATCTTGCTGTCGACTTTTCTTCTGCAGCCGTATCGCAGGTACTGCTTTCCTAAAAAAGGGTGGAAAATCGGACATCATATAAGTCAAAGAAACAACGGTTTCACTGTGAGAATTTTCTTTGTTCTACTGTACCTCCACCACAAGGCCTGGAGCAGTAAGACCATTTCTTTGGGGCCCATTCATAAGCGCTGTCCTCCACTAGCATGTTGTTCTGAATTCCAGAGTCAGAGTCTGTTCTCATCAAGTACTTGTACGACAAATTCACATCCTCATCCCCGTGTAATTTCATCTAAAATCCGACAGATCATCATAAAATTAATGAAGGAATCAAGATAATGCATAATTTCAACCACAAAATGTGATATTATGAGATTATTATGAAATTTAGGTAACTATAGATTCAATTTTAAAGTCATGTTGTTGCACACCATGATCAGAACTCCATGTCTGAGAGGCCCGGTTGACTGAAGGGTCTCCTTGTCATTGTCATTCTCATATTCCCACTCCACCCCCTTCTCTATGACCGAGTAGGATTCTGGCTTCTCCATGTCCCCGTTTATGAAGAACTGTCCTGATGCCACATTTTTCACCACTGCAGATGGGAGAAAAATTGACAACACTGCAACGAGCAAATCTACATTCCAGTATCTGGCACGGAAGAAAAAAGAAGCTCGAATTTAAAATACCTAGAGTGTGCGAGGTGGCTTTCAGCTCTTGGATCAGTAAGTGCCTCGTTCCTCGGGGGATTTCGAGAACTTTAAAGAACCCTGAAATAAAACAGACATCTGGTTTGTGCCAAAAAGTCAATTTTACTGTTTCATACCAAAGAACTGCACCAAAGCCAGTAAAGCTCCCTTTCTAATTTCAATTAAATACCCTTGCGCACTACTGAAAATCCCTTCAGTCGTGATTATTTTCATCCAGGGAAAACATCTGATTCTGAGAATTTCGCTGTTATAACATGTAACTCTCCCAACACCAAGGGTTAGATAATACTGTCATAAATATTAGGTTATGAAGTGATTGTTGACGTAACTTCTTGGCAATGCTCAAATGGAAACATGTGAGCTTGGATTTTTACTGAGGTTTGCGGCAATTTTAAAACCTTGCTCTAGAGGGCGATGTTTAACCAAAAGATAAAATAAAAACAGAGAGTCCAGTCAAATGTTTATACTATGCTTACCAGAATGACAGCTGGCTGCTAGACTGGTAGGACTGAGTCAAGTCTCCTCTATGAAACAAATTAAGGGTTATTCAGTGTGTTAGTGGGTTACCTTGTTTCTTGGCGTTACGTGAGATGGTGTCTTTGAAGATTTTGCAGCTGGAGTTGTCACCTCCACACACTCCACAGTTGTCCTCCTGCTCCGAGGAGCCGACCACTCCGTCGCATCCCACTTTCTGTTAATAAAGAAACTTAGAATTTGACACATGCTGATCTCAGCACGTGTGCGGCTGTCTTTCCACGCGCATGCCCCTCACCTTACACTCCGCACCCACGCAGACACTGTGTGGGTCCTTGTATGAGCACCGCGTACCATCCAGGACCACTGTCTCCGTGAAGACTGCGGTTCTGGTCTCCTTGGACTGACAATGCAGGTAGCAGCGTTTGCTAGCTGGAAAGCGGACAAAAATGAACATAGAGAATGAAAACCACTATCCAAGTGATTGTCACAGAGTCACCCCTGTGGTCTGACTAGAAGATTTCATGTTTACAACCGACATGCGATTATTTTTATGCTCTGAATAAGCTCTCTGTGAGTCAGCACGACACTTTGTCTCATTGTGTCTGTCTGAGTGAGTCATACTACAACTGCACGAGCCCCCAGAGATGAAGCCTGGCAGATAGTCCGAGTGCGAACGAACACTCCTACTTCATCACATTTATTACAGATGGCTACAATCCAGAGACCTTGTCTTTTGGACCGTTGACACTAATAAACAGGTGGGAGACACGCAACAAAACTGCTCAGTTCGATCACGTGGAGAAAACACAATCTTGTCAGGTTGGACTGAGAATGCACAAACAATGTACAAAATCCCTCCTCAGTGTTCTAAGTCTTTTGCTGCTCTGTGGCAGTTGACACATGCACACACATTACAGTGGAGAAGAAGAACTACAGAGGCTAAACAACAAAATATATAACCTCTATTTTCTGGTTCTTATCTGAGGAATCACCAGTCTAAGCAGACATGCCTAGACCTAGGTCTCCCCAGCTACCTCCTTCACTTCTTCTGGGGGGACACTGAGCCAGCTGAGAGACATAATATGTCCAACATGTGGGGCCTGCTCCCAATTAGATATACCCACAACACTGCACCTAGGAGGCATCCCAGTCAGATGCTTGAACTACTTCAACTGCTTCCTTTGAATGTGGATGAGCAGTGGTGGCTTTACACTGAATCCCTATTTATGCACTGTGAAATGCACTACACACAGGTACACACACACACACACACACACACACACACAGGTCTTTATCACCAGCTTCCACATTTATTTATAGTTTTCCCAGGTTATGATATGAACACAGTCTGACAGCTGTCGGTCCCAGCTGATTTCCCTCGTACTCCGCTCCTCTCTGTCTCACTATAAAAAGGGAAGGAAACCATTATCAGTCCAAATCGCCATCAGCTGTTCTCACCGGCATCTCCAGCACCACCCCGTTGAGCCCACTGCACCACTCCTCCCCTGCAGCCGCGCCCGGGACCACACCTCCGCCACATGCACCAAACTCTTTACCCCATCTCTAAGAGTGAGCCCAGTCGCCCTTCACAGGAAGCACATTTCCACTGCTTGTATCCACAATCTCCCTCTTTTGTTCACTTCTAGCAGGTCATGGCCATAGATCAGGGGTAGGCAACTCCAGGCCTCGAGTGCCGGTGTCCCTGCAGGTTTTAGATCTCACCCTGGGTCAACACACCTGAATCACATGATTAGTTCATTATCAGGCCTCTGGAGAACTTCAAGACATGTTGAGAAGGTAATTTATCCATTTAAATCAGCTGTGATGGATCAAGGACACATCTAAAACCTGCAGGGACACCGGCCCTCGTGGACTGGGATTGGGGACCCCTGATGTAGACTGATGTAATGGCCCACACCTCTTAATCCTTGAAATCAGGCGTTTGCCATTTCAGCAGTATAAAATGAAGCCCATAACTATGCAGTCTACCTTCACAAACATTTGAGAAAGAATCAGTTGTTGTAATGAACTAAATGGTATTGAGGATGGTACTGTAATAGGATGTCACCGTTGCAACAATTTAGTTCTTGAAATTTCTTCCTAACTTCAGACATACTGTTCAACTATGTACAATAATACATGCAAAAGCAAAAACACTCCGAATTATATATAGTGTTATATTTTAGATCATTTCAAAAGATATTTTGGATTCAGGTATTTTTTTCAGTTTGACATTGCAAGGATTAGAGTTAAGGTTAGCACATATGATGACTTAAACCTCAGAGGGTTAACACAAGAGATAAATATAGGTGAGGTTCTATGCATATAGACTGATAAACTATAGAAGAGAAACTAGAAGTTCACATTCAGAGCAGACACTGTACTTTGTCAGAGTCACAGTACACACACTTCTGGAGATGTCAAGCTATGAATTGAATTCAGTTAAACCTCAGTTTTTTTTCCCTCTCATAGAAGCATGTGTACATTAACACGCATGCAAACACGAGCGCACACATCGAAAAGTAATTTGAGATGGTAAAAGCTTTGCTGAAAAATTTGCCATTTGGAAATAATAAAAATGAAGAAAAACAATTTAGCAAAGCCTTCTTAGCTGATTTTGAGTAGCGTGACCTCTGTGTAGATAAAGAGACAGCTCAGCACTTTTCTCGAGGGCTGCCCTTTAGTTGGACGATAATTTAATATGTATCAGGAAGGCAGTGACATCTCAACTCAGAGGCAAGGGTGGAGCTTCACACTCACACAGTGTAGTGTCAAAGGTTTGGAATATTAATTGGATAAATTTAGGTTTGGGTTCTTTGTGAATATGAGAGTTTGTCCACATGTGCCAAATGTATGGATGCAGAAAAAGTTGGAGGAGGAGTTTAAATGACATCAGCAAAAGGGTGGAGAAAAAGAAGACACTGAGTTCATAGAAAAATGGTTTTAAAGTTGTGGCTTTTTACTTTTTTTTTGTGGGAGGGCGTAGCCATACTTCAAAGCTGCACCCACTGCCAGATGTCACTGATGATAGAAAAACACAACCTATATATATATATATAAACGCTCCACAACCCAACCACATTCAAGACTGTGCTTCCTTCTGTTGTTGGCTTTCATTTATATTTATGACTTCCACAGTATATCATCACTTAAGGTTTGTCTGGTTCATATCTCCACCCCAATACATTGTTTGCACGTGCATACTCACGGTCTGGGTGTTCATAAGGCAGCCAGTGGTGCTTGTTGGTGTAGATTTCAGACGGAAGGGCCCAAGCGTGGCACTGCTCTTCTCTTGGATCGCTGTAAATATCCTCACACTCGTTGGTGTTGCACATCTGGAATTGGGAATCCTCCCCCACGCATTTCCGGCCTCCGTTGTGCGGTCTGGGGGAGTGGCAGGTCAGAGAGGACGGGAATATTTTGCTCTAGATTATGTTTTACCTCTGAAACCTTAATCATTCACATTTTTTAATCATTTTTATAAGTGGCTCCTCTATCAGGAGTGACACAATACCTAAAAGTGATATTTGTTTTTATACATGCAGTGGTAAAGAGTTTCCTACCTTGGATTATTACAGCTGCGTGTGCGAAACTGTACTCCTCCACCACAGGTGCGCGAACACTGGCCAAACTCGCTCCATGCACCCCAGTTTCCATCTTGCCTCATGAGGTCGGGGGTCAGCCAGATGCAGTGACCTCTATAGCAATGCTGCAACAGTCCAAGCGCATAAGTTACCAATTGGAAATGTTGTACAATAAAACACATTTTCTTTGGCTTCCAGTAGCATTGCACTACACTTTATTGTACTAAAGCAGTGTATAAATACCTTCCCTTCCCCACACATGGTTCCATCAATGGGCGGCCCTTTCTTAGTCTTGCAGAAGAATGGATTGTCTGGGTGGCTACACCACAGCTGCTTGCATGGTTCAAATGTGCGATACTGTGGGACACAGAGAGAAACCCATTCTCATAGCTGAAAGCTCCAACTTCCAACACACGCTACTAGGATGAGATTAAACACTGAATAACGGAAGCACAAGTAGAGATGGGAGGAGAGATATCACAACAACAATAGCCACAACAATAGTATTATATCCAACACTAACAACACCAAACCTGTGCTGAGTCACTGCACTGTACATTATGCTCCACTGAGAGATACACAGCCATTCATGCAAACTAAACCAATGGATGTGTGTTTGCGTGAGAGAGACAAGACTCTCATAATGAGACAGCCTAGAGTTAAGAATGTCACCGCGGAGGGCAGAGGGCAAAAGGTTTCAAAAGCCATAGAGTGAGGTCTCAGTGACCTCTAAAAATGCCCCTGGACACAGATCAAGTCCAAATTCTCCTTCTTGTCTGATATGAGCCACAGATGAGGATATCAACCAACCAAACCGAAGTGAAGTCCAGTGTCTGAGGGGCGGTGCCCTCCTCCCTCCAAAGGCTTTTCTACCCACCATGACCCCAGTGGACCTTTACAGGTCTTAGTGTGAGTCACAGTCAGTGGGTAGACTGCGGTAGGTAATCAGCAGTAAGATCAGACTGGAGGATCCTAAAAGCTGAGGAGAAAACATGGAAAAACAGCCTCTGTTCTGGCTAGGCCCTTTCCCCTTGGATGGGAAAGGCATCTTTCCAACCTTTTCCGCTCGTTTAAGTCGCGAGAGTGCCAATATAATGAGGCTCTTCCTGCCAGGGCTGCAGTGATTTAACACAGATTTTGCAGAAGAGGACTCGGGATATGGTACTGTTCAACTGCTGGATTGCACCACAGCCAACCAATGAACCAGTAGCTTCACAGTTGTTTTGAAAGATTTTAGCGCCACTTTGAAGCATTTTAGAATCCTGCAGACTAACATCCAACGTTAACATCCAAACTATGACAATGGGTAGGACAGATAAACAAAGTACAGTAAAAAGAAAAAAAAATTGAAAATAAGGAGCAACATTACAAACAGTTACAACTTCAAATAGAAAAAGAAAGTCTGAGAAAATAAAAGACGAGGCCACATGTCTTCCAGGAGATGGGGTAACCTTACCTGCGTTCCTGCCTGCCCCGCCTTTTGTAGCTGAGGGGAATGAGTTTGACAAGAGAATAGAGGGTAATCTAGCAAGGTGTGCAAAGCCCCTGAACAAGCTGTCAGTCAATTAAGCAACAGCCTCCCAACAGCGTGCCACAGTGGCTTCACAGTCATAGAGCGGGTGAGGGTGACTGAGGTAAAAAGGCCTGGCAAGATGCTGCAGCTGGGTGAAGCTTTTCGTGTTTACAAAGAGCTGCTTGTGAGAGTTTCATGTAAAGGCACTGTGGTATCAAGGCATATGTAGTGTTATTATAAACAAATAAATAGTTGATTGCTATTTAACATTAACAACAGAAAAGAAGTATCTATCAAAACCAATTACCTGCTTTTAAGTAAGATGTCAATCCCACCAGAGGCCGGGAGAGGAAACAGAGGACATCAGAAGAACGTGAATAGCTGTGTATGAGTGACTCTCATTTCATTACAGTGTGGCCCTTGGTTAGTAAGGAAAACCTTCAGAGCTTAAGGGGTCACATAAAAAGTACATATGCCACAGTGAAATTCAGCAAACTGAACTGAATTAACTGATACAAGCAATTCAAAGCGAGCGAGAGGATAAAGCAATGCAAAGTTTGCAGAGGATGCCATTGTTGTGTTAGCGGAGTTTTCAGGTGTCCGTAAGCTAGCGACTGTATGCTAGTAAAGAGACTGTTTAGGACTACGCTGGTCTCTTACCGCGGTGCACGTCGTGTAGCCCACGCCAAAGTCAAAGCGGCACTGCTCGTTCATGGAGTAATGCAAACCAGGAAGTTGAGGCAGCGATGGCCAGTTGTGGTCAAAAGGGTCATCACGAAGACAGTCATAGGAACTGAAAGAAGAGTTTAAAAACGTGTTCATCTTTATTTTCTTTTTTCTTTTCTATGTACACTCTCGTCTGGCATTCTTTAGCCGTAAAACGAAGACTGGGACTAATATCATATTCTAGTATTAATAAATTAACAATTAAATGGTGTTATCACAATTTGGCAGACTTTAGTTTTCTCCCATTCTAATGACTTGAGCATGTACATCTGCTCACTGGATCACTTTCGCTCCACCAACCGGTTGCAGCAGATGGCACCCCTCCCTGAGGCTGGTTCTGCTGGAGGTTTCTTCCTGTTAAAAATGAGTTTTTCCTTCCCACTGTTGCCAAGCGCTTGCTCAAAGGGGGCCATTTGATTGTTTTGTCAATCAAAACGATCAAATGACGCTACAGCCATGGGGGTTTTCTCTCCACGATTGTAGTTTCTTTACAATATAAAGCACCTTGAGGTGACTGTTGTAGTGATTTGTTGCTATATAAATAAAATTGAATCGATAAAGTGGAATAAAACAGCAACTCTTCAATTTCAGTTTAATTTTGGGGAAGTAGAAAAATCTGGTGAGCAAAGACTGGTGTTGGCATGGCCCAACAATGTCTGCGGGTTTAAATGTGCTGTTGGGTGGCACGATGGCATGCGCCACATCGTATTCAAGCGATGTCTGAGGTGCTCTGTGCGTGACAGCTTCTTCCAATCCTCACCCGATGTGCTGCCTTCTCACTTGAACACTGGATTTTTCTACTAAAAGCTACTGTTTGATTTCTGAGGTGTGGCCAGAGTTCCAGCTCTCATCACCAGCAATGATCCCAAACATTAGAAGTGGATCAGTTTCACGCAGATGTTTCCTCTCTGTGTAATTTGAGGTCTACGATGAAAATCACAGAGCGCACATGCAAGTAATCAAAAAGGGACACTGAGGGAGTGAACTGGAAGAAGCAGCCACAGTGGAAGCAGTGAAGCTTTGCCCGAGAGAGAGGCATATAAAGGGAGATCAGTGATGAAACATTAGCAGAAACAAACAGTTTAATTGGTTCAGTGTGATTTTAGCACGACTTGTAGATTTCCATGCTGTCAAAGCACCTAAAAAGTGATGCAAAGAAGTAATCAAGTGCCTTTAGAAGTTTAGGATATCACTAGTCTTTATATGTGTGAACATCATGGACGACATAATTTTATAGGATATTTGTACTTTGTAAAGTACAGAGTGTATCAAAAAGAATCATCTCATTCCAAAAGGCTATATCATTTAAAGCAGGGGTGGAGGAACTTCAGGCTTCAAGGGACGGTGTCCTACAGGTTTCAGATGTGTCCTTGATCCAACACAGCTGATTTAAATGGCTTGAAGTTCTCCAGAGGCCTGGTAATGAACCAATCATTTGATTCAGGTGTGTTGACCCAGGGTAGTATCTAAAACCCGCAGGACACTGGCCCTAGAGGCCTGGAGTTCCCCATCCTGACTTAAAGAAATGGAATTTTAAAACACATGAATGAATGCAAAGTTTTACATATAAAAAACTTACAATGTTTACAAGTGTTTAATATGCCCCCCTCCACACCCATAAGACAGTCAAACCTGTCCCATACATTTGTGAGCATGCAGCCGCTGATGTTGTTAGGCTACCTATCAGCAGGAAAGGAGGAAACTCACAAATCTGCTCTTTCTAGCAGTACATGTTTCCGTTGTTAACACTGAATGTTTGCAGAGTTAGAGCGCTTTGAAATCGGCTGATTCGGTTTGATACGCCCTGTATATTTTTTATTCAAACCTAATCTTAAAGACAGCACAGACTGGCAATATCCATGCATCAGCTGGATCCAAATCATACCGATGCCAGCACTGACCTTTAAAAGCCCATAAATCAAATACTTCTGTACGTGGGGTTGCATGTGTATGTGTCTGTGTCTCACTGAAGGTATCGTCCCAGCTCCTGCATGCTACATTTGGACCACTGAAAGCGGTGGAAAGCAGCTTGCACCAGAGGAGCCATGATGCTGCCCAAGTGCACCTCGTCTCCGCAGCGGTTTCCCTGGCCATCATGCTCCATCCCCAGCCTACACAAGAGCGAGAGAAAGAAAAAAAAATGAGACATCAAGAGAGAAGTAAAGGGAAAAAAGATGAACCAGTGGAGACAGATTGGGAACGTGTGGGAGTTAAAGAACATGAAACAAAGGCGGGAGGCAGTGTTAATTCACTCAACAGATATTTACTGAAGTGGACCAGCGATCTAAAGCTGTAATGCATCAATCCAGTTCTTCAAGTGACTGCTTTGTTTTCTTTTGTTGTGCCAAGTTAGCAGGCTCGAACCATCATCACGGCAACGCACTTACACATGTCCGGTCTCGTGTGCCACCACAAAGGCGGAGGAGAAACCGTCCTCGTGGTTCAGGGTGCAGCTCCTAACCGGGTGGCACATGCCTGTCACCGGAGCATAACCTTAGCGACAAGGAAGAGAGAGAAAAACTTGAAAGATTTATAGACACACTAAAATATTTATAGACGCTCAAACAATGATAGAGACAAAGCGTTACAATTTTGGACAGTCAAAAGACAATCTGTGACACCGCTCAGTCAGTCAAAAGTAGTGTTTAACCTCACACTAATCTATTACATTACATGAATTTTCACAAGAATTTTACTTATCAAGCTCATAATCACACTGGAACATTTCTGGTCAGTCACCAAAGTCATACTGAAATACACTGATTGGTGAGATGAAACCAAAGACACACTTACCTCTCACCCCAATGTCTGACTGCTATATAAAGATATATATGATGCATGATCCACACACCCAGAAAGAAAACTGTGTCACCCACATAAGAACAAATGTGTTTGGATTTGTGTATCTGATCCTAACCCTAAACCGTCCCCTCCCACCTCTGCGTATGCTAATCTCTTGCTCCCTGTGAGCTTTTCTGTCCTGAAATGCCTTTAATTGTGACTCTGTGGCTGGCCCTTCTCTGTTTATTGATTTTCTGCTGCTTAAGGATGAGCCCAAGGGCAGCTGAAGGGCTTCTGGATAGCTAGGCCACTGCCTTTAGAGGCCTCTCCCCTGGGCCTGACTGTTAGCCTGTACTCTGCTGCACAGAAAAACCACCAACCACCAAAGCCACAGCAGCACTACGCAGCTATATGAGAGAAAGGCAGAAAGAGGAGAGATTTCTCTGAATGATGGATTTTATTTTGTCAGGGGAGCAAATGCATTTGATTTGGATACATGTACCATTATGCTAAACACATTATGAAAGCTGATTGTGTACATGTCTTTAAGTACCCTGCATTCCCGTGGGGCCAAATTCCTGCCGTGTGAGGAAGATGGCGTGGTCGTGATACTCGGCATCCCCTGTGTCTTGCTTCTGTTGCAGAAAGGCCCAGCGACACACGTTCTCCAGACTCTGGGATGGGTTTCCAAGTTCAATCAGGCTCATGGACTGGAAAGACATTCACACGCAAAGGTAAAATAAGAAGAGGGATCAAAAAAATCATACAAGAAACATCGTTTCTTGTTCTAGTTCTGAAACATTATCCTCCTCAGCCCTGTAGAGGGCAGTGTCACAATGTTATATATTGTCAGCATATCTTGTAAATTGCTGATGTGTACAACAAAAATACACACACACACACACACACACATACACTCAGGGGGAAGGACAGTACTTACAAAATAATAAATGAACTCTGAATTGATAATTTCAGTCATGAACATGAACTAGAACAAAAGCAGCCTGCTAACGAGCTATGCACTAGTAGTCAAAAACATGCCCAATTACAAAATATTTACTTACAGTTACTTGCATAATGCCAACACCCACACAAACATCCAGATGCTTGCAGTTGCTTCCACTCACCTTCACCTCACACGCTCTTTCTCATTAGGATCTCTGCTTATCTACACCCCGCCCCCTTCGAAGCTTTCCATGTCTGCCTTTGCCTCTTTTCTACATTCGCTCTCTGTTTTCACGCATGCACAATGCACAGCTGAGAGAGCGCGCGCGGTGTGAGTGAGTTGCACTGAAGACATATGGCCTGCCTCTGTACACATGATGAAGTGTGAAGCCTGCACGCTGCGTAAACGCCCCGTTAGACAACGCACGGTACACCTATGTGGTTCCTCATGTTCATCAGTTGCTCGTGAGTGTGTTTTGGGGGTATTTTTAATGATCTTTCAAAATGTGTTTGCAATGGTGTGTCGTGTGTAAATGTTGTGTTGGAGTGTGTGAAGTGTGGGAGTGTGAGTGCGCCCGCATTCAGGGTCACACAGCCAATCTGCAGGCTGTCTGGGTGCAGCTCTGTTGCCACGGTAATTGGGAATGATGGACAGCCGGAGCTTTGGCTGAAGCTGCATAGGGGCTGGCCCAGAATGACCAATGTAGTGCGGTGTGTGTGTGTGTGTTTGCACGCGTGTGTGGCGCTCGTGCGTGTGCGAGTGTGTGTTTCCAGAGTTCTACTGGGACTGTGGACATGTAGAGAGAAGAGAGGAAGAGATAAGGCTACAGCAGCGTAAGTATATCACAGAGCACCTATCCAGCAATAAAATCACTTGTATCATCTGTTGTGGTAATCCCTGCCCTACTCCATTTCTGCCATGTCTTGCTTTATCGCTCTTTTTCCTCTCTTCCACTTTTCTCTCTTCCTCTTTTCAGCACAGATGTGCAGATAGTGTTACAGTCAAGAAGAAAAGGATGCCCCCACCCCACCCCGCCACCCATTGTCCAGTCTCTCTCTCTTTATGAATGAGGGAGGGCTATCATTGATTGTTTATCTTTGCCTGGACTTCCCATGATTCTGTGCTGCAACCCACTGGGAAGGAGGCTGATTGCATAACGGGAAGAGCTTCTGTATGTGCTTTGGTGCTGAACTGTGAAGGCGTGCAACTTGAAAACACTCCCTTGGGATGCTGAATGCTTTTAGTTCCTCTTTTGCTCAGTCCACTGGAATAACAGGCTCTGGGCATCAGCGTGTGCTGATGAGTATGTGGGTGTGTCTGTGTGTTTGTTTATGACACTGTATGTATGACTTTGCCATGCTTTCTATAGGTACTTAAAGCGACTGTAGCAAAATAGAGAGACGAGGCGTTCACTTTCCAGGAACTGCATCCCAGTTGGTATTTCAGCAGAACTCGTGTAGTTTCAGGTCTTACCTTGCCGTAGCCCAGCATGATAATCCGCACCAGAACCACATTGATTTTTGCTCCTAAAGAACTGTCATGGTAGATGTCATTCACCTGGAATCATACACCGAAACACAAGGGAAAAAACAGCGTCAGTAGAAGAAATCAACCCTTTATAGAACACTTTAATATAACCTAAACAAACTCTGAGGTGTAACAAAGAACTTGGTTGATTGTAAAATAATTTGTCTGCGGTTGAAAATTTTAACAATTTTTCAAAGTTTCAAACAAGTTAACATTTTCATCAAAATGCTTATTTGCTGTCTTGGTAAGAATTGTCAGGGTGTCACTGAACAGTCACAACAGTTTTAAAGGTGTTGATGCTTTGGGATACACTCACTCGGTTCAGTGAATGCATCCCTACGGCTGTGCTGGATTCCCAACTGTGAGCTTATATTTGTATGAGTTTGGTACTAACACAGAAGGTCAAGTGGGATGTCCACCAATTAGAAGGTCGGTAGTTCAATTCTTTAATGTGCATGTCGAGTTATCCTGGGGCAACAGTATCCAAAGTATCCTTGGACACAGTACCCCAAGTGTCCCCGAGGACATCCATCAGATTGTCACAATGTGAATGGGTGAATGAGGCTTGTAATAAGAAAAATGCTTCGAATTACTGCATTTGCAAAATATAAAACATCTTCATTCAGTGAGCGTCTCCTCACAGGTGATTCCCTTCTTTTCAAAACAGTAATGCATATTTATGTACACATGACCTGAAGCCCAATACTTGTCTTTATAAAACAAAGCTATATGTGAAAACACAAATCAGACATTAAACAGTGGATAACTTCCTAACTCCTTTGTGCAACATCCATACTGTATGTTGCACATCTGAGAATAGCACAGGTGGTGAAATAACAGCAAATGAGATGGCATCATGTGCCCTGCCTTGTGCTCGCTCTATACGGCTTCCTCTCCTATCCCAGGGTATTTCCAGTAATGCGAATGTAGACTAAATGTGGACTGCGAGCTTCTACTGTGTGTTACATGTGAAAAAAAGAACAACTTCAGAGAATTTTCCAACCTGATTCTTCCACCGTTTTCTGGAGGCTGTGTGTAAAAACAGCTATGCATACCTGCAATCCACGATTGGTCCATTCAGAACATGCATGCTTTAATCGAGGATTGCACTAGTCTAACTAATAAAGGATGTAAGAGTGAGCAATAATCGTATTTCGGATAAAAATTATTTCCTGTTACACTTTCAATACACTTCAGGCTGCTTGCGAACGGCTAAGATGCGCAGCTGCACTGGCCACCTGGCTGTCGGTTGGCTCCCCAAAGGCAGAAAACTTTATTCTATAGCGACATCTCGAAATATGGCATCTTCACAGGAAGCGTCCCTCAAGGTGCTCTCTCCCAGCTACAGCCATGTTCACTGGAACTCATGTGAAGCTGTTTTGGATGCTATTATTAGTAATGATCTGTCCCACTGCTGCTTTTTTACCCTTCATCTGTAAAAGGCTGATGGGGTATTGTTGATACATTGCCGGGCAGACGGGCAGCACTTACACCTACGTTTGTGAACGTGATAACTCGAGAACGGGATGACGTAGGGAGCTTTATATCGATATTATAGATGCATCTACTAAAAATCTCGGACAAGTTCCAATCTCAGTGACCTTGACTTGAAGGTAAAGTTGTGCATGGGATAACTTGGGCACGTGGCAATGTAGGATTCTCAAATTAGTCTGTCTACCAGGAGGTAGGTAGCACTTTTTACACTGCAGTGTTTATGTCAAACCAAGAAACTGATAAAAGTTAAGTTTTCTTTTGGTCCATTTTACCATAAGGCAGACTGTTGTACTATTATGCTGCCTACAGATTGAGGTTTAGCACTATTTTGCTGAAATAAGCAAGATGCTGAAATCTACACTTTACACTCTACACTTTAATCACATCTTGACTGTTTTACTTTAAAGTCTGCTGTGGTGGTGTACAGAAGCAAAATTACATATAAATGCCATGTTTCACACAGCAGTGAAGCCCTCATCATCCTTAATTTGCAAGACTCTCCCTCTCTGGGATGGGAAGACTCTCTGCCTCTCTATCTCTCTTTTAACCCATCAAGTTGCTAAATAGTTGTGAGATGTTCCACCAGGTATTTTGCTGCCCATGCCCCAATTTTTCTAAACATGCTGCAGACATCAGTTCTGCATTATTTACATTTTACTTACATTTGGAAAGTGGTTTGTGCCTCCAAAGAGCATATAGTGGCTTGCAAAAGTATTCGGCCCCCCTGAACTTTTCCACATTTTGTCACATTACAGCCACAAACATGAATCAATTTTATTGGAATTCCACGTGAAAGACCAACACAAAGTGGTGTACACGTGAGAAGTGGAACGAAAAACATCCATGATTCCAATTGCAGCAAAAGGTGGTTCTACAAAGTATTGACTCAGGGGGCTGAATAATTACGCACACCCCACTTTGCAGTTATTTATTTGTAAAAAATGTTTGAAATCATGTATGGTTTTTGTTCCGCTTCTCACGTGTACACCACTTTGTGTTGGTCTTTGACGTGGAATTCCAATAAAATGATTCATGTTTGTGGCTGTAATGTGACAAAATGTGGAAAAGTTCAAGGGGACCAAATACTTTTGCAAGCCACTGTATTTTTACCTTCTGCTTTATAACAGGGTTTTGATCTAGATGATATTTTGGAAAAGTAGAAGTAAGTGAAAGAGAATTAACGCCTAAAATCTGTTGTTTTTAACCGCTACACATGCTTATGTTCTTATGCAGTCTTAATTAATTTATGAAGTCTCCTATGACCTACAAGTCATAAGCTACAAGTGACAATTATGTGACAGCACAGTGTTATAGTGGTCCTCAATGATGGCACACAACAAGAGGGGTTTTAGTTTAAACCTACTCTGGGGTTTGTACAGTCTCCCTCTTTCTCTGTGGTTTCTTTCCAGACTCTCCAGCTTTCACCCACAAAGACATGCATGTTAGGCTATGGTGTGAATGTGACCATGAATGGGTCTATGTCTTTTTATGTTGGGCCTACAATAGACCTACGACTCTGGGTGTATCCCGCCTCTTGCCCTGTGACAGATGGGATAGGCTCCAGCTCGCACTCGGATGGATGGGTAATTATAGATTACAAAGCTGATATAAAAAGTGCTTCATTAGAAAGTTGTAAAAAGGATATATTTATTAACTAAAGAGTGAAACAAACAAAATAAATAAATAACTAATAAAGATATGACTTTTTATAACAGGAGCTCAACAAAAAGATAGAGGAGAGTGAGTCGAAATTTAGAAGGGATGGGTAAAGCATGTAGAGGCTGGTTAGGGAACTCAGTATCCCATGACCATGGATGGACGACAGATGAGAAAGATGCAAAGGATGGGAAGAGCCATAATACAAGAAAACAAGGTAATCTGTGGCAAAGTAGATGCAGAAAGCTCTCTTCTGTCTCTCTCTCTCACACACACACATACACAAAGCCACCGAGAGGGAGGTAAATTGGCACTGGAGTTGAGACCTGCTGTCCTCAGTGGCTGTGCGTGGTGCCTAATGAGGCAAAGGGATGTAAAAACAGACAGCCATAATGAGATGGCTGATGGACATGCTGTGGAGAAGGAGAAACACACACAAATGCACGCACGCACGCACGCACGCACGCACGCACACACACACACACACACACACACACACACACACACACGGAAAGAGAGAGAGACTAGGAACAAAACTGTAGACACATCCAGCGAGCGAAAGCTATGTGAAAGAGTTAAGGAATGCTATGAATAGAGACAGTGAGGCAGACGGAAAGAAGACCAGAAGCTGAGCGTAGAGGGGAGAAGCAGCAAAGGTTTAAGGGAAGAAAAGAGGAAAAGCTTGGAAAGCATTTTTACGTAGAGTTGTGTGAGAAGATTTTTTTATCTTTTTAAGGGAAAAAAAGAAGGAGAATCCATGAGTGAGCTAATGCTTTTCCTTTTTTTTTTTTACATATGGAGAGTAAAGTTGGAAATTCCAGCATCTTGTTCGGAAAAATCCAGCGGCCTCATTCTTGAAGTCTGACTAGCAACTTGTTATCCACAAACTGTCTGGAATTTATTTACTTCATCACGTCAAAGCACAAGCATGTCTGCTACCTAAAGCAGTAAGAGCTTTACAACATGTTCTGAAACCTCAAAATAAAGTCATGTTTGGCTTTCACTGTTGCATTTATGTCATCTGGGACATCTGTTAGCTGCCAGCAGTCTGAAGTAACTTTCTAATGGAAGGAAATGTTATTATGGTAACATCAGCAGCTTTCAGTGCAAGAAGTATTTTGCATGAAGAAAATCACATGTTGAAAGCATCGGTGGTAAGTGAAAATAATGCAGGCTGTAATTAATCTGAGAAACTGACTGCAAATTTTTGTTTGACCTTTAAGTGGGAATGGAGACAGAGCATTGCTTATAGACAAGAAGGTAATACTTGGTGATTTGATCATAGGGGACTGAGCACTACTAAAAGTGCTGGATGTGTATTTTGTGAATTCACCTACCAGCAAAAATTGGCTTTCACTAGTAAAGTAGCAAGACCACCAACAGAGTGTAGCCCAGCTAGAAAAATAGTAAAAACTAATGTTTGATGTTCTAATAATCCAAATAAACATTTTTGGTTAACTGAGAGATACATGAATTAGATGACCTGTGTTGTTTTTCTATGAGTCCCTACTGCTGCCCCACTGCAGTCACCACTGTGTTCATGTTATAGCATCAAAAATACATAAGTAACTAAGGTTTATATAGAGAGAGAGCTTTTCAAGAACAAAAGTCACAAATTGCTTTTCAATACTGAACAAGATACAACAATTAAAAGGGTATAAAATGATAGAACTAAATAAAGGCTAGTCTGCACAAGTGGATCTTAAGTTTCTTTTTAAAGATATCAAAAGTGTCCACAGATCTTAGGTCAGCTTGATGGCCGGAATCTTACAGTCGCCTTTTGTTTTAAACCTAGATCTAGGTACAGCCAACAAGGACTGATCAGAAAACCTCAGAGATCTAGACGTTACGTATTGATGTATTACCTTATCTATATATCGAAGCACCTGACTGTGGAAGGATGTGAAATTGATCACCAAAAGTTTAAATTGAACCCTAAACTTTATGGCAGTAAGGAATACAGAATGAGTATTATATGGAACTTTTAGGGGACCTGGTGATAAGCCTCATAGCAGCATTAGGGTTCAGTTGTAAGCAATCCAGGGATGATTTGCTCAAGAAAAGATACAATGAATAATAATAATAAAGTCTTGACGAAATAAATGCATGTATAACTATCTATCTCTATTTCACATTAAATTACAATATATTTAAAATGGGCATTGCTCTGCAGATCATTGAAAACAAGCAAGCATAGGTGAGCGAACATGCTTTTCAAAGCTGAACATCATTCTTAGATATCTGCGCCATTTGTGTGAGTCGAGCACATGTGTTGAGGCTAAAAGTGATTGTGCTGTAGGGATGGGTATCGAAATCCGGTTCTTTTTTCCCACTGTTTCAATTCCTTAGAATTGTTTGGCATTTTTGATTCCCTGGCTGGCTCAGATGATGGCAGTTCTCGCTGCAGTCTACCGGTAGCGTCTCCTTTCAGGCCAAGTTTGTGGTAAAAGGCTTGCACCCATTTGCCACAGCAGATGCCCCCAATTTTCAGTAAGTGAATGTGTTTAATTGTAGGCAGGGACATTACTGGATATTCTTGTGTAATTGCTACAGAATAATTTATGTTATACTTTGTTATTGCTACAGAAGAATATTTATTTTATTATTTTACATTTACAATTTTTTTTCTTGTTCAAAGAGAAGATATAAAACAAAGTTCTAAGCTAATTAGTGTTCTCCTTTTTTAAAAATAAGAATCGATAAGAGAATCGATAAAGAATCGAATCGTTAAACAGAATCAAAAATGGAATCGGAATCGTGAGAATCTTATCAATACCCATCCCTATTGTTCTGTATTGTTTGTTGTCCAGAACGTGCTCAGTGGTGAGTGAGACAGTATATTTTTAGGAGTTGTGTAACAGAAAAATCAGCTAGCCATTAAGCTAACAGCCACAATATAAAATGCCATAGACTTATGCTAGCATCACTAGCATGTCGTGTGTGTGGGAAACATGGCTAGCAAGCAGCAGTTCTTGTACTTTGAAACTATGTGAGTCAATTCTGTTACTGTTAAAAGTTACTTTGGTTATGTAAGATTATCTTGATGCATTTCCAAGCATTTCCATATGCATTTCCAGAATTATTCCCTTCAGTTTCCGGCTTTAAAATAAAGTGATACATCTCAGGATGTTTATCGTGATATAATTACATTTATCCTTCAGCTAAACCAGTCGCCATGATTTACTCTGTGTTAGACTTAGTACCCAGCCAAGGAAATAGTGGAACCAGAGTGACAATATGGGAAAATACTGAATTACGACTAAAGGTAAGTAACAGAAGGAACAGAACATGCTTCAATATGAAAAACAACACAGCAACTTGAGCTAAATCTCTCACCATTATAAGGTGATGCGTTGTTTAATTCAAAACAAGGCATCGTATGCTGTAAATGTGTTCTACCAGACAAATGTAATGATGGTATAAGGTCTAATTTAAGTACAAAATAGCATCCGATTTCAATAATACTAACGCGTAAGTAAATTCTCTCTCTATTTATTGCTGGATTCTGAATAGATGGAAAGAATGCAATGTGGGACACAGTGGGAAGACGAGGAAAAGTTCTCTTCGGGCGACCTTGAGTACGGTTACACTACACAGGTTTGTTGTTGTCTCTGCTTAACCCAGTCTCAGATGGTGTGTGAGTGTGTGTGTGTGTGTGTGTTTGTGTGAGAGAGAGGGTGACACAGAGAGACTAAATGTGTGCCACTGCAGTTTTCATCTTTCCTCCTTTCTGTTTTCCTGTGTGTGTTTACTTACTGGTAATTCTGCTCATTTGAGAATATATGTGTCAGTCCCTTGTTATCTTTGCAGGTTGAAGCATATGCCTGGAGGTGACATATGTACTCTGCAGGTTGTGCGCTGTGTTTGTTTAAGATGGACATAAACACTTTGGTCACTTTTCCCTGGGCCTGATCTCCAGCCTGTTTCCTTGACAACTGTTATGCCAATTAGGGGAAGTTGACTTCCAGGCGACCCTGATGCTCTAATGAGACATGCATGCACACATGCACAGGGGCAGTGTAGTGTCCTTTCGGTGCCAACTTTGGCTTTATGTGTCTTCTTACACACTTATCTCACAGATGGTAAAGGCTGGAGGACAGATATGGCACAGCAGACCGTAATCCAAAACACTCCCACATATTTGCCGAGATACGCTTATCCACTCACACGCACGGTCCCTGTGCCGCTCGCTGTCTTCTGACATTCTGAAAGGGCCACACTAGGTGTCATTCCTTATAACCAAGCCTATACATGCAAATCCAAGACAGCTTGTGTATTAACTACTACAGGCTCAGAGGTCAACAATGCACAAAGTCATCACTATCACATATTTACTGCAGCGAGAGATGACACTAAAATGAAAGGAGCACAAGAATAAGTGTGAAGGCATGACCAAACTTAATCATCAAAAATTACAGCAGTACATATTTCAAATTCAAATTAATTGTGTTGATTTGTTTGTTTGTGCTCATCATAATTGGGAATATAGGCCAGTTTTATTTATGTGTACAAACAACTCATGTAAAACAAAACCAAAACTTAACCCTAACCCTAACTTGCATGTTTGTTCAACTGCTGTCACCTCATTCACAGGTTCACACCTGCATTTAGTGTTACAATGACAGACTACGAATGCCTTCATAAGGACTTTAATACATTTAAGCCAGTATTTTTGCAGTGCTTCGTACTCGAATTTCATGTGTTTAAAGAAGCTCATCTTGGAAAATGGATTTCATTTATTAGGCGGTACGATTTTACAGAGATACATTTTGGAAATATGCCTTAAAAACATTCTCAGCTGCTGATGAGACAGAACTGAGTCATCAAATAAAATTTGGCTGAAGTGCTACATAAATTAGGCTTTAGACAGCTTCGCTACATCTTTTTTCATCGACACACATGGGAATATTTAAAAACTGAAACCCAGGATTTGAGTTCTCAGTCTCACAATGCTCCTTACACATTTGTGACACTTCTCGCTAACAAGGTGTCTATTATTACCTGGACTACATCTCCTTTCCCAGCTCTTCCTGCCACCTATTAATATGAGTTTTCACTGCCTCTAGGAGCTTTGGTAAAGACAAAAGTGAAAGATCTGCACCACTTTCCAGACAGCTCTTATAGACAGGATCTTTATCATAGTGGAGGCATAAAACTGTAGACGAAACGCGCATCAGCATCAGCGTGCCTCATCAAAATTATATATGCACATGCATGTTTGCACACACACACATACGCACCTCCATTAGCAGACTATTTTGGAGAGTGTAATTAAGACTTTGTAGCACCTCTGCAAAGGTCTCCCTTAATGGGTGAGCGGAAAAGGCATATAGACAAATCACCGTTGGCAACAAAGTGTATCACCACTGCCGCAAGAAGATTACCGTACCAGTGCCACAGCACAACACATTCATTGTGATATTAAGTAATTGCTTAATATTGCAATAAGCTCATTGAGTCACCGCTCTGACTGTCATTATTTATGATTAGCGGATGTACTACCTTGAAGACTTGAAGTGCTGCATGGTTGATGATATGCACTGTCGAACAAAGCACTGGAGTGAAAGCTACACCACAGTCTGTGCTAGAGAAGCTAGCCATGTGTACTCTAAGGAGCTTGGAAAGAAAAGCGTTTGGACTTCTTTCCAAGCTCCTTAGACTACGATGACCTGGATGACTGAGAACCTTCACAGACATGTGTACCCTCATACTGTAGTTCTGCAGTCAGTATTGGGAATGTTTAACGTCCAATGCCCTATTTAAGTCTTGTCTGTGCATCGTCCTCACTGTTACAATTGTTACCCTCAGTGTCCTTATCTGAGCCCTCTACCCCATCTGCCTACTTTTACACTCACTTGTTCCCTGGACCTATTCTGGAACTGAATATTCCTCACTACACTACTTTGTTTGTCCCACAAAAAGCAATGTATGAGTGGGTTGATACAAAAAATGGTCCTCAGCTATAGTTTTGATACAAATACAAACAAATAACAGACTCTTGATACTTTTACTAAATAACAAAGGCAAAGCAGTTCCCAGCTTTCAACATTTGGCCATAACCCATCCATTCAACTATTTATTCATCCATTCTCGTAATTTTTTTAATGTATAGAGGATGAAAAGGGTGCAAGACTATCACAGCTAACACAGAGAGACTAGACTCCACATGTAAGACCAATTTAGAATTACCAGTTAACCCTCAGGCATGTCTGTGGACACCTAGAACCTTCCTTGTGTTAACCCTCTCAAGGCAGGCGTTGCAGATTTGCAACAGTTAAAAGCTAACAACCTGATTACCCCACATACATATTTTATGCAGTATAGTCTAATGTCCATCATGCATGTATTCATTCACGCATACATGCATGCAAAAGTCTATATGAACGTTTGAAGGCTTTAATGAGCATATCGCTTCAGAATCTCATATTTTTATACCATCCAAAATGAACAAAAAAAGTCAGTATCAGCCGTACTGGCAACAAATGTGAAGCATTATATTGCATTCGAGCATCTAGCAGGTTTTAGATATCTGCGAGTGATTGATACAGTAATAAGAAGAAATCATTTCCAAAGTGTAAGCCAGCAGCTGCAAGTTCTTACAGAGTTGTATTGCATCTGTAAAACCATCCAAATGTCCTGGTAAAACATATACTTGTGTTACACTTTTAAAAGTAATGTGTGTGTTTTTCTAGGCGGCAATGATTGGGTGAATTTCATAGATGTTTCAAAATTTTAGTTGCTTAACCTTTACCTAACTGAGGAATGTGTAAGATTTAGGAGGATCTCTCAGTATAAATTGATATTGCAGTATAGTAGTCTATACATAATTTTGTTTTAATTAGTGTCCTGTATAACCACTATAAGTTAATGTTTATTCTTTTAGCTTTAAATGATACATTTAAACAGACAAACCAAGCACTGGGTCAAAGAAGATCTCAGAAAGGTTTGGGGGAGTAAGGGGTATTTGCTAAGTTGCTGCCAGATGCCACAGAATCCCACAAATTGGTCTTTGAGATCATGCTCACACTAGGCGTGGTTGCCTTCCACTGTGCTTGTGTGTGACTGTCCTCTTGCTGACCAGCACTCAAATTAGTGTTCTAGGCTTGATGTGCTTGAGTTTTTCAGTTTTGATCGGTTTTAACCCGTACTCTTGTGAAAGGAGCAACTCAACTGCTCTCCCCCTCTTGCTCACAAAACTGGATATCTGCGTTGAGGTTTCTCATGTGATGAGGGTAAAACATGTATTCCCTGACTGGTTGACAGTGGTTTTTGGACATTGTTGGCTGTGGTTGATTGAAACTGGTTGCAAAGAACGTGCTGCTCCTATTGACTGCTTTGGTTGCTAACAGACTGCTGCAGTTCCCTGTAGGTCTTTCTGTTTGTCTGCAAATACTTGCTAGCCCACAAATATAACTACTAGCCATTGGTTGCAAATGAAAATGGAGAAGGTTTGCCTGACATATAGCCAAAATCCCAACTTTTATTTTGAAGGCAAGCCTTCCATTTCTGGTTTGCGTTGCACTTTTCAGGGTTTCTTTATAAGTCAGAGAGCAGCTGCACCAATGTTTGTCCACCACTTCCATTTAAACTGCAAATGCAGCAATATACTAGCAACTAGTTGGGGAATACCACCTGGTAACAGGTCGTTCCCACTGGATCACTAACTGGTCTGTAGGCCTGCGTGACTGGGACTTTACCAAGCATTTTGCCAGTGACCATCAACCTCCAGCAATCACAACCGGTCATAGAATACTCATTTTTCTCTCTCAACTGGTGGTTTTCAGATGGTTGCAGACCAATCTCTAGGCCTATGTGACTGAGGCTTTAGCCACATGACCCTACACTGTTGCCATCGCCATCAAACCTTCAAAATGGCAGACAAGTTAACAGCACATGGTTAGGTCACATGTTTGCAAAACCTCAACTGAAGAAAAGCACTCTTGCATAGCATTCTCGATTATTTAATACCGAGATGTCGAGAAAGCACTCAGGTTTCATGCTTGGGCACAGTGTTGCCAGCATTTTAGATTGTGCATCTGTAAGAATGAGAGGGTCTGCTTGACTCGAATTGACGACCGTTTTGTTGTTAAGACACCTGTTCTTATGACCAGGGCATTGTCTCCTGAAACGTGCAGTGTATCTTCACACTAAAAACTAACAATTCAGATTTTATGAACTTGAAGTCCATCGCCTAAAATTTAAATGAGTTCCTACGAAAAAAGAAAGAAAAAATTAAGAGAAAATAAAGAAAGAAAACGCTGTTATTTTAAACAATAGCCTCTTGCACTAAAACACAAGCGAGCTGCTTATCGTTTAAAGGTGGCTGTACAACAGATGTTGTGAATAAATGTCTTTTGTTGGGTGAACTGAATGTTTTAAAGCGAACACGTGTTTAAGGAAAGTAGAGGTTTGCATAGTTTCAAAGCAGCTCTTAGTTTCAGCCTCTGTTTTAGCTCGAATATAAAGACAATATGGAGCTAATATTAATTTATGAAAACTCTCATCAAGTTGTTTTTACTAACTGCTCAGTATTAAGCACTACACTAATGCAATAACTCCCAATCCTACTTATAATTACCATTAGTTAGCATTTCTGGCAAGAAGTATCCTCTACATATCTCTGCTTATCATAAATTTACCTCCAGTATGTCTTCCAATAAACCCGTGCTTTCACTCCTATCATACTGAGATTTTTTTCCCCCACACCATTGAGGATTTTTTGCCATAAACTACCCAAGTCAGGGAGGAGTAAACCAAGGAGCAACACTGCTGGGAACCTGGGAGAGTGCGAGGAAGGAAAAATAGAGAAAGCAAGAAAGAGAGAGGGAGAATCAGACAGAGCACACCCATCCTGAAGTGAGCAAAGCAAACTTTCAAGAAGAAAGTCACCCAGATGCCACGCGTGGGAGGCAAAACCTTATTTATTTATTTCTGTTTATCTGGCTGTCAGTAATTTATTCTGAATGCGCTGTTTAAAATACTCCTTCTCCCTCTGTTTCTCTCTCTCTACCCCACAGATGAGAGGGGGGCTGTGACAGGGCTGCGCATTCCCTTCTCCTATATTGTCTAACAAATATCTAAAAGGGGAGGCAGAGAGCACAGCGGCACTTGTTCTTTCTCAAGCGCTGAACTTAGACAAAGAGGTGTGGAAGGATTTGTTGCACCTGCATAACAGTCGGAGATTGGTTCCTTGCGCGGTGGGTCGCGGTAAAACAAAAAGCAAACAGGAGCGCACACAGAAAACAGATGCGCACGCACGCACATCTACGAATGCATGCAAACGGCACGCTCAACGCAGGTTTCATTTGCAAAGATTAAAGTCTGCAGTGTGTTCAGTGTCGGACCAACACACAAAAACATGTGCACACAAACACACACACACACGTAACAACACCTGGGTGTGTAAATGCTAAGTGTTGTTGTGGCCTGAAGCATGCTACCTGCTGTTTTTGCATCTCTCTTTCTCCTTTTCTCTCTCTCTCTATTTCTTTTTCTCTCTTATGCACACACACACTCACAATGAGTGATGACATGACACAAAGCCTGATGAAACGATATGTAGGAGCTCCTTCAGCAGAGAGGGCTCACCTTACACACACACACTCATGCACAAATGAAATCTCATCATATTCAGATAGAGAAGACAGGATTACCCGCGGCTGATTGCTGGATGAGAACATGTAGGAAGGGAATTGAATCCCATTCAGTCGGTGGGTGTGTGCTACCCGTTTTCTTTGACCTCTGTGTGACTTACTTTCTATTCAGCTCAAATGAAACAATTTCCCCATTTTATGATTTCATTTTGGGGCATCTGGAAATCTCTGTATGACCTGTGTACATTAATGTGACGCTTGAAATATGTCCGATTTCAGTCCTTTAATTAACCCCAGATGATGTTCGTTTATGTGGGAAATGCCTAATTCAATCATGCATCATTTTACCTGACATATATTCATTCACTCCTCTGTCTGTCTGCTTTTGTTAGTGTGCTTACCCCTTTGTTAGCTATCGACTTACAATGTTCATAAGTGTGAGAAGGTACTTTTGAACATGCTCCTTCCCGTGAAACTGGACCACTGAGTCGTCTACGCCCAGCAGCACCTCGATGTTGTAGGCTCTGTCAGAGGTCTGTCTGCGCATTCGCCCTGCTCGCGTGTGGTTGATGCTCTGCTCCACACCACGGTACAGAGACTCCAGATCCATCAGGCCACCAAGATCTGCGCCTAGAAACAGAAGGCACATCAATACGGTGTTGTGAAAAACTAACATACATCATGGTTTGCTTTTTGGCTGATTTTGCTTACAGCCTTTTAAAGAAGCCTCTACTCCAGTCCTACAATAGCACTTTCAGTGTTTCAACATAAACAGCAATATTAGAGTTTGTACAATTCTAGTGAGCTTGAAAGTCAGTATTTGCAAAGACCACTTTATTCTTCAACATAGTCCGAACTCGCTTAGAAACGCTGTCTTGAAGATTTTTAAGTAGTATTAAAGTCTTCAACCTTCAGGCTCTGTGGAGGCCAATACATGACTGATAGTGGTCCATTGTGTGCTTTTCTATCCAGCTATGCTTTTACTGTGTTGGCAGTGTATTTGGGATTATTGTCATGCTGAAAAATGATGCAGTTGCCAATCACATCCTTTTTTGTATTTTATAATTCCATCAATTTTGACAAGATGTTCCCTTCCCAAGACTGTGAACATTTCTGATGAGTCTTCAGTGAACAGCAGCTGGATAAGGTGAAGAGCCAGATGGATCTCTCAGGTCTTGTGCAATGTCTTTGCTAAAAAATTTTTAGACACTTTTCATCTGCTGTAGATAGATTTTTATGCCTGCCACCTCTTCTTCACTTCACCCAGTTTCCTTAAAATTTTGAATGGCACACTGCACACCATCCTGAGTTGAGTCAGGTTAACTTGTTTGCTTTTTTTTGCTCCAAAAATCCAATTTTATGCCCGTTAAACTGTCATGTCCAGCATTTTTTTAGGTTAAACTAAGAAACTGAATTAAATTCTTTTGCAGCAGGCTGCTTGTCACAAAGGGTCCAAAAATACAATTTAAAACAGGTTCTTGGCTAAGATGTCAGTTATGTGTAGACACTGATTCATCCCTTGAGTTAGTTGCGTTTTTTGTGCTATGTGTTATGCGACTAGAAAACAAACAAAGAAAAAAAAATCCCCTGAAAACGTCTTGATTCACGCTCAATCATCCAGATAAGGACGTCCCATGAAGTCGATTCTGTTTATCTGGATGTCACATTTTCAGCGGGAGAAACGTTTCATGACTCATCCAAGTGACTTCTTCAGTCTTAGCTGACTGCAGGTTTCCCCAACATAAAAATGGTCAAGTACAAGGACTGGACTGAAAATGAGTGAAAAAGCAGCATTTGTCCTTCTTAAAGCCTGGAGAATTATTGGTCAAGACCACTTTTAAAAAATACAAGAAAGTCTGGCTCCTTGGAAGCAAAATATAAAGAAATGAGGGGGTGGTTCAAGACTTTTGCACAGTACTGTATGTACACTCCTTAAAATCTGCTCAGCTCAGCTGGTGTGTGCCTGCTTCTGCCTGCTACACTTTTGTAAACACAATATGCTTACTGTCTGTGTGCTGTTCGTGTTCACATCCATATGCACGTGTACTTATCTGTGCACTCGCATGTTGATGTCTGTATGTCTGTCTCTCATTTCCTTTCCAAGACACCAGTTGATAGACTCGAGCATGTGCGTCCCTTGTAGCTGGTGGTAACGGTGCAGCTATCCTTCACAGATCCTTTCCTAATCAACCAAATATTTCTACTCCCATCTGAATAAAAGGAACAGATGGTGCTTGCTAAACACATGGATTAAGACAGCTCCCTTACACAAGGGGTTGCCCACCCTGCACTCTTCTTGGCTTGCTATATGCTCGAAAAAAATGCAAATCGCACCAGAAACTGAATTTAAGGTTATGCTGTCAAAGAAGATGCAACATAAAGCAGCCCTGATTTGTTCAGATCGCTAATTACATCCAGGTATGTCGGGCTAAGCGCTGTGTTTTGAGTCTTTTTGGATAAACTCCAATCCTGCCTCAAAAAAAAAAGAAGAAGAAGAAAGCTTTTATTAAGTTTGAAATGTCAGATCTGATCATCTTTCTTCCTCCATTTTAAGTGAGGCAGACTCAGTGAGGCTACAGAAGATAAACTGTCCTGTCTCCAGAGCCAAGGCCATCCTTCCCTAACGCGCTGTCCTTCTTCACACAACCCAACCCCGGTCTCCTTTTCTCTTTCATCCTCCTCGTATATGCGAGCATCGCGCGGCCTTGCTCGTAAGGAAGCCATGGAAGGCCAAGCCGTGCAGTCTGGAACATGTGGTCTCAGTGGATTCAACAAAGCGCTATTCTCACTGACTCCAGCCAAGGCCTCCCACAGCCAAGGATGACACATAGCACAACTCAAAGAGTGGCGTGTGTGCGTAAGAGAGAGTGTTTACAGGTGTTTGTGTGTGTGTGTGTGTGTGTGTGTGTGTGTGTGTGTGTGTGTGTGTGTGTGTGTGTGTGTGTGAGCGCTCTGTGGACAAACATTTCCAATTGGGCAATAAATCATTGTGCCAACAGGCACTTTAATTTAGTTGAAACTGGGCTGCATGGTTGAGAAACTGTAATAGCTGTACAGTTTGTGACTGTAGACACAGGCATAGACATCTTTATTCATATTCAGAACATGCATTTGTTACCATCAGTTAAAAAGGGGGGAAATGCAGATGTCTCCATAATGTTACCAATAGGGGCAGGTCTTATTTTTCCTTACAAACAAAATATAATGTGAATTTTGCACTCATATAGTTACTTTGAGACAAGTGTAAGCACCCCCGCCATACATGGTAAAGCTCTGGTTCTGTGTGCACGCCAGCAGCTTGATGAAACCAGAAGGGGAAAAGATGAAGACATTTTTCTTGTGTCAAAGCTAATTTCTAAACCACCAGGTTACATTTTTCCGTTTACTTGGAGAAGCGTACTTTGCTAACTTCTCCTTCTTTGGACAGCTAACTTCAGCAGTCGCCATCTGCCTCCATCTCCAGCATCCTCCTCTGTCACGCCATCCCTCTCTATGCCCTCCTTAACTACATCAATGAATCTCCTTTGTGGTCTTTTCTCTCCTGCCTGGCAGCTCCATATTCAGCATCCTTTGTCCAGTATACCCACTATTCCTCCTCTGCAAATGTCCAAACCATCTCATCCTCGCCTCTCTAAGTTTGTCTCCAAACCCCTCAACCTGAGCTGTCCCTCTTATATTCTCATTTCTAATCTTGTCCATTCTGCTCAATCAGGAAGCTTACTAACCAGTCTTAAGATAGCTTTCTGTCAGCTTCAGTAGCATACTTGAAACGTTTGCTGCATGAGTCCCAAAATATGTACCCAAAAACATACAAGTGGCATGTTTTGAATTTTCATTTTCGAGCAGAAATTAACAGAAGTCTTCATGATGCGAGCATAAGCTATTAAAGCTTAGGGATTGTCTAAATTAATCAAAATGCCTACATGATTAGATGCCATGTGCACACTTAGAGTAAAAAACAAACAAACAAAAACAAAACAAATAAACCGAAAAAACACCCACAAAAGAAAACAGAAAAGAAAAGCCTGCTTGTGTGCATCAGGAACAATAACATTAAACTGGAAAAGATCTACAGCGGTGCAGAACGCCTGAGAGCCTGCCTGCTTCATATTCCAATTATTGTCACCTGGTGCCTAATTTTGTTTTTTTTGTGTTTGTGTTGTCTTGTACATCACAATGCAGAAATAATGCTGATGCAGAAATAGCAAAAACGTGTGCATAAAAATCCCCCCGACTTGCAGGAAATGAAGTATTTGATGCTAAAAACATCCTGTGGGAGGACCCCTAGATTGCATTCAGCTTCATTGGGAGGTGCTGCATACGAATCTCCATTCAACATGTGCCACAAGGGGTGCAGCTGGACTGCCGCTGCTTGGACACATATGGTGCTGAGTAGAGGGGGGAAAAAAGAAAAAGGAAGCAAAACAAGACGGAGATAAAGGGAAGACGAGGCGAGAGAAAGAGAGATCTGCCACCTTGTCTCCCAATCAGCAAGGGGCATTCTGATTTCCCACTCCCTCTTATGCAACGTTTCCAAGACAACGGGCTCATGGGTAAAACAATAACCACGTGGTTAACATTGGCTCCTGAGTTGCTAACAGAATTAATCTGAAAGTCTGACTATTATCCCATATCTGCCCACATTCCAGTGAGTGACAGAATACAAGCAGAGAAACAGGAGGTGGGGGGCAAAGACAGGCAGCATTATCCGGAAAGAATTAAAAGATTTTTTTTTTGTCTTTCTACACATACTTTTGTTCTGTTTCATAGCACATTTCACACAGACACTGAGCATTTCTTCTCCTTGTTAGCAGTGGAAGCTGAACTTAAGGCGGTGTACTTTTCACAACAACCCTTGGCTCTTCCTCGTTATAGCTGCCTTTAACGAGGCTGATGTCACAACCACACCATCTGCTTCTAAAGACAGGTCCAGATATTTTTACCTTTTGCTTATGTAATGTTAAGGGAAAAAAGTACAGGAACAAAAAAAAAAGTATTGTGTTCTCACTTTTAGTTCTGTGTCGCCACAAAATTGCAGTACCTTGAAAACAGTGAGTACAACAGTGCAGGGACATTGCATAACACCGGACCACAACTGTACGGAGAGTGGATGAGAGAAATAACTCAAAGTGACAAAAGCAGAGTGGCGAACAATAAATGACTAAACCAAACAAGGTTGACTTTTTAAACCTGTTGTTTCATCCCACTTCTGTCCTTGCTTACTCTTGCTGCAACACTATGTTTCTCTCTCTTGCTTCAGCTGTTTAGGAGCAAGATTTTCAGAGAAAAGCGCGGAGGAATAAACTGCAGGAGAGATCAAGGGAGGTGGTAAGAGAGGTGAGATGTAGAGCTGAGGGGGTGTGATGGATGGATGAGAGGGAGAGCAAGAGAGAGATGAGACCAGAAGGACCTTGGCTGTTGTGAGTTCCGCTTCAAGTTCCTGCAGTGATGGAGAAATTCGCTCTCTTCAAGAGCAACAACCTGTCTTGAGTCTGTCTGTGTGACTGCAGGCGAAGCGTCGGGGTGCACTGCTGTGTTTCTCACAGCTTACAGCAGGCATTAGCCTCTGAAGCCAAACGGTTAACACTATCAACCTGTGTATAGGGATCTGATCGTAACAATGCTTTTACTGTCCTTTACACAGTGTCAGGCTGAACCCTAACTATCCTCCTCCTCCTACACGCACACAAACACACACACACTCCTTCATTTGTTTTCTACCTGCGGCTCTCCTCTTTCTGATGTGCCTACCCATTATTAGTGCTCATTTACATTCTCACACTACCGTCAGTGTTCCTGTACGCCATACCTCCATGCCCCCAACTGTCACATGCACACCTCTCAACCTAAACACAAGCTTCCCCACACACACACACACACACACACACACACACACACACACACACACACACACACACACACACACACACACACACACACACACAGAGCTCTTGCTCTCCCAGTGTTTTTATTCAGGTGGGGTATAGACCGTGGCCTTATTAGGAGACAAAGGTTCTTTGTCTTTCAACCTTTGCAAAATGTCAAGAATGTCTAGGTGCCCACTGCCCGGGGCTGGGGTGGGGAGTGGAGGGGGGGGGGGGGGGGGGGAGTGTTGGTGAGGGGAGGTGAGAGATCCAGTCCAGCGGTGACTACAAGCCACAACAAGAGAGGGCGTGAATGGTGATGATAATTCAGGTCAAGCCACATTTTACTACAGAGCAGCGGCCTTTGGTTTAAAAGCAGCTGGGTGTGACGCATCACTCTGATGGAACTGACCTATAATGGTCACTCTGGCCAGGTTAGAGATAGATGTGGATGACAGAGGGAGAGAAAGAGTGCATTTGGATTATATTGCATGTTATGGACCAGACAAAGAGCGATTCAGAAGACCCTTATGAAAAGGATATCGAGGGAACAGTTTACCCTGCCCGGGATAGGGTTACCGGGGCCCCGCCCTGGAGCCAGGCCCGGGGAGGGTGCCCGAGGGCGAGCGTCTGGTGGCCGGGCCTTAGTCCATGGGGCCCGGTCGGACACAGCCCGAAGAGGAGACATGGGCCCATCCTCCCGCAGGCCCACCACCCGCAGGAGGCGCCATAGGGGTCGGGTGCATTGTGTGCCAGGTGGCGGCCAGGAGCGGAGGCCCTGGCGGACTGACCCCCGGCTGCCAAGACTGGCAATAGGGACATGGAATGTCACCTCTCTGGTGGGGAAGGAGCCTGAGTTAGTGCGTGAGGTTGAGAGGTACCGGCTAGATATAGTCGGGCTCACCTCTACGCATGGCTTGGGCTCTGGAACCAGTCTCCTGGAGAGGGGCTGGACTCTGTCTCAGTCTGGAGTTGCCCCTGGTGAGAGGCGGCTGGCTGGAGTGGGTATTCTAATATCCCCTCGGCTTGCTGCCGGTACGTTGGGATTTTTCCCGGTGGACGAGAGGGTTTGTTCCCTGTGCCTTAGGGTCGGGGAACGGGTCCTGACTGTCATCTGCGCTTATGCGCCGAGTGGCAGTTCAGAGTACCCAGCCTTCTTAGAGTCCCTGGGGGGGGAGTGGGGGGTGCTGGAAGGTGCTCCACCTTGAGACTCTGTTGTCCTGCTGGGAGACTTCAATGTTCAATGCTCACGTGGGTAACGACAGCGAGACCTGGAGGGGGGTGATTGGGAGGAACGGCCTCCCTGATCTGAACCCGAGCGGTGCTTTGTTATTGGACTTCTGTGCTAATCACAGTTTGGCCATAACGAACAACGCTGGACAGACCTGGTGCACCTAAATGCGTAGTGAGGGTGTGCTGGGAACGTCTAGCACAGGCCCCAGTCCGCGAGATCTTCAACGCACACCTCCGGCAGAGCTTCAACAGCATTCCGAGGGAGACTGGGGACATTGAGTCCGAATGGACCATGTTCAGCGTCTCCATTGCCGAAGGTGCTGCATTGAGCTGCGGCCGCAAGGTGGTTGGTGCCTGCCGTGGTGGTAATCCCCGAACCAAATGGTGGACACCAGAGGTGAAGGGAGCCACCAGGCTGAAGAAGGAGTCCTATCGGGCTTGGTTAGCCTGTGGGACTCCGGAGGCAGCCGACAGGTATCGACAGGCCAAGCGGAATGCGGCTGAAGCAAAAACTCGGGTGTGGGAGGAGTTCGGAGAGGCCATGGAAAAAGACTTTCGGACTGCCTCGAAGAGATTCTGGCAAACCGTCAGGCGTCTCAGGAGGGGAAAGCGGTGCTCTACCTGCACTGTGTATAGTGCTGGCGGAGCGCTGCTGACGTCGACTGAGAAAATTGTCAGGCGGTGGAAGGAATACTTCGAGGACCTCCTTAATCCCACTGACACGTCTTCCGAGGAGGAAGCAGAGTCTGGGGATGAGGGGAATGACCCGCCAATTTCCGGGGGCGAGGTCACTGAGGCAGTTAAACAACTCCTTGGTGGCAGAGCCCCTGGTGTTGATGAGGTCCGCCCCCGAGTTCCTGAAGGCTCTGGACGTTGTAGGGCTGTCCTGGTTGACATGCCTCTGCAATGTTGTGTGGAGATCAGGGGCAGTACCTGTGGACTGGCAGACTGGGGTGGTGGTCCCCATCTTTAAGAAGGGGGACCGGAGGGTGTGTTCCAACTACAGGGGGATCACAGTCCTCAGCCTCCTTGGGAAAGTCTATGCCAGGGTGCTGGAAAGGAGAGTTCGTCCGCTCTTCGAACCTCGGATACAGGAGGAACAATGCGGTTTTCGTCCTGGTCGCGGAACACTGGACCAGCTCTTTATCCTCTCGAGGATACTTGAGGGTGCATGGGAGTTTGCCCAACCAGTCTACATGTGTTTTGTGGACTTGGAGAAGGCATTCGACCGTGTCCCTCGGGGTGTCCTGTGGGAGGTGTTGCGGGAGTATGGGGTGTCTGGCCCATTGCTACGGGCCATTCGATCCCTATACAACCGTTGCAAGAGCTTGGTTCGCATTGCCGGCAATAAGTCGGACTCGTTCCCGGTGGGTGATGGGCTCCGCCAGGGCTGCCCTTTGTCTCCGGTTCTGTTCATAATTTTTATGGACAGGATTTCTAGGCGCAGCCAAGTGGCGGAGGGCTTTCGCTTTGGTGGCCTCAGAATCTCATCTCTGATTTTTTGCGGATGATGTGGTTCTGTTGGCTTCATCGGGTGAGGGTCTCCAGCTCGCACTGGAACGGTTCGCAGCCGAGTGTGAAGCAGCGGGAATGAGGATCAGCACCTCCAAATCTGAGGCCATGGTTCTCAGCCGGAAAAGGGTGGAGTGCCCACTCCGGGTCGGGGATGAGTTCCTGCCCCAAGTGGAGGAGTTCAAGTATCTCGGGGTCTTGTTCGAGAGTGATGGGAGAAGGGAGCCGGAGATCGACAGACGGATTGGGGCTGCAGCTGCAGTAATGCAGACGCTGCACCGGTCCGTCGTGGTGAAGAGGGACCTGAGTGTAAAAGCAAAGCTCTCAATTTACCGGTCGATCTACGTCCCTACCCTCACCTACCCACGAGCTGTGGGTAGTGACCGAAAGAACGAGATCGCGGATACAAGCGGCAGAAATGAGCTTCCTCCGAAGGGTGGCTGGCCTCTCCGTTAGAGATAGGGTGAGAAGTTCGGCCATCCGGGAGGGGCTCAGAGTAGAGCAGCTGCTGCTCCACATCGAAAGGAGCCAGCTGAGGTGGTTCGGGCATCTGACAAGGATGCCCCCTGGGCGCCTCCTGGGTGAGGTGTTCCAGGCATGTCCCACCGGGAGGAGGCCCCGGGGCAGACCCAGGACAGGCTGGAGAGATTATATCTCTCGGCTGGCCTGGGAACGCCTTGGTATTCCCCCGGATAAGCTGGAGGAGGTGGCTGGGGAGAGGGAGGTCTGGGCCTCTTTGCTTAGGCTGCTGCCCCCGCGACCCGGCCTCGGATAAAGCGGATGAAGATGGATGGATGGGTTATGGATGTATTAGAGCTACGGCATGGTGGCTTTCTGAAACCAACACTTTTTCAGACCTGAGCTTGAGCACATTCCTCTGCCTCTTCATTCTATCTGAAGTTCCCAGGTGGAACACCTGGAGTGCCTCCAACCCTGACTTATAATCTAAGATGGTGCCAGTGCATCTAAACATTAATAAATAAACATTAATAAATAGTTCCTAACTTTTTCTCCCCCCATTGGCCAATTTACACATGCTCTTTAAATGACAGTAACTTTGTTATTTTTTGTGCTAGAGACAAAATTCAAAAGGTTTCAGAAAGAAGAAAAGGTCATCTTTACTGGGGATATTATTATCAATGTGTCATGGTAACAGAAAGCATTCGCAAGGTACTGCTGTCTGAACACAGGCAGAAAAATCAGGGCTAAGGCCAAAAAGTAAAATGGGAAGCAGCACCTTCAGATTTCAGGAACCAGCTCCCAGTTAGGAGGTGGGAGGCATACACCCTCTCTACTTTTAACCAGACGTGTTAACCTTAACCCTGTGTGATTCAGAGCATTTTTGAGTTTGTATGTATTATTTTACATTGCTTAGCAGTATCATTATCATATCATAAAATATCTCAAAAGCTTCTGTGCCATATACAGTAAGATGGGTCCACAGCATAGAGAACATAAGCTTGGTTATTTTGTTAGCTTTGATCTCTTTTTGTGGCGTAGGACTGCATCTAACTGTCAATAAAATCCACACATCTACACTGGTAAGATTATGTATTTGTGACTTGCTAAATAGGCCGTACGCAGAGCACCGACCAGGCTCTATCCATGAGCATGCTGCTGACTTTACTACTGGAACACATGCAAATTGGGAATCATGTCACTCCCAGCTCTTAACGCATCATCTGGGTCTCTTCTTTTTCATTTGGTTTGGCAAACAATCTTTAATCACAAAAACGTGAAACAGCATCAATACGTTTAAGGAGAGAGTGCTCGGTGTTTAAACAGCTATCACGTGTGTCCACTGAGAACAGCCACAAGCTTCCCAGTTCTTCTAAATTTCCCTCTAAGTCGAGTCTTACAGTCTTACTTTAAAGTCTTTCATGACTTTAAAGAAAAGCCTTAGAAAATAAGGTTGGTGTTAAGTGTCTATGGCTGCTAAATTACAAAAGATTATGCGACTTAAATCCACTCCCATTTTTTTCTTTATTAGGTATGGGGAGTCCTGGAGGATAGAAGCCATAGCTTTTAGGGAAACTGATTGTTTTATTGTTTCGCGGAGAACTCTTGATAATTTTGCTGCTTTGTTTCAGTTCTTAGAGTGAAAAAGTGCTCATATTAAACACGGAAGCGAGCATTATACCAACAACATGTGGCTCTGTCTACGCAAACAATTTGTCCCTCAGGAGTGGTTCAAATCTTTATGTGTGCTTTAGTTATTTTTCAAACACAGTGCTTATTTACGAGTAGCAAACAGCAGGAGGGGAGATGCTAAACTCATTAGTCCTTACCTGAGTTCAAGGCTGCTTGTCCAGAGGGAGGCACAGACATCCACACACACGTCAACTAATTTGCTTACAGACACGTCTTGGTTGCATAGCTCAGGGCACAAATATTTTGTCTCCTCAGTGACAGCTTTATGCGTTGTCAAGGTGATGAATCGCTCGGACAGTGGACTGTTAATACTGCTGCTAGCATCTGGGCAGGTAGCAACATGTCATGCTGTCCCAAACAATGTCCCTATACTGAATGCTCATTATACCTAAGCTGCCATATGACAGCTGCAAATGCTAGAGAGAGAGGATCACATAGTGAACCACAGTCCCCCGTAATTACACCGCTGTTAATTATTTAGGTTGGCAATCAGCAATCTAATTTTACATGGACAGTTCCCTGAAGATCATAATAATTATTCATACATCAAGTACTGAACTTGGCCTAGTAATTAATAACTGCTTTAGGTTAGGGCTGTTTATTTTCAACCGGGAATTTCGATCATGCTGATTAGATGTTTTGAGTGGTTGAGCCTTGGCTGTGATTCCCACATCCAAACACCCATAACATTCAGTTTGTTGAATTTCATTTATCCGTGTTCCACGAAGTGGACTAAAGGGTCTTTTTTTATTTAATTTTTTTTTATTATCATTGCACGAAGAAGCTTTTATTATTAGCAGGTGAGTGGGTTACCTATACTCGCTGCTGCTGTGTGGATTTCTGGTGGTTCAGGAGACAAAGCAACCTTTAGCTCTGCCTTCTTACATAACCGTCTGTCTGTCAGAAGCACACAGGGCCGCTGGCTGCCTGGGAGGTGCTGCGGTGCACGCCGATCCCCCCCGTGTCCTCCTGTACCGTGGTTTCATTAGTGGAGCTGAGCCTTTCCTTCATAAACTCTATAATGTATGCAGCACCTACACATTCATAAATCAGAGCATCCAAATGAAATAAGCCTCGCTGAGGTTTGAACCTGACATAATTCATAGTCAGAACGGTTCGATCGCAAATGTGCCAAAAACTTCAATGGCAGCATTTCAAGCCGTGAGGACGTCCACAATTGCGGGAAAGACGAGCAGTCCGCGTGAACATTGCAAACAGATCTCAAAACAAATTAATGCAATCACTGTCATCCACTGAAGAAATATTGCTGGCAAAGATAAATCATGTCCCCCAAACTCTTTCTCTTCGCTCTGTGGTTGGATGCATGGAGCTCAATGTAAACGGGAGAGCTTTAGTGTTCAATAAGAGAGTAAAGCCAAGCTTATATAGGGCTTACCGGTCTCTTTCGGTCTGAAACTGACCTGTTTGAGTGCCTGTCTGCCTGTCCTTCTCTGCGTCTGCCTACATCAGTCTCAGGACATTTATAAAGGTCTGTTATGAAATCACAAAAAAAAAAGGGAGGAAAACAACCACAACCACCACAGGCCAGCAATGATACACAACGGCGCCAGTATGTAGATGACAGCATTTGCAGACCAGTTGTTTAGCTTCATCTCTTATTACTGTTTTATCACGCGTCACTGCCTGAAAAGGTGTACAGCTATAGATCTGTCTTACTGGGAATCATGGTGCACAGCAAGAAGACAAAGAGAGAGAGAGACTGACAGTAAAGTGCAAGGTCCATCTAACAGAGTAACAATAAATCTCAGCATCCCTTCAAGCCAGCAGGAGGGTGTCTCCCGCTGGATGGTTGCCTATCTCACTATCTGCTAATCCCCATCATATATCCTCTTTATCAACCCTATAATTACCAAATGGAACTGCTAAATTATTTCAATGTGTTTAAATGCAACGAGTGGTAACAGCAGCTTATAGAACAAAAGGTTTAATGCAATTTAAAATGGCATGAATTGAAGTGAAACAACTTTTGAAAAAATGTACTTTTCCTGGTTATAATAATTGGTATATTTGGTCACTTGTGGGTAGTTTAACAAGCTGTAAACAGAGAGTGACATTTTAACACCTTAAAATATGTAAATGTAGGGAACAGTGGCCCCATTTCCACATCGCAGCACAGGCATTAATTTGAAGAATCCGATATAAACACCAGCGAGTCGCTAACTTTGCCCTTCTGCTGTTTGGGCAGCTAGTGTAAAGCAGCTTTATCAAAGCTTTTGGGGTTTTTTTGTGTTTTTTTATTTTGCAGCTAAAAACTGCTGCCTGCTGTGGCTGAAAACAATGTGGTGGAAAGTGACGAAGGAGAACAAAACAGTGAAATTGTGGGCTTAAAAACAAAACAGTGAGTTAGGAACTGACAGCATCTGCAGAGTTGGGTCATAATTATCATTGAGAGCAAGTGTATATAAACAAAGTTACCCAAGGCTAAGTTTAAGCTCTGCGTTTGCAGTGATGCTGTGGCTTTCACTTGTGCTGTTGATTTTCCTTTACTGTCCTTTCACCTCTGCCTACTTTTAAATTGCATTCATCAAGGCTTTCAGTGGGTTGTTTGCTGCCTCCCTCATCCACGCAGTGTCTTGCCTTGTCCTGTCCTCAAAGAACAGCCAACACCAGCCACCTGAGACACAGCACCACTTACGAAAGGACAGCCAGGCAAAATCTGTCAGCCTGAGCACTGAAGGGATGGATGGAGTGGGGGAGGTCTTGGAGAGGGGGAGTGGAGACAAGGAGGAGGAAAAATTACTGAAATAAAGGCAAGAGAGACAAGAAGAAAAAGTAATATGATATCAGTGAACTGGGCTACCAGTAGTAGGAGTAGATACTAAATTCTCAAGATGAGAAATCAAACATAAAAGCTTGGCTTGCAGTTGTAACGTGCCTCCAAAGTCTGGAAACATTCTCTCAGTATTGCATCTGTAATGCTATCTCAACTCACTAGCCACTTTGTTAGGTACAGCTGTTCAATTGTTTGTCAATACAAATCACTAATCAGCAAACCACATAGCAACAACTCAGTCTATTTAGGTATTTACACACAGTCAAGATGACCTGCAGAAAACAGCATCTCCACACACACACACACACACACACACACACACACACACACACACACACACACACACACACACACACACACACACACACACACACACACACACAAGAAAAAGCAAAAATTAAAAAGAGTCAAATGTATGCATCTAACCTTACTCCACAACAAGATTACTTCTGATTGGATCACTTCCAAACTTAATTAGTTCTGATTGGATCTTGTCTCTCCAGAATATTTTCATCTCGCTTTTATTTGCTGACGAAAGTGTCAGTACATTTCATCATAGTTTTTGACATCATGCATTAGTTTTTACTTAGTGATGTTTTTGGTAGAAAAAGAAGGTCATTAACGAAAAATATGATGAAAACTACAGGTCACCTCCTGACACAAGTAAGGTGTTTCTAATAAAGTGTCCAGTAGGGGTGGGGGAAAAAATCGATACTGTGTAGTATCGTGATATTTTGTTTGCTAATAATGTATCGATACAGGGACAGCAGAAATCGATATTTTGTTACAAACAATTTTTTCTCTGAAGTCAACATGCTCTGGAGTCAGAGCATGTTGACTTCACAGCATGTTGATCCTTTTTCTGAGCAAGAATCCTGACATTCCTTCACTGTCCAAATGTGTTTAACTTTTTTTTTTTGGCAGCAATAAACATGACAGTTTACTTATTTTAATTTAAGACATGTTTAATTTTAATTAAGTTTAAAACTTTTTTATTTAATGTAAAATTATATTTTTTTAAATTTACTTTCAAATTCTTCAGTTGCTGAATGGGCTGCATAGTTTTCATAAATTGCATAGTTCAGAATAGCTATAATTGTACCAGATGGTTGCATTCAGTTAAGTTGGACTAGACTGTAATACAAACCGTTCAAGTTTGTCAACAATAAAACTGACTGAAATGAGAGAAAGACTGAGTGTGAGACTTTGATATTAGATGAAATGAATATTGATAAAGTTTACCTTTATGTGCAGAATTTAAATATCGCAAAATATTTTAAAAAATCGCAATAATATCGTATCGTGCGTTAAGTATTGTGATAATATCGTATTGCGAGTTGTATGGTGATTCCCACCTCTAGTGTCCAGTGAGTGTAGGCACTGGACGATATTACTGTATTGTCATTTTAAACTTCAGTTAGATATTCAGGCTTCATTCATGCTTTAAGAGGCAAAAGCAGAGGGCAGCATGACTGGTACACATATTCCCCAGAGCCACAGATTAAGAGGAAGAAAAAAAGTTTTTGTAGACTTTATTTTTTTCACATTTTCTTTAAATAGACAGATATATTCAAGAGACTTTACATCATTTGCTTTTTTTCAGCAGTTCTATGTTAGAATGCAGTATTTTCATTTAGTTAATTAGCACCATTTAGCACCTTTGGCAGCTTGTAAAGTCAGCTGGTTTGTAAAGGTTTTCTAAAACAGGCTGCTGTAAAGCAAACACAGTACCGTCTGTACACTGCAAATGCAGAGCTCACGACATGCTACGACACAAATGGACAAAGCATGCATGGCAAAGCATCAAACAAGATGCATGTAATGTGCGACGTATTTGTCCCCTTAATCTAAAGTTAATACGTCTCTGAGATTATCTCCGCATCTCTATAGCCTCATGTCCTTTTTGGTTTTTATCCGATTTATTGTCAGTTTTTATTTCTAGCGTCCTGTTTACACCTGGATGAACTGACGAGGTGATCACGGGTTGGAGCGGCGAACACCCGCAGGGAAAGTACGTGGAAACAGTAAACAAATACTAATGCAGCAGCTCACATGTGTGATTGGCCTCCATAAAAACCAAATGAGCAGACGGGTTACAGGTGTCATTAGGCCTGCTGACTGACGACCACCCCCGAGTGTTTCCTCTAGCTTTCTCTTCCTCTTTGCATTCTTTCTCTCTCCTGTTTCCTTAATTCCCTCATTTATTCATTAAATGTACCTTTGGAAGTGCTTCGAAAGGTTAGCTGTAGAGCGCGAATGGGTGAGAGAAAGGGAAAGTCTATCTAAAGGCGTGAGACAATATGTATGCAAATGTTCTCTCCGAGCAGCTCGCCAGCAGAGCGAGCGCATGCCTGCCACGGGGCAGCTGAATGAGAATTTATCATCCAATATATCCTCATCATAAATGATAAAAAAAACACATTTGCCAGGCTGTAAGATGGCTATAGACCATCTCTACGCCAGCTCCCTAAACAGAGTAGTAAATCAGCACAAATTACATTGTAATGTTTTGAAGAATTAAGGCATGAAGCCCTTGAATGCACCAAAGACTTGGACATAAGGAGGTGAACACACAAAAATAATAATTTAAAAAAAAAAACAGAAAGAAAAAAAAAGTCTTTTGGCATTTAAAAAAAACACACTAAGAAATATTACTGCCTAGTGGGCCTACAAACACACAGACGGAGTTCTTTTCAATTGCACAAGACTCGAGCCAGACGGGGGAGAATTAATAAGGCTCTACAGAGTATCGGTGTTACTAAATTGGCGGTGTTTCATAACAAAGTCTTTCAGAGCAGATATCAATTAGAAACAATTAAAAGAACCATTCATCATTTTAACAAAGCGGGCTCCATACAGGGAGCAGCGCTACAAGAGAAGCTGATCAAACATAATAAAGAATCCTGTTTCAACAGAGCTCCATAACGGAGATTTATGTTGATAGAACTGATGTGTTTTTTTTATTTATTTATTTTTATTTTTTTGCAAAGATCCCACCTCCGACTGGCTCCACTGGACAGAACTGTGCTTGTCTATCAAACAAACACATGGCTACTGAAGCAGATTCTGTGCAGAAATATTGACAACACACACGCACGCAAAAACAAATTTAAAATTCAAGCGGGGAAGGAACTTCCCAGTAAAACACACAAACATGTCCATCCTTAGGGCATGCCAGTGCAGCCCGCGTGTGGGTATGAAGCTTTTTACCAGTCTATCTGTGTGCGCTCGGTTGATTGACAAACAGTTTCCTTCTTTCCTGGAAAACCCTCACAAAGGCTTCCCATATCAATATCCAGATTATCTTTGCTTTGTTGGAAACCAAAGTAGATATGATCTTAATGCAAAGATGCACTGGGGGAAAGCAGGCCATACACAGTGGCACACAGTGCGACGACAACCCTCCGAGCCTCCAGGCTCACTAATCAGTGCAGTGTCTTCCGTGCAAATGTAACTCTATACCCAAGCAGGGAGGATAGAGGAGCTACCAGCATGGCCTCCTCTGCCTCTCTGTCCTAATGAAGCTCCAGGTAATCAAATCACTGCACACACAGGCTGATGGCCAATAAGCGAACATTTGGGTGCTCCTAATGGGAGCATGACAACGTTTTTACATTTTCAAATGACTTCTTTCTTTTTTCTGAGTCTACTTATCTACTTATGACCATGATATTGCACATTAGCAAATTTGTTTAATATGCCCAATGTGTCATTTATCTCTGCATGCCCGTTAAAGCACTAAAATATTGCAATAAGCCTCGTCTGCTGGGGGGTTCCCATGATGCACTGTTTCTTCTTCACGCACCTCTTTTCACTCACTATATGTTTAATCATTAGTTACTATCTCTCTCTTTCACAGTGTGTCTTTAGCCCTGTCTCTGTCCCCTTAACCCCAACCTGTCATGACAGATAAGCCTAAGCCTTGTTATGCTGCAGATTTCTTAATTAATTGAGTTGTTCTGACTGGTTTCCAACTGGGTGGCCAGTATGCCATAACCCTAGATGCCCCTTTTCACTGTCTAAGTGATATGGACAGCTGCATGGCACAAACTGTTCTCCAGTTAAATACATGAATACAATGAAATCCAAAATCTTATAATGAAACCATCCAAACTTGGACCCCTTACATGCAAACAAGAAGCAAGCTGCCAGAAACTTTGGGGTGTTTTTCAACTCATCCCTAACCTTTTAACAATCACAAAAGTTAACAGTAAAAGGAGCAAAAATGAAACCAATATTTGCAGCCAGGCTTTTGTTTCCTTCAGCTAGAATACTGCAACTCTCTTCTTTCTGGTCACTCTCTCCTCTCCAGCTGGTTCAAAATGCAGCAGCTCAGCTTCTTACTGGTATTAGCAGACGGCATCATATTACCCCGATCCTGGCTCATCTCATTTGGCTCTCTGTACGCTTTAGAATTGATCTTTAAACTTTACTCGTCACTTTTAAAGCATGTTGCGGTCTGGCTCCAAGCAACATGGCAGATACGATGGCTCCACATGAGCCTTAGATCCTCAAATGCCTCCCTCCAAAATCAAGGCTCAAGTCTTGAGGTGACCATCGGGGCCTCTTGGAATTGGAAGAATCTGCCTGAGGAGGTAAAGCTCGCAACATCTATCACGTCTTTCAAATCACTTGTAAAAGCACATTTTTATGAACTTTCTTTAGAGCAATGCCAGTTCTCTCTTTTTTCTCCTTCTTAATTGTTTGTGCCTCTCTTTTTTTAATTGTCTCATGTATTTTTATGCACTGTTTTCTTGCGTTTTAACTTCTCTTTAACTTTATTCAGTTTTATTTATGGCCATAAGCTCTGGCTCGTTATCTCATTATCAAGTGAAAAAATGTAAAGTCAAACTAAAGCTCAGTGAATCTTTTCAAATTGTCAAACACTAGTCAAACTGCTAAAATTAATGGCATTGGTTGCTGGGAAATATCCATCATTCTGCTCTTGTTCTTTCCTGCTGTGACAAGTCTAGGTTTAAATGTTAAAAAAAAAGTGGGGAAGAAAAGAATGAAAAAAATGTGCTTTGGATACCATAGAATAGAACAACAAAGAAAATCTGTGTGCAGGTAAATATAGCTCTAAACCCACATGATATTTTAAATCATGGGTGTCAAACATAAGGCCCAGGTGCCAGAATCGGCCCAGTGCACACTTCAATGCAGCCCACTGGATTTGGAAAATGTAGAGTAGGGCATAAATATTAGAGAGTTTTGCAGCTTTTCCTACTGATAAAAGCCTTCCCCGTGGCCATTCATACTACACCAAAGTAATTACTATATTTTTCAGACTATAAGACCGAAAAATACGGCCTTATAATCCAAATCCTTTAATTTTCTTAAAAATCGATAGTGCACCGTATAATCCTTGTGTATTAATTCTGGTTGTGCTTACTGACCTCGAACTGATTTTATGTGCTACATGGCGCTCAAAAATCTGTCAAAATGTTTTAGTATGACTTTGGTAAGCTACAAAGTTACATCGCTTGGTGGATTGTTGGAGCAGTACGGCTACTGTAGTCAGGAGCCTCGCGGAGGAAAGTAGTGACATGGACAATGACAAGAGGGATCCGGGCATGCTTGATGCCGAAATCGCCCTACCGTTAAACTCAGACACTGAACATGAAGAATTTGATGGATTTGTGGAAAAGGAATGAACTGAAAAAGTGAGTGTATTGTTCTGTTTTTTTGTGTTACAACTGAACAGTGTTGAGAATTATTGTGAATGAGTTGAATAAAGTTTGACTTATCTGACTGTTTTGCTTCGCTTAATGCGCCTTATAATCCAGTGCCTTATAATCTGAAAATTATGGTAAGTATTAGACAGTAAAATCCTTTTTTTTTCACCATCTAATATAGAAATGTGTCTTTTTTTTATGGGTGCAAAATTTAAAAAAAAAGAAAAGTGCCTTTTCTGTGAATTAACAAAAATCTGCTTTTTAATGAATATATTACAAGACAGCCTAGGCAATAATCTACTTTAATTTTTTTAATGCAATTTTTCACATTTATATCTTATAATTTAAAGAGTCGTGCCGACAGATCTTTCTTTAATACAGCAACATTTCTATGTCACGTAATGCTGATATGTTATGACGATGTAAATATTTTTTTAAAAATGTAAACAGTTAAACTTCTTTACTTTGATAGAATGGGGAGTTTCACTGGTCCGGCCTATTTAAGATGAAATTGGGATATATGTGGCTGACAGTGTAAAATGAGTTTGACATCCCTCTTTTAAATGATCAAGGATACATCAATTAAGCCTGTTTGTAGTGGCTGAAGTGGATGTGTATCTCAGTTGTCAAGCAGCACTCTGTCATGCGCATTTACATAGCTCGCTCTCGTGCCTCCAAACACACTCTCTCAATTTGGGGATCTATTTAAGCTGGGAAATTTCCTCTCTCCTTCTGACATGTCAGTACTGCAGACCTGAATCCTTATTTCAAACTCTCTGACACTCGAGCATTCACCTGTAGGCTCCAGGAGGATGTTTTCTCATCACTCTAGTGATGGTGCCTATAGATGCCAAACTCTAACTAGATTGTGATCCTATAATAAATGAGAGCTGTGTGACTGAAAGTATAAGGTAATGTGGCAGATTGCTATTATGATGATGATTTGAAATGTTTTTGCAGACAAATGACTGCGTTTGATTAACAGGCTGTGAAGAATCACTAGAACCACATCAGCAGCTGGGATGATACCGTGCATGAGGTTTGCATAAAGTTTTGTCAAACTCCTTCTGACGAACAGATTGTGTGATAGCCGAGTGTAAATTTTAAAACATACTCTCGATTCTGTAAATATTTTGTGTGGTTAGGTTTCCAGAATGATGTTTCCTCAGGGCTGGGCAGTTGATTGAATTTTATTTTCAATAAAATATAAGCTATCCAAGCTAAAACACTTAGTGTGCCACAGCCCATTTCACAATGATCATCTAGCTTTGCTGTTGTTATAAATCCAGCACAGCCCTTCAGGGCACCGTGCTTTCGCCTGTCCCTAAATGGCCCGACTCTCTCCCTGCCTGGCCCTCGCCTGGTAAGATTAGCTCAAGCCAAGAGAGCAAAAAGAGAGCATTTGATCAGGAATTTTAACTTTAATTTTCACATTTATTAATTTGAGGAAAGTCACATCTGAATCACACACGCACCATATCATAAAGAATTCAAGATTAACTAATTACCTTTCAATCAGCGCGTTAACAGTGATTAAATCAGAAAAAAGCTCAGCGTTATCCGAGCACACGTGCTGGCAGGTGTACAGAAGCTGCTCAGCTGCTGTGTGTTCTCCAGCTTGATTAAATAATGAGAGATTATAATACGCACGCACACAAAAACAACGTTCCCTGTCCTCCCAATCTAGGAACTGGCAGTAAGACCTGTCTCATTCTCCTCGCTCAGCAGAGCAAGTAATATCAACTAATCCTAGACACAGAAAGACACTGTGGGGCTGAGAGCAGGACAGAGAATACATGATAAAGCTAATGTCATTATTAAGTTTTTGTACTGAAGCCCTTTCTTCAGCCATTCAAACTTTTAGCCTCAGACCCCAGGATTCTGCAAGCCTGTGGGTTTAAGGAAATGTGTGATTTTTCTGTATGTGTGTGAGTGCTTTGTTACCAGTGCATACCCAGTGTGACACCATGCAAAGAGTCGCAATCCCCAACAGTGTTCATTTAGAAGAGTTCACATTGGCAGCACAGACACACACACGTGCGCGCGCACACACACGCACAGAGGAAGCTCCCAGGCCTATCCTATCCACTGTGATGTAATGAGATATCTGCTGTTTCCCATTTGAGCCTCTTTATCCTCCACAGAACAGAAACAACTGATGGAGATGGGATGGGGATGGGAGAGGATAGAAACTAAAGTGAACGAAGCAAAATCAGATTCCTCTGCTTCTCTCTTTTCTCTCTCTCTCTGTTTAAGGCAGTAATATGTCTCCATCTATGTCTATAGTATTGTAATGGGTGGGTCTCACTACCCTGCCTGAGGAAATTGCTTTATAGTCCCTCTGCCCTCCTCTATATGTGGACACACACATGCACAAACAGACCCCACACACTCTCATGGCAGTAGCCCCAGTGACACTGCTTAAATATTAATGACCTGATTCTCTCTCATTAATAATAGCTGCAGTGCTGATTACTCTGTGAATACCACTGAGTGTGTGTGTGTGTGTGTATACACATGGAAGTATGCCTACTCACAGTGCGTGAGCCAAGTATTTGTTCTGCCTGTCACTGGCATATTATACTGTGAATGACTCCAAAATGATCACTGACATTGCATTACTGAGGTAAATTAAATATTATTAAATTACATAACACCGGGGATGTTAAAGGTTAATGTACGATGATAAATCCATTGTAATTTATGTCAGCGTTGGTGTTTGTGTTTTGCAAAGGACAAAAGAGCAGAAGTGTGGCCGGAGGATGCAGGGACGATATGAAGAGACGTGCACAGACACAAGGGAAAGAATTTAACGTGGTGAAACAACGTGCACACACACGCACACACAAATAAATACAATTGCAAATGCAAAGACATACAGAAACACTCACACAGACTAGCATTCGCTCAGTTAAGCCATGCATGAGTCGTGTGCGATGCAGCTGGCTTAAGCTAGCTTAGTACCAGACACAACACACACACACACACACACACACACACACACACACACACACACACACACACACACACACACACACACACACACACACACACACACACACACACACACACACTAAGGCAAAGGGAAAGCAAGAGTAGACATCAGAATCCAGTGGGTTGTAATGGAGAGCTGTCCTATCCTCTGCTAAGAATAGCAAGGGCTAGCCATGAAAAGGAAGAGAAAGTAAGGCTGCAGATAAAAAGGGGAGTGTGACACCAGGAGCTGTGTGTCCTTTAGGAATGATGAGTCAGGGGAATTACAGTGGCACACATGTCAAATAAAAAGAAACCCAAAAATGACATATTCACTAACAAATGATTTTTTGCTTGTGATATGCTGGCTTAAGATAAAATACAACTACAGGCATCGCTTTTGCAAGAAAAGGGCAGCGTACTAATGCCTCAGCAGCATGAGGTGCGCGCACACACTCTCTCACACACATTGCGTGTGTTCGTACTTGAGAGTCTCAAACACCTGAAAAATTCACATTTCTCATTTCCCTGATGAATTACACTGAGCTGTATTTAGACAGGAGGAAAGAAAGTGCTAAACAACAAGAAGAAGGAAGGTACTGTGTGTTTGTTAGGGTTGTAACACAGTCACAGGTCAGCTGAATGTGGGTCTAGATTTAAAGGATCCACATGCAGTGTTGTCTCAACAATCCATGTAACAATTGTTCACCCCCTGCCGGTGACTGATGCCTTCAGGGGTCGGTGCATTGGTGGTTCTTGGTGTCCGGGGCTGGGCGCTCAGGTATGTACCAGCTCACTCCCGGTGGCTACTTGGCAGGGCCTGGCGCCTGTTGCTCGGTCAGCCCTCTTCTGGGGCGCGGGGGGCCCTCGGGCCTCCGGCCTCTGGGCCTGCGGCTCGGTTCACTCAGGCACAGCTGGCTTCTGGCAGAGCCGGCGGGCACGCCGGTGCAGCCCCCTCTAGCTTCTGCTCGGTGGCTACTGGGTGACCCCTCGTCTGGGGATCCTCAGCCCTTCCCATGAGGGTGGCACGGATGCCCCTCCGGTGGTCCTCCTTGGGCTCTCGCACTCTGGGGCCTCTGGATGTCTGGGGCCTGGATCTCCTCCATGCCTGCTTCATGCCCTGGGGACAGGGCTATGGCTCTCTACATCCTCTTGCAGACCATTACATGTGGAAACCATTTGAATACAAGCGCGCTGATCCACACAGGTGTGCACACGGGTGTTCACTGCTCGTAGACTTAAATTACACCTTTCTTGGCTGCTACTTCAAAGCACATTGTGCGCTGTCTGTCCTGCGTGCTGCACAACAACATTGAATATTTAGTATTTACTGCTGTTTACACTTAGCTAGATTAATGCGATGGTGTTGTGTTTAGTATGTTGCTTTGTTTTGTTTTGTGCTTGTTTTCTATTCTTTCTCTCTCAACAGGTGATCCAGGAGATTTTTTTTTCCCTTTCTCACTGTCCCTCTCCCCTTCTGTTTTTCTTTTCCTTCCTCTTTCTTTCTCCCTTTCCTATCCCTCACTCATGTCTGTCCCGTCTGTAACAACTGAAAATAAAATAAAATAAATAATAAAAACAAAGGTCGATCAAATGGACCAATACGGCATTGTCATGATGATCCATTTGGCAAAATAAATCCATTGGGTATCCTTGTTGGTCTTCAGACAACAATTCTGACGGCTAAAGAACCAAATGGGACAGGCAAAAAAAACCCCCAAAAAACCCCCCCAAAAAAACCCCCCAAAAAACAAAAAACCCCAAATTGTTTTAGTATCCTGCTCCTCTTCTTCTTCTTTTTTCTCCTCTCCTCCCACTTGACTGACATCTTCCTCACTACCCAGTGCAACCCTAACCCCCCCCCCCCCCCCCCCCCCCCCCAGGCACAAGTCAGACTTTAACACCCAACCTGCTGCCCACCCGCCCCAGGACATTCTGGCCCTGGCTGTCGTTGCCTGCACTGTCTGTCTCTAGCTGATGGAAATCATCTTATTAGAGCTGTGCTAATGTCTGCTCTGGATTCCTGGGACACTCCGGCTGCCCCTATTTTAATTGGCTGCCTCTATTAATATTTCATTCGTTTAAATACAGCACGCCACCTTTCACTCTGCTGCCCGTGACCCCGCTGGTGGCTCCTCGCTATGTCAGACTGGGAATATTGATAGGGGAAAATTGTTTTAACAGTGACACACCGCATTATTGCTTTGGATATTTTGTGAGCTGCATAGTTTAAGTTTGCTTTGTGAACGCCTGAGTGAAATTAATTTGTTGTGGAACTGATTTGGAACTGGAATCGATCAGTTATGGCAAAAAGACACAGTAATTGAAAGCGGATGAGAAATGTTTGTGTAGCTTTCTACTTGATATGTCACAGAACTTCATACACTCGTTAAGTCTTGATTCCCTTGTTAGGGTTTGTAAGAGAGTCGACGTGTCATTTGGAGTCAGCTAATGAAACTACAGAGCAAAGAAATGCTATAAAGAAGGTATCAAAGTTCTTCCAGCTGCTGTTTTCTATCATCCATAATGTCACTATTAAAAAGCACTAAGAGGAGCTGTGGAAATCAAGGCAAAACCTGGAAGACCAAGAAAAGTTTAAAATAAAACTGTGGTTCTGGCAGAATGAAATGTTAAACCCCAGCACGACTGCAAAAGATCTGCAGGACCAGATGAAACTGAAATTTTGTTTTTTTTGGTGAACTGATCTAAACTGTACTTCAAAATGTATTTATAGGGACATGTTAGACACACAGGCATTGAGACTGGTCTGCAACCACGTGGCAACAACTGCTCACCAGGAAAAAAGTGTATCCTGTGACTGGTGGTGAGTGGTTGCTGGCAGTCGCTGTGAAACTGACTGGTAAAGTCACAGTCACACAGGCCTAGAGATCAGTGAGTGACCCCCCCCTCCGTTAGGGAGCGATCGCGAGGAAAAAGTGTGTTTTCTGCAACTGTTGCCGGTAGTTTGCATTAGAATGTGGACTTATCTGCAAACACTCGCAAACTATTCACCAAGTGTGAAAAACTGTTCACCTTCAAAGTAAAAGCTGCACATTTTGAAATGTGTTGGTTGCAGCAATAAGGCACAGCTTTTATTTTGAAGCTGAACATTTTCTGTGTCCGGTTTGTGTCACACTTTTCAAGTTTCAATGTAAAATAGAGGTGACCATGTCAATAATAAGGAGGTTTTCAGTGCAGTACCATATACTTGTGTGTATGATTTCACCTGGTAACAGCCACCAGCCGTCAGCAGCCGCTCACAAACTCGTTGGGGAATGTACATTTTTTTCATAGCAACTGTTTGTTTCCAGGGGCTCAGCGACCGGTCTCTAAACACTTCATTGGTGTGACTGAGGTTTTATTTATTTTCCAGTTTTCAGTTTCAGAAGCTACTCAATAAGTATGGTGAGAAGGAGTAACTGACATTTTAATTTTATGTGTGCTACAGAACGCAATCTTGCTTAATTTTATTTTTTGCAGAATAAGCCCAACAAATATCTAAGTGAGACGCATGCTCACTCTGTACTTGCTGAAAAAATGCAGGTGAGCACATTGCTCACTCAGGAATGCACAGATACACACACATACGTGCAAACACAAATGCACAAAGAGCCTGGGGCTACCACCAGGACAGAAGTGCAGCTGGAAGAAGGAAAGGAGGAAACACAACAAGTGGAATAAGTTAGGATTTGTGACATGAAAAGTGAAGAGAAAGAAGAGAAGAGGTAAAACAAATGAATGTAACTGTTGTTTTAGTTCACAATCCTTCATCGACTCGTTACATTTAACAATTATTTTCTCACCTTCTGTTGTTTTTCCGGTATTGTGGTTGATATTTTTTGACAACAGCAACTCTGGGCTTCCCTGGCGCTGAATCAGGAATCCTCCACACACCTTCTATAAGGATTAAGTACTCTATCTGTAGAGTGCCAGAGAGTCTGATGTGCATTCCCTGTGTAATTTTGCGGTTTATAGTTAAGCAGGTATTTTCTGCTCGAGGTGAAATTCAGTCAGCAGGGTCTTTACTGTAAATTGAGGTGGTTGCATTATTCACCATATATTTGTTGGTTTGTTTGTTTATAGAAAAAGTTCTAATACATTTATTATATAAAGCCATTCATGGCCCAGAAAATGTCTCATAAATTGATGTCACCTGAGTCAGGTTCAAAAAAACAGTCACCCTGTGGTGATAGTTAAGAAAGGAACAGACCTATGTAGAGATGCACCATACTGACTCCTTTGGCCCCAAATATTACAGTTTTCAGCTGATTCAGTCTGTGCCAGTTAAAAAAAAACACCACACTTCAACAGTGCAATGCAAACTTAACGTCATATCCTGTTATTATCAGTGCAAAAAGTTTGAAAAACTGCTACTAATAACTTGGTTAAAGATTCTGCTGTAATGATTTTGCTTTATTCCAGTGCCATGATGATAAATGATAGTGTTTTTAGTATGAGTATTTAGTATTATTAGTATTAGTATCTAGTATTCTTCTCAAAGAGAAACTTGAGAAATCAATACTTAAATCACATAAATCCCACGATCCCATGTTCATTCATTATTTTAGTGTAACATCAGTGTTTTAATTTTATTTGATGCTATTGTAATGTTAGGTGTGTAATATTAGTTCAAGGCTATACTTCGCAGGCTCTAAGCAATTAGCAGCTAATTTAATTGCATTCAATTAAAAGCAAAACACTTTAGACACACTGGACCGGGTAAGCAAAAACAGCTGTAATGAATTTCAACTCTTCAACAAAGTAATAAACCAAGTAAAGTTATCAATACCAAACTACTGTCTGCTGTTCTTAGTCCATAAAAGTTCAGTATTTGGAAAAAGCTGAGGATTTCCCACATTACTTGGAGCCTATAAGAGCTAGCATTCAAACTTGCCATTGCATTAGATTTTATTTGACAGTCCTAAAAGTGAAAATGCAAGCACAGGTAGGATTATAATGTGACAGCCATGGCAGCAAGGAGTCAGTCCGCACATGTGTGTATGTGAATAATGGCAGCTCCTGCGGCCTTCAACACCCATCTGTCATACGTCAACTAAGCTCTGCACTGCTGCCATCTCAATCAGCTGACATAATGTTCCACACACACACTTTCTCTGTCTCTCCCTTTTACACGCATTATTTTGACAGCGTGCCACCGTGAGTGTGAGTGGCGAGAGAAACACACACTGTGTCCCCACAGCGTTCCCTGATTAACGAGATGGTTTGTTCTCTTCCTCAGACATCGGCCAATCAGGCACGATGACACAAATCTCTCCCCACTGGTGATACTGAAGGCCACCGGCCACTATTTATTGGCAATCTCAGCCCTAACTGCCCAGACAGAGAGAGCAACACGCTTGCACAGGCAGACACCACCAACGTGTCTGTCTGTGTGTGTTTTTCATGTGCTCCAAGTCAAATTTGCTACAGGAAATATGATGGCAGGCATATAATAAATATAAGTATTACAACGATGAAATAACAGCTTGAAAAACCCCCCACAAAAAAATACAAATACACAGCAACATACATGGAGGAATCTCCTCATTTTTGTTTGTGTTGGTGTTTGAATAGAGTGCAGGTATTAAAGCTGCAAATCACCACATCAAGGCTGTGATTAAAGCAGATTAGGCCTTATAATGGTGTTTAATTAGTCCCAAAACTCATGCACATCAAAATCAGGGGCATGCACATGATATGAGCACACACACCAGTATTTGTAAGCATTTGTGTTTTATGTAGATGTGATGTTGCAAGAATGCATGAGGCCAGCATAAGGACAAATGGACCTTCTACACTATGCATCTGCAATTCATTAAAAAAAACAATGGTTTATTTGAACTTAACAGTTTCCACAGTGATGGTTAGAGGCTGGCTAACATATTGGCTAATATTAGCTATTTGCTGTTAGCCACTGCACTATGAAACGGCTAACACATTAACCTAAAACGCAAAGGATCATTGGTTTGAGACCATGGAAAGATACAAATCCCTCAAAGGATGCATCAGGAAACATCCGCGGTGTGGTGACTCCTCTCCCTCACTGCCCAACCGGTCATGGCAGATGGCTGCCCCTCCCTGAGCTTGGTTCTGCCGGAGGTTTCATCCTGTTAAAAGGGAGTTTTTCCTTCCCACTGTCACAAAGTACTTGCTCATAAGTTGTAAAAGTTTTCTTCAGAATACTTATGCTTACAGTATAACTCACCTTGAGATGACTATGGTTGTGATCTGTCCCTATAATGAATAAACATGAATTGAAATTAAATAACTGTGCAACTGAAAGACACTATATGCTGACCAAATATTATCAACATCTATAAAGACCAATAAAGGATAAGTGAAAATTTAACAAATTCAGAAGAGATGAGAGAAAACAATGTTTGCAAGTGTTATGAGTTTTTACATTATACAGTTTGTCCACCAGAGGACAAACTTCGCTGTTTTAAAACCACATTCCACAATAAAGTTAAATTCGATTCAATTCAATTTTATTGATATAGCACCAAATCACAACAACAGTTGCTTCAAAGCGCTTTATACTCTAAGGTAAACCCTACAATAATACATACAGAGAAAAAAACCCCAACAATCATATGACCCCCTATGAGCAAGCACTTTGGCGACAGTGGGAAGGAAAAACTCCCTTTTAACAGGAAGAAACCTCCAGCAGAACCGAGCTCAGTGAGGGGCGGCCATCTGCTGCGACCTTGGGGTGAGAGAAGGAAAACAGGATAAAGACATGCTGTGGAAGAGAGAGACAGAGATTAATAACAAGTGTGATCCAGCAGAGAGGTCTATTAACACATAGTGAGTGAGAAAGATGACTGAAAAGGAAATACTCAATGCATCATGGGAATCCCCCAGCAGTCTACACTAGTGATGGGAATTCTGGCTCTTTTTAGAGAACCGGCTCTTTCGGCTCAACCCACTAAAAAGAGCCGGCTCTTTCAGCTCCCAACCGGCTCTTCAGGTTGTTTTGTTGCTTTAATTAATTTATTATCAACAACAATATACAAAAAGGAATTACTAATGTAAAAAAACATGGTTTTTAGTACATGTTTACATATAAATATATATGGTGGCCCCTAGAGACAAAGCACATACAAACTCCAAAACACATTGCTAGCTTGTGTAGCCACTAGGTAACAAAAGCTCAACACTGCCCATAGCATCCTGAAGCACTTCCGTTGTGTTTTGGAGTTTGTACTTGTTTTGGAGGTTTCACATGCTTTGGAATTTGTATGTGCTTCAGAATTTGTATGTGTTTTGGAATTTGCATGTATGTTGGAGTTTTTACGTACTTCGGAGTTTGTACGTGTTTTAGAGTTTGCACGTGCTGCTTCTAGGGGCCACTGTAAATATACTTTTATTTATTCACTCCACATAAAATGTAATAAATAAATCATATAATACAAAAACCAACTATTTCCATTTCAACTTTTAACTATTTCAATTTTCAGCTTTTTCCTTTTAAACAAATTGAAAGTGAAACAACACAAAACACTGCAAACCACAACACAATTAAATATAAATTAAAATATGAAAACAAAAAGAACATGCATATTCTCTGTCATATGGGCCTGCATGAATAAACTTTCTGAATCCTTTATCATCTGCAACTGAAAATAGTTGTGGATGATTACTATACCTTTCTAATGTGATGTTCTTGTCCCTGGCTCTATTTTCTCTCCCTTTCCCTCCGCTCTGTTCCTACCTACCGCCCCTCCCCCCTCTGCTCAGCGCAAGCACAAGGCTCGCGTGCGGAGTGAAGCGGAAAAAAAGTGCGAAAGAGAGGGTGAGAGAAAGAGAGAGAGAAAAAAACGCTTCCAATAAGGAGTTGGTTCGCGTCGTTCACAAAGATTCGGCTCTAAGAGCCATTTCGTTCGCAACCGACACATCACTAGTCGACACCTATTGCAGCATAACTAAGGGAGGATTCAGGGTCACCTGGTCCAGCCCTAACTATATGCTTTAGCGAAAAGGAAAGTTTTAAGCCTAATCTTAAAAGTAGAGATAGTGCCTGTCTCTTGAATCCAAACTGGAAGCTGGTTGATGTAACATCACTGAAAAGTCTTTTAATGACAGGCGAACAGCTAGCTAGCTAGCTAACAACAAAGTAAGAGTAAATACATGCAATTGAAGTAAAATTAACCAAACAAATAAATAAAAAGTAAAAATCAGCTTGATGCAAGATGATTTCATGAATTATTAGATGAAATATTGCCTTTTTGTTAACCTCTGGGCTTAATTGGAAGGATTATTGAAAGGAAGGATTGGTGCTGTAGAACTTCAGCTAAACATTAGTAATTGCCTTGTTTATCTGTTTTCACAGTAAAAATAACCCATGTAGAGAGGTTGTGACAGTGTCACAGCTTTTGCCAAAGACATATTCCTGTTTTGTTTGCTGAAATCTGAAAACAGCTCCTCATGGCAGTCTTTTTCTTTTTTTTCTTTTCCTGAAAGCACTTGACAGCTTTGTTTGTGAAACATTTAATTGTGTTCCCATCAGTTATTTTAAGAAGATGTTGATTGTTTACAGCCTTTCTTTGTTTAATGGCCCCTAACATCATATCTCAGTGACTAAATTACAGATAATCCTGCCATGAACTACAGCTTTAGAACCCAGGCAATGTAGCATCTTTGCATCTCTCCTTCACTTCACTTATCTACTCATGATCCTGTTTCTATTTTAAAACCTTTGCAATCTAGTTCAAGTCAAAAAACAATAAACAGCATATGTAAGACATGTACACTGTAAGACAGATCCTAAATATACATAAGTGATAAACTACCAGAGGACTTATTAGAGAGGAAGTCTGCAAGCCACTGCACTCTTGTGATATTGACACCATATCACATGCATAGCGACACAGTGGGAAGAAATGTGGAAGAAAAGCGAGAAGTGAACTTGGCCCAAATTCTGAACTGTCGTGCATGTGAGTCATGCTGAATATTGCATAGTCAGAACTGCTGTGATGGCAAACATGGCTCAAAGTTATTTCGGCATGCAAGCTAGAGGACAATTATTATAAGGGAAGAGGGAGAAGCGGGGAAGGAGTGAGAACATTAATGAATAGATAAACTGCAAGATTTAAATCTGTAAGAGTTAAATCCGATTTTAAAAATCTTTATTTTGCTTGAAAATGTTAATAGCCATCAGATGCATTTATTTTAACTCTGAGTGGCATGCTGACTGTATAACACTAAGACTTAAGTAAATATTAATTAGGTAAATAGTTATGTTTTTAAAAAAACGCACTCCAATTATATACTCGGCCCCTGAAAGTCACATTCACCTGGCCATTTGCTACCCCAGCTCCATCTCCCCAAAAAACTAAAATCCTGAAGCCTCCCAACCCCAAAAACAAATTCAAATCCATACACTGTTTTCTATTGTCCAGGATGGACACTGCCTTTTGCTCTATGTCACCTGGGATAGACTGTCCTGCAACCCTGAATATAATACAGTAAGAGGTCAGAAAAATGGATGGATGGATGGATTTAAGCTTTTTGGATTTAGATCAGAAACCCAAACAAAATAATTCATTTGATTTTATTCATTATTTGTCTTTCAAATACAATTTTTCTTTCAATATAGTGTTGTATCCCTTTTGGGGGTCTTTAGAGGTGTGACGGCGCATAAGCTGGAAGGCTAAGAAACAGAAGACAGCAAAAGAGAGAGACAGATGGTTGAAAGTCAGGAAGAACATGCTGAGAAACAGAGGTCAAAAGGAGAATGCATGGGTACAGAAAAGTTAGCTGTGCTGAATGAGCAGAATAAGCACAGAAAATACATAGAAGCCTAAATAGTGCCAAAAAACTGGGGTTTATCAGACTGTCTGGGAATACTTTCAGAAATCTCCCAGAGTTCTGAGCAATGGTGAAGTCTGGAGAAAGTGAGGGATCACAGGGGGATTGTGGGTAATATGCCAAGGAAGCGAACTAACTTTTCTCTGGTGTCAGCACATCTTCTGTGGAGACTGATCTATCTCCCTCTCATTGCTACAGGATGACACATGGCAGGAGAGGTAGAGTCTACACATAAGCTGCTTTTTGACAACACACACCCATACGCACAAGCAAAGAGCGCCACACTCATGACATGCCAGCTCGCTCTGTAATTCTCTCAGTGTGATTGTGACCACAGCTGCAGAGGAGTATTACATAAAAGCAAAGACCTTCAGTAGTTCAACTGACTGCACAAACCACTGCTTTATTTATGGCCATTAAACACTCCGCAGTTGGAACAAACTGAAATGTTTTAACACATCAAACTGACCCTGATATGATTTTTAAAGGTTTTACTTATTGGTTATCATCATTGCTCCTACACAGAAAAGTCTGGATTGTCTGCACAATGAAGTACGTTTGATTTAATGTAATGCCCAATGACAAATGATCTCATTAGTTTTCTTCACCACAACAAGGAGACATTTATCTTGAACATATCTAAAAACGGAAAACAATATGCAGATTCAGTGTTATGTATTTCATGTCCAACTACATAAGTTTCTTATGACCTCTCCTTTTTGAATTGCCTGAAAAACATTTTTTCTTCTCTTCCTGACATATAATTTTTCATTTATATGTTTAAAGTAACAAGTCTTGCAGACTTCAAATTAAAGTGGACATCGCAAAATCAATTATTTTGCTTTTCAACAAAATATTATGCCCCATAAAACACGAGAAAACTTTCCAAAGAAAGTAAAAGCATGGCTGAATGTGCTTTTTTAAAAACTTTTTTTTCAGCTCACAATGACATCAGAAGAGCATCATACTACCACCTCCAGCTAGAACAGAACCTTTGCCAAAGCCTAAGACCTCACGAACACACTTTGCATGATATGGGACTGAGACCATTCAAGTAAAAGTTGCACCTTTTAAAATGAGTTACTTTTCAACAATAAGGCATTTCAGAAAGCATGAGTTTCCCGTAAAAGTAAATGTTTTCCATTTCTGGTTTGCACTGGACTTTTTCACGTGTATTACCACCCAATGTCTTCCATGCAAACTATAGGCAGCTGCAGCAATCAAAAACAATTTTTGGATGTGGCACCCTGTTTGCAACCAATTTCACCTTGCGACAACTAGAAACCTCCAGGAACCCTTTTCCGGGGTCGCTGTCCAATCTGTGGGCCTAATCTTAGATGATATTTGGTAACCATGATGCTAGCTAGAAAGGTACAGCCTCGTTCTGGAATGGGTGTGGCAAGCAGCAACTCATTTGCATTTAAAGCAACAGACGCTAGAGCGGACTTAAAAGCTAGGGATGTACAGATATCCTGGAAGTATTTGTATTATGAGCTGAGATTTCAATGATTCTCGGGAAATGTGAGTCTAAAATGAACCTGTTGTAAAATAACTGTGAAAAAGCCAGTCTTCATTGCAGAATACGTAATGCTGGTGTTTGAACACACGAACCACTAATGAAGGTAGCGCATTATTTATATTTTTGCAGTATTATGAAAAAAGTGTTTATAGCAACATTTTGCCAATGTAAACAGAACATTTTATACTGCTGCATCTTCTCATTAACAGACTAATTAACAAAGATATGTGTTCGCTTGTCTGTGTCTAATCTGCAGTTTTTGTCACTTCCTGTTTCCCACGCTGTCAAACCGAGTGCTCTTCTCATTATTCTGATAATCATCTTGCCAGACTAATGTAAGTCAATCAGTATCTTTAAAATGCAGCTCAGTTCTGTCATTCACGCACCTTATCCCAGACGCTCAGAAAGCCTCATCCAAGTTATCATCGTCCATTTGCTCCAATATCAGCGTCAAAACTCTGGAGGTCAGTGATCTCTCGTTATTGAAATAAAGTAGTCACAGGAAATGCAGTGTCCTAGTAAGTGAGCAGTCAGAAACTCTTTCTCAAAAAGTTATTTCTTAAAGACAACAATGTTAATAAGAGGAAAAACTGTAAAACTCAATCTTAAATTCATAATTTAAAACAGAAATTATGTTTTATCCGAATAGCAGATTAGTTCATTATCAATTTTTAACTTTTTAATTTCACATTTCTACTTAATTGTGACCAGTTGCATTATAGATAAATAACAATGCATTACTTGGCCTTTCATCCACCCTCATAGTGACTAAATTGTGATGCTGCAGTCCTATTACAAAAAGGGTTTGCAGAGCCTGAGTTGCAGAGTTTGTCTCCTACAGTACCACTACTGTATTACTGTAATTGCTCCACACAAGCACATATGATTAAAAGTCAGGGATCAGCGGTATATCAACCACAAAATGACCCATCTGGATTTGACGGTCACTCCGGGTCAGTGGGTGCAGTAAACGGAATAACAAAACGGGTATTTTCATCTCCTTCTAAGCTCTAATCGGGCCTTGTTTTCTCCTCCTTCTCTTCATCCTCTCATCTCTACGCACTCGCCGCTTTTGTTCGAGCTAAATCTGAACACATCAGACTAATGCTACAAGACGTATCAGCCGGCTCGGTGGAAGAAAAGACACAGGAAGAAAGGGATGATTGATGATTCCCCTTCCCCTCCCTCATCTTTCTTCATGACATTGAAAAAAAAAAAAGGCACTGATTACAAAAAAAAAAAAAGGAGACTTAAATACTATGTTAACCATCAGCGAGTTTTCCCAGAGTCATAACTGCATGCGTCTATCTTCGATACTTGCATTATAGCCTTTGTGGAATGAACAGGCACAGAGCTGCGCTTTATTCAATTAAAGTCCCTAGGGGGCGCAGCGGCAAATGAACTGCAGCCTAACAAACTCCCACCACTACACATCACCCTGCTAATCAGGCAAAGGCAACAAAGCACACACTCTCTGACATTTTCAATCTCGCTGCATTGATATCTGAGCTTTACTGCTATTGTGCAAACAGAAACACACAAACTCAAAAAAATAAAATGCTTAATTTACACAAGCCACAAACAGAAACAAAATATGTGGTTTGACTTTATTACCAGTAAATTAAGAAACTTAGTTGAAGGCAACTATATCAATAACACTAACCTTTCAGCGTTATCATATATCACCATGTGAGTTGGCTGTAATATCAGGTGAAGTACGCGCGCGCGCACACACACACACACACACACACACACACACACACACACACACACACACACACACACACACACACACACACACACACACACACACACAGAATAAAGTCTAAAGAACTGTGTATTTTAAATATCACATGCTGCATATCTAAAAAAAAAAAAACTAAACAAAAGAACAAACCCCTTCTCTACACACTCACTAATAATTTTGCTTTTGAGGAACATGTTTACTCGTGCTTGTAAGCGCTACACACAGGATGGGGAATCTGCTGTAATAGCGCTGAATGCATCTCTGTCTCCACAGGGATGAAAGCCTCATTCACATGAGAGGCTCCATTAACCTCCGAATCAGCTGCTTTGGTATTACATCCTCTTCACACAAACATTCCTGCATTAACCTACACGGTTTTTCAATGAATGGTTTCTCATCCTGTGCGCCATTATATTGCAATTTGAAGTCCCCGTACACCCACACAGGCACTTTAAGTTATTTTGGCTGATTATAGTTAATCTCACACTTATGCTGGGTTGAACTGCAATGGAAGTCAGTAATAAACTTGGAGTAGTTATCCAGGTTATTTGGTTCCAAGCTGCCTTGCCATAACAGATTCAAGTGAATAGAAATTATCCTGGGAGGAACCATAATCAGGAAAAATAACTTTTTATTTATTTTATTTATTTATTTGTACCGGAGCCATGTAGAAGGTTTAACCCTTGGAAACAATGTCAAAATTCTGCCAAGGCGCAGAATTTTTAGGAATGGCAGCGGATCTGGCGCTTCTCTGAGGTGTGCCAGATTTAACACAGCGTGTGTGTGACTGTGTGTGTATGTGCATGTTTGCAGCACTGTGACAGTAGTGGGAGGAAGGAAGTCACACACCATCTCATCTTCCTTGAGCGTCTGTCCCTTAGGTTGGCTGGTTATATAACTGATGTCAAGACAGAACGCTGGCCACCTCTAGGGAGGTATGTGGCACGAAATTGTAGTTACACAGTACCTGCTGCCTTGTGCCAGCCCTGTGATGAAGCCTGCACAGGTAGAAATAATGTATCTTATTGTATTAGCCTTGCACACTTTCAGTCCAATTTATTACTTTCGTCAATTAGATCAATATTATACCAAATTTAAATCTGAAGCAATAAACCTATCTTTGTTTTTATTTATTTTGTCTTTAAGTATATTTTATACCTGACTAAGGCTTAACAGCTGTATGATGTACTTTCAATGCCTGAATAAGTTGTAAACATGCTATATAAATACACCAGATGTGGGTATGCGTCCTCAGTAAGGCTTTGCTCTGTCCTTCACACAGTTTCCCACCACAGTGGGAGAGTTTCTGTACAGGATGTGTTTTTAATATTCAGCGCTGTCTGACTTCCAGCCCTCCTCGTCTGCTCTGTGCTCTTGACGCAATTTCTGTATTTTTAGCATAATAGAGAGGAGATCCCTTTCTTGGACACTCGTTGGATACTTCGGAAACAGGATGGCGCACGTCTTCTAGAATCACAGCTAGAATGTCTATCTCTCTATCTATCTAAATCTAAGCTAAACATCTAAGCTGTGATCTTTTCAATATTGCACTTCATTTACAATTTAACTGACGGTGCTGAAAAAAACAAAAACCCAAAGAGAACCCTTTTGAAGAAAATCCAGTTAAAAGGCCGCACATTTAACTGTGCCGTCGAATTTCACCATCAAGGGCAAGGCTCTGAATATTTGAACACCACACCAGAGGCAGTGCAGAGGCTCAGAAAGGTGCTAATCTTGTCAGAGCACTATGATCACCATGATTATAGTGACACTCTCTCAATCACTAGGCCTGTAATAACGCTCTACCCCTTCATCCCTGTAAGGCTTCCCTTCTCTTCCACCTCACTCACTCTCTCTTTGTCTTGCAGGCAGACAGGCACCCACGCACAGACACATGCGCACACATGCACACAAACACACAAACACACAGACAGACTGTGTGTGCATGGGTCAGTGCGGCACCGGTGGCTGCAGACTGGAACAGAGGTCGGCCGCACCCTGCTATTATCCCCAGAGACCTGTTCAGTTTAAAGGCAGTGCTGTGGCGCACTGAGTGACAGCTCAATGGAAGGCCCGCTGGGAGCTTACAAGCAGGTGAGGAGTCAGACAAACCAGAGGGAGAACACACACAGAGGGACATAGTGCAGGCACACCGGCAAATACACACCTACACACCGGCAGACACATAAACATCAATGCTCCTAGTTGGCTGTGAGTTAAACAGGCAAGGGATAAAACTGTCAAATGCAGTGGGAAGCACACATACATGCAGGGACACATGACTACACAAACACACACATGCTGAGTATGGTAATAAGGCAGTCATGTTCTTCAGGGATGGAGCCAGTGGCCACAGAGAGAGAGAGAGAGGAAGCAGCTGGCTGTTAAAATACTTCCCCTCCTAGCACTGTAATTTCCTCCCAGAGGCACACCTGGCCAACACTCATTCACACATACGTACTGTATGCGCGTGTGTGCTTTGTGTATGTTTGCGCACAGTGCATGCATGCATGTGTGTTTTCGCATCTGCGTATGTGTTTCTTCTTTAGTTCTGCTTGACTGCGCGCGCCTGTGTGTGTGAGTGTGTGTTTATGCTGTCACTAATGTTCACGGCTGATTCAAAGTGGATCCCTGCTGCCCAATATAACACCCATATTATTATACAGCATTACAAGTTATTACAAACACGAGGCTCATGTTACAGAGGCAGCTATTGGCACAAAATCTGAGACTAGTATCTTTTTTGAAAAAAAAAAAAGAAAAGCCTGCAAAACTATTGTTAGAAAATTTGGGTATAAATAAAAAACTCTTAATTCAATGGTTTTCCATTTACAGCTCTCTATATTTATTTTGGACAGCTAGCTTTAGTTTTGCCCCTATTTAAAAACAGTGAGGTTTTTAAATTAATAATTTTTGCTGCCAACTTTGGGGTTTCCCTGCTTTAGATGCCCAGCCTTGGAAAATGACTTTGTTTACACAGGTTACATATGGTAAAGGTTCTCCTCTAGAACCGCTTCTTCCAGAGCTAAAAACACCAGCCTTAAGACAAAGGTCAGACAGCTCAGTTTCATTCAGCTAAAGCTCAGAGAGCCATTTTATTCAAGGGTGAATGGAAAGACAGTGCTGGAATGGGATTATGTTGCTTCAGGGAACTGGGCCAGATAATGCAAATTGACAGAAGTATTAATCTGCCAGTTAAAAGTGAGATGGGCGATGTTTCGAGGGACCCGATTGTGCAAGTGCAATGTACTGTGTCTGTTAAGCTTTGATTGTAGGAAATTTGTTGTCTGTTAACATGCTGTGATTAGGCAATCAGAACAGTTGGAAATTAATCGCTATAAACAGATAGATGCATATGAATATGTAGAATCTGTAGGCAAGGGACACATGTTTGGTACTAGATGTTCTGGTTTATTTTGGTAGTTTGAGCAATTCTGGTTGTGAGCTGGTAGAGAGAGACTAAGGAAGAAAACGGTGGCTGTGGCTCAGGTGGTTGAGTGGGTCAACTATCAGTCGGTAGATCCATTCCTGATTCCTCCGTGTGCTAAAGTATCCTTGGCCAGTTGCCCCAGTTGTGACAGTGCAGGTACTTCAACTTCCTCCATCAGGTCAAAGACAACAATTAAGTTAAGCTGACTTAGGTTGATCCTAAACTGGCTGAAGGTAAGAATGTAAGCGTGAATGGTCTGACATCATTAACCATTTCTGTGTCCAAAGGTTCCTTTGGTTCCCCAAAATGAAACAAACACTGAAGCTCGAGAGTTAAGAATTCTCCAAATTCTTACAGCTCCAATAAAATGATCAGTGTGGCTGTTCTCCCAGATGTTGCAATAAAATCTAGCATTCAGGCACCCATAAAAGAGGCTTTACAAGGGTTTAGCAGAGTTAGAAATTAGCAGGAACTTAACTCATTAGTTTCCATCTAAAGGTGCTGACTTGTTCTAAAATAAATAAATACATAAAATGTACAGCTCTCCTATCACTTTGAACGCAAATAAAGACACAAAACTTAACAACAGGAATGCTTGGAGAGTTTTGAACTTGGGCTAGCTAACGTATAATAATGTGCTATCTGCTATGCTAGCTACAATGTTGCTACCTGCTATGCTAGCTACAATTCTATGCTTAGGCTAATATAAACACAATATAAGAACGATGTAAAACTAGGGTTACATTTTTCCTCAATAAAAGTTTAGGGTCATCAATGAACAGAGATAAAAAACCATCATACAGCAGGAAGAACTGAAATGGAGCAAATCTCACCAGATAACACCGGAGATCATCCCACAACATGAGATTAGTCATAAATTTCTCCATGGTTTGGATTACGCACTGTGAGAAAGTTGTGGTCTTAGCAAATTATCAACAGTGTTAAGTGTTCAAATATTTGGTGTTTCAGACACCGTCAGCCCTGTGGTTACACAATGAGTTTTTAAGGATTTAGCTTAAACACATGCTTCACAGGAACGGCTTCTGTTTTTAGGGGCTTGTTTTTATTAAATAAAATAAGACATAAATCATGACAACATGTTAAAAAGACAAAAGCCTTAATGAACTGAGTAATAGCTTGGAGCCAGAGGGTTGGTATGGACTTATACAAGCAGATGGGGAAAAGTTTAAAAATGGGACTTTGGTTGTGTGGAAGTCGTTTTTTTTTCTCTTCATGCATTTAAAGCTTGTGGTCTGAAACAAAGGGGTTAAAAATGACTCAAGCAAGAGAGAATGTGACCTTCCCAGCATTTCACGTAGCTATTTGGGATTTCCATCAAGAGGCACTCCATAATGCAAAGTGTCTGCTGGGGCCCCGGTTACACGCTGAAGATGAGTTCAGGCCATTTATGAGTTGCGTGTGCTCACATCTCTAAGTGCTTAGTCATGAGTCGCCTCTTAAAACCCTTGCACCATATGACTATCCATGTGTCACACCGGCAGACGGAGAGGTGGGGGCAACAGTGGTGGAGGGGATGCAGTTTAAGGAAATAAAAAAGGAGTAAAGTGAGAGAGTTAGGCAAAGAAAGATATACAGAGAGAGAGCGGGACCCGAGGGAGCCTCCTTCATTTTCTGGATGTGGGAGGCAGACATTAAGCTACAGTGACTAGCACTACTGGCCTCTGTCTGACCCTCTCCAACTTCCTCTTAGCTCAGGCCAAGACTGACACGTCATCGTATCGGCGCTGTGCAACGTGGCGCACACGAACAACACAACAGCACCAATCTAACAACAGCTCACATCAGCCCTGAACGTTAAAGCGGATTAGGGTACAGCACAAAACATGCGAGAACACAGAGAATATCACCGCCTGCGGGGTAAAACAAATGTAGGCTTTGTATGCATGTATAAAGCCCCGTGTAGCTGCCACAGCCCTTCGCCCGGTGTCAGCCCACCAGCTAATTGCAGGCATTTCCCCCCAAGGTTGCAGGGAGCCTTTCTGCCTTGAGAACAAAATATCAACCTTGGGAACGAAATGTCAGGGAAAACACAAGAGCTGCAATGAATTACATTTATATTATGTATATAAGTACAAAATAAAACCAAATGATACCACGCAAACAGAATGTTAGAGCAATGCATCATCTAAAGTAATAGATCCGATGTAATTAAGTAATAATGCAGGATACAGTAGCATTAATAAAGAATATTTATGTGAGATTCAGGCACATGTAAAAGAGTTTGTGAAGAGCGTTATGGGGAAAAAGCCCTCCAGTAGTCCATCTGTTTGGGCATGTCTCAGCGCCCTGGACAAACACTGCAGTAGCACTAAAACACATGCTTGCATGCATGCAGCTGGAGGAACACATGCACAGACAGTCCTGCCTCCAAAGACTAAACATTCAACTACAGCCTTATAGGCTGGCCTCTGGAATTTGTCTGGGGCATAAAGTAAGCAAAGCAAAGTCAAACTCTGTATAAGAGAGCAGACGATTAAGGAAAATTAGCTGAACAGAAGGGCACTGACCAAAAACCAGATAAAATGAGATAAAATGAAATTACTGGGGAGGAAGAAATGCCTTATTAAAAGATGGGGCTCTGCCCGCCCAGCAGTAAAAAAAAAAAAGAAGACAAATACGGCAATCCTTTGCTTTTTTATTGCCCCAGCAATTAATTGACAAATGTGTCACATTAATAATAAAGCTCGCTCTCTCCACTTTGGACATTGATTTACACCTTCCTCAGCTTATGGTGTAAGAAAGTGATCAATATCACTCCTTCTTCATCTCCCTCTCTCTTTCTTGAGCTCCACTATTACCTTGCTAAATATAACTTCCTTCCCTCTGTCTTTAGCCAGGAAATGAGTCCAGCATTCAATATCTGGCTGTGAATTACACAAGCCTGGCATAGGAGATCTTCAGAAATGATTGATCTATTATTAATTAATTTGCTAATGTCCTCGATTGATCTACAGGTGGGGAGTGATTGTCTGGGAAAGAGAATATGAGGGGGATACAAGAGGAAAGTAAAAAGAAGAAGAAGAAGAAAGAATTGATTTCTTTTTAACCTGAGGAAGGTGGAGAGAAGAAGAATCTGTGTGTAAGATCTATACTGCATTTCTTGTATAGCGCTGAGCGATATGATGCAACAACTGGAAGGTAAACCTTGTGTTTACATAATGTTGTGGTCTAGAATAGCTAGGACAAAAATGATAAAAAGGAAAAAAGAGAGAGAAACAAAGAGAGCGATCCACATCAAATGCTACTGGGAGCAGCACATGCCTGCTCGTCTGTCTGTCTGTCAGTCTGTCAGTCTGTCTGTCCGCTTAGCCTTGAAAATCCCAGCACTCAAAGCCAGACGACCACAGAACTCATGCCCACGCCACACACGCACACAGACACAAACGCGCACACACACACACAAACGGGCTCGCACAGTAGCCTGTTCTATCCTACGCTATTGATCTGCACCCCACTCTTCATTAGAAAGAAAGATTCAAAGGCAAGAAGGAGCAGTGAGACGTGTTGTGTGTGCCTATGTGTAAGGCTAAGTGTAAACGTATGATCAAGGGAGTTGTGTAAGCTGTGTGTGGTTGTATATGTATGTGATTCCATAAAGTTTTTCTTTCTTTCTTTCGTTTTTGTAAACCCATATGCATGTGTGCATGTATGTATGTGGATGTACTGCCAGGTATCAGTAACAGTGGGAGCAGATCTGTGTTACTCTAATGCAGTCTGTCCTCACTGGGTGTTCCTATGGAAACTCTCTCTCTCTCTCTCTCTGTATATTATTAGACATTCTTGAGTCAACTGCTCAGAATAGGAAGACACAGATCTCATCTATTGCAATGCACTCAGTATAAAGTCCTTCAGCTCACACCTGAACTGCGCGGCAGCTTAATTTCCTTGAAATTATTTTCACTTTTGCGATCGTGGGAGATACTGACTCTTGAACTGGTCAGTTTATTAACTTGTAGACATCAGATCAATGAGAGCAACTGGAGGGTCACGTCTACTGACTCGGGCCTGAGGCGTGCAGAGCAATAGCGGCGCTCTATTTTCTGGTAATTTTTCGATTTTTGTTTGATTAATTCTTTTAGTAATAGCACAAAACAAGAAGGCCTTGTGAAAAAAATACTCACATACCTCCAAACAAAACAAAAACAAACAAATTTAATACTAGTAGGTTTTTGTAACATGTAACAGACTAATTAGTCCAGTTCTTTTTTGCAGACTTTTTGCAGTTCCTTTGATTTAGATCTGCTAAATAACAAACAGTATTTCTCACACGACGTTAAAGAAAGAAGCTTTCCCAGCAGATTCTGACAATAATGCGTGCTTTACATTTGCTTTAGTCAGTATATGAATGACTAACTATAAACAGGTGTGTTTATTGAACCTTTTTACAATTAAAATAAAGAAATAAATAATCTGAATCAATTTGTATATTTGTTTCTATTTGTTTAGTTTATGTTAGCATATAAGGAGGTTAGGATTATGGCTTGATGATGTAGACCTTTCAAAAACTCATGTATCTAAAACCTTCAGCTCTTTTGAATAGTATTGTATCTGTGGTTGAGAGCAAACTCAGTGAGATTGGAAAAATTTCAAGCTAGATTCAAGGTCAACAACAACAGAGCACGACACGGCAGTGGAAAGAGTGAAGTTTCCACAACGATCTATGTAAATATGAGTTAACACAAGCTAGTTTACTCCAACTGCAGGTACCAAGCTGGGATCAGTGGGAAGGTTGCATCAGTAAAGGTTTTTTAAACCCAACCCCCACATGAACCATCATCTTTTTTGCATTATTTTATTGCTAAATAAGGTTGACCACTCATCAACCTTTAAAAAGAAACCTTTTTGCATCTAAATGTGTTTGAAAATTTAATATGGTTGAAGGTCATTGTCAAACAACATATTAATAGCATTCTTCTGAGTGGTCAAATGACCATGAACAAAGAGCAACACACTGCCAAGGTACACAGACTAGTATTACCAGAATAAACATGTTTATAGCATTTATGTACAGCTATGCGTAAATTATGTTTCTCATGTAATCACAGGGTTATTGTGTTGCACATTGAGCCTCCGGACAGCCAAAGCACCGCAGCTGTGCAATGTTCAACTCCACCGATTGATGGAGTTCAAACAATTTAAGACTAACTTCTTCTTTTAGTTGCTGCATTGTCTGGCAATAAATTTACATTTATATCATAATATTCAGAATATTGAGTATTTGACTATATACTCATCTTCCCTTCCTCTAATTCGTGAGCTGACACAACATGGGAAACTTTTATATTTTGCTCGCCAAAATGACATCCATACCTGTTGTTTCAGTTTATTGATTTCATCTGTAGAGTGGAAAATGGAGGCAATCGCGATGAGAAACAAAAGACTTAAGACGCAGCTGTCAATTATTAAGGGAGCCAAGGCAGTGCATAATTCTGTACAGGAACACAGAGGGTGGTACCTCACCAGTCACACATGTGTGTCTCCATATGTTACTCCTTCCTCACTGGAAAATTAGTGCAGTGACAAGATGTGTTTGAGGGTGTGTAGGTGTAATCTTTTTGACAGTGAGGCACGCTCGCACTGTGACTCACTGTCTTTGCACACAATAGTTTGATATGATTATATAACAAGGTGAGCGTTAGGGAAGAGTTTATTTAATGGGAGAACAGCTTGGGTTGTGCTTCAGCATATATTGTTGAGAACATAACCATGGCACAACTAACACTTGCACGACTTATCCAGGTTTAAAATTTAGTGTGAATGACCTGCACTTAAGTTGGAAGTCAGTGTTACTGAATAACTTCCACGTGTGGCTAGCTCCGATATAAAAAGAGAGGAGAGTGTAGAGCTGAATCGTGCCTAAAGAGCTTCAAAAGTAGAGGACAGTGCGATGAGAACTACAGACTAACCTCTGGAGTGGTAGTCGTTCGCTGCGCTGCTGATGGGCACTTTCTTAACGGCTGAAGAGCGATAGACGATGTGTGTCCTTCCTCCTCCCCCCTCCTCCTCCTCTTCTATCACTCCATCGCCCCTCTCGACTGGCTCGATAAAAAACTCCTCTCTCTCTGTCTTGATCATACCGGCCTGAAAAAGAAACATGACTCATTATATCATAGTAATACTTATCAGTCGCTAACATGACACCCAGCTTCTCCTCATCCAATATGTGCCTCCATCCCTCACCTCCCTGATAATTTAAAGAAAGAATCGAAGGAGAAGAGAAGGGGAGAGCGGTGATCCCTCCTGGGGCCCCCGCAGAGGTCCAGAGTGACACCTGGCATCTCAAATGGCCAACACAAGAGCAGGAGATGAGACTGTCCCACTCCCATCCTCCGCTAACACATCCTGTCAGGTAATTCCCCACATCCCTTGTGCACACACTCACACAACACACATCAGCCATGCTCACTGGGAATGTGCATGTGAACAGGGGTGAGGAAGAAGAGGTGGTGGCAAGTAAAGAAGAATACCCACAAAACACACACACAAAAGGGGGTTGCGTACACATACATGGGGAAAACAGGCACTGGGAAAATTGCCCGTCACTCTCTGTTATTCCATCTGTCTGTTTAAGACAACTGGTAATTACCAAGGCAACGCACTGCTGTAGAGGAAAGAGAACACACAGAGAGGATTGCGAGGCTTTTGAGAGGAAGAGAGCAAAAGAAAGAGGGTGATAAATGAAGGGAAAACATTGATACGATCAGTATGTGCCTGTCGGCTTTTCTCTCCGCTCTGACAGGAGAAGGAAAATATGACGAACAAGCTGAAGACAGGAAAGTGAGCTGATGATAGAAAAAAAACATGCGTTACAGATGAATGAGGAATAAATAGCTGCGTGTGTACTGTACTGCATAGAGATTAGCTGAAGCAGGTGGAGTCAGAAGCCTTACAATGATACCAACACCTCAAATAAAAACAGGCAGTCTATTAAGCTCTGATAATGTCTGGGGGCGTGGTCAACATGATCTCTTAAAAAGCAGACCCCAAATGCATGTCCCCCTGCAACACAGTGCCAAATTTAAATGCAAAGTATGCCAACAACTGTTACACAATAAAGGCTTATTGAGAAAAGAAGGCTTTTAATCCAATACAAGGGTTTTTAATATGAACAGTTTATATGAAGTGTATTGTAGCGAGTTCCAAGGTTTTTAGTGAAACTCCTGGACAAGCATGCTATCTCATAATAACCTATGTGTTTGTTCCATTGTAAAACTCAAGACTCAAGACACATTACAGTCCAACTGATATAGGATTTGATGATTTTATAATCTGATATATACCTGAGTGCCTAATATGGTAAATATGAAAGGTTACAAAGGTCGATCAAGATGTCATTAGATCAATGGAATGAGTACATGACTTAAATAATTAGGCTGGCTCTTCAATGAATGTGCCATGCTACCTTTAAAAAATGGTGCTAGTTTGGTTTTATATCCAATATAAGATACTGGACCTTTAGAGCAGCGGTCCCCAACCCCCGGGCCTCGGACCGGTATCGGTCCGTGAGTCGTTTGGTACCGGGCCGCGAGAGTTGAGGCTCAGGTGTGAAATGTATGGTTTTCAGGGTTTTTATCGGTTTTCAGTGTTATTTTGTTATCGTTTTTATCGTTAACTCGGTTTTCTTGGGTCTTTTCACGTGTGTTATGAATAAATCTTCTTTTTTTCGATACTGGTACTAGTTTTATTTTGTTGTATTTATCCGCGACACCTTAAAGGCCGGTCCGTGAAAATAATGTCGGGCATAAACCGGTCCGTGGCGCAAAAAAGGTTGGGGACCGCTGATGTAGAGGGACCTCGAAATCCCTCAGTCATAACCAAAAATTAAAATAAGCTTTGTCTGTTTATTTGCTTGGTGTGTTTATTTATGTATTTGGAGAAATTCAAAGCATTTCTGTTTTTGCTTGAGTTTTTCTAGGACATTAGATCATTTTCTTGTGATTTAGTGGACAAATACACACGAATGATGAATTTAGTTGATGCGATGTACAGTGTGTTTTTTGCCACTGCGCTGTATGAATACAACTGATTAGACTTCATGCTGTGTGAGAAAAAAGTTAAATAACACATGCACTACATTTGTCATTATTTCTTTTTCTTATTCAGTGCAGTCTTTAAAAAATCCATTTTATTGGCTACATCTGTATCAGTAATGTCTCTATAGTAGAGTACAGGGAGTCTAAATGCATCAAATCTAAAGAAATATGCTTGGTGGAAAAAAGTATGCGTAGTACTTATTGACTTTTCTATCAGAAATGGAGAATATGAATTTGTATGCTCCTAGTATTCCTCAGAGAGGCTGATTTGAAAGGATATTAGCAAAAGTTGCCCCTTAGAAATTAAAAGGTGCTCTTATTCTTGCTCTCTTCGTTCCTTCCTCTGTCTGCCTCTCTCCTTCACCCTGCCAGTCTGATGCTTTAGTCCCAGAAGGATGTTGACAAGTCACTGACCTGCCTCCCCTTTTCTCTTTTTCTCTTTCTCTTTTCTCGGCTCTCTCTTCCCATCCCTCTATTTTTTCGAGCTATGGTGCAGCATTCTGATTGGATCTGATGGATCTGCGATGGTGCATGCCTTCCCACTCTAGAATACCAAGCAGATGTGAGAGGAGAGCCGTGTCAAAGAAAAAAAGATGACATGTAGGACTGGGAGACATGCTTAGATCAACCAGAGCCCGCATAGTGGGGGTGGAGGGTCAGAGAGAGGAAAATGAGTGTGATCATATAAGAACTGGAGAAAAGCTTTGAGAAAGTGATGTAAATAGACACTATAATAGAATGAACAGTGAAAAGCACCGTCTTTATCTCCTCTAAATCATGGACACCCAAGTCCAAGCCAAGGGGATTAAAGGGAGGCTTGTCCAAATGCTTTGTCCGGATGAAGCAAAAGTTCAGATACAGAGTCATCAAAGCAGAGTCATTCAAAGACACAACTGAAAATCATGTTTGCATGTAGGCAACCTGGACTCTGCTAGCTTTGCTACTCAATTAAGTCTCTCTTATGTCTACCCATATCACTCATGGGAAGGGTTGCCGCTATAAAAATGATGGTCTTACCAAAAATAAATTATTTATTCTCAATGGTCCCAACTAAACCACCACAAGATTGGTTCAGATCTCTAGATTCATGTATGTCCAAATTCCTTTGGAAAAATAAACCCCCCACGTATAAGCTTAAAAACACTACAAAAGACCAAGGATAAAGGAGGACTAGAACTGCCTAACTTTCAGCACTACTTCTTAGCCAACAGGCTTCAGTTTATCTCAGGATGGCTAAAACATACCCTCTTAGATGAACCTTGGCTAGATGTAGAACAAGCACTTTGCAATAATCTAGAGATCTCAGACCTACCATTTATCAGCTCAAACATCCAACGACATGAATGCTTTAAAAGCATCAACATCAGCGCTTCTCTGACAGCATGGTGGGAGTTTCTAAAATTGACAGCGTCTTCATTAATCCCATGCAAACGTACACCTATCTGGAACAACCCTGACATACAGTGGGGCAAAAAAGTATTTAGTCAGCCACCGATTGTGCAAGTTCCCCCACTTAAAATGATGACAGAGGTCAGTAATTTGCACCAGAGGTACACTTCAACTGTGAGAGACAGAATGTGAAAAAATAATCCATGAATCCACATGGTAGGATTTATAAAGAATTTATTCGTAATCAGGGTGGAAAATAAGTATTTGGTCAATAACAAAAATACAACTCAATACTTTGTAACATAACCTTTGTTGGCAATAACAGAGGTCAAACGTTTACTATAGGTCTTTACCAGGTTTGCACACACAGTAGCTGGTATTTTGGCCCATTCCTCCATGCAGATCTTCTCGAGAGCAGTGATGTTTTGGGGCTGTCGCCGAGCAACACGGACTTTCAACTCCCGCCACAGATTTTCTATGGGGTTGAGGTCTGGAGACTGGCTAGGCCACTCCAGGACTTTCAAATGCTTCTTACGGAGCCACTCCTTTGTTGCCCGGGCGGTGTGTTTTGGATCATTGTCATGTTGGAAGACCCAGCCTCGTTTCATCTTCAAAGTTCTCACTGATGGAAGGAGGTTTTGGCTCAAAATCTCACGATACATGGCCCCATTCATTCTGTCCTTAACACGGATCAGTCGTCCTGTCCCCTTGGCAGAAAAACAGCCCCATAGCATGATGTTTCCACCCCCATGCTTCACAGTAGGTATGGTGTTCTTGGGATGCAACTCAGTATTCTTCTTCCTCCAAACACGACGAGTTGAGTTTATACCAAAAAGTTCTACTTTGGTTTCATCTGACCACATGACATTCTCCCAATCCTCTGCTGTATCATCCATGTGCTCTCTGGCAAACTTCAGACGGGCCTGGACATGCACTGGCTTCAGCAGCAGAACACGTCTGGCACTGCGGGATTTGATTCCCTGCCGTTGTAGTGTGTTACTGATGGTGACCTTTGTTACTTTGGTCCCAGCTCTCTGCAGGTCATTCACCAGGTCCCCCCGTGTGGTTCTGGGATCTTTGCTCACCGTTCTCATGATAATTTTGACCCCACGGGATGAGATCTTGCGTGGAGCCCCAGATCGAGGGAGATTATCAGTGGTCTTGTATGTCTTCCATTTTCTGATGATTGCTCCCACAGTTGATTTTTTCACACCAAGCTGCTTGCCTATTGTAGATTCACTCTTCCCAGTCTGGTGCAGGTCTACAATACTTTTCCTGGTGTCCTTCGAAAGCTCTTTGGTCTTGGCCATGGCGGAGTTTGGAGTCTGACTGTTTGAGGCTGTGGACAGGTGTCTTTTATACAGATGATGAGTTCAAACAGGTGCCATTCATACAGGTAACGAGTGGGGGACAGAAAAGCTTCTTACAGAAGACGTTACAGGTCTGTGAGAGCCAGAGATTTTCCTTGTTTGAGGTGACCAAATACTTATTTTCCACCCTGATTTACGTATAAATTCTTTACAAATCCTACCATGTGAATTCATGGATTGTTTTTTCACATTCTGTCTCTCACAGTTGAAGTGTACCTCTGGTGCAAATTACTGACCTCTGTCATCATTTTAAGTGGGGAACTTGCACAATCGGTGGCTGACTAAATACTTTTTTGCCCCACTGTATTACAAAACAATAATATGATAAACTTTTCAGATTGGAGTGGTAAAGGAATCAAATATTTAGAACATATACTAGAAGGAACAGAATTTATTTCATTTGACAGACTAGTTACACAATATGGGATCAACAAGAAAAGATTTTTAGAATATCAACAAATTAAATCCATAGTAAAAAAGAAATTTAAACCGGGTCAAGTTGAACTACAAACACCACCAAGTGTGGTTCAATTTCTTACTCTTAAAACCCCCAAATTACTATCCAAAATATACAGAATGCTTTCTAAAACAGATGAATCAATATCACTTCCTATTGTTAACTTAGACCTAAACTTCTGGTCTCAGATTTGCTTAAAAACCTTTCATCTAATTAGAAATCCCAGTCTTCAATTAATTCAATACAAAATATTACATAGAGTGCACTATACAGGTCATCGGATGTTCAAGATGGGCTTTACATCTTCCAACAACTGCTCACACTGCCAAACCAATTCACCGGACAATTATATCCACGCTCTTTGGTTCTGTCCACCAGTTCAGAAGTTTTGGCGCGAGATATGTGAAGACTTATCAAAGTGTCTGAAATGTAACATTCCAACTTCCCCCTTAGTGTGTTTGTTGGGCAGCTTAGATAATGTCACTTCAGAAAAGAATATCGCCCATATGGTTTTCACTGCCCTATGCATAGCCAAGAAAACAGTCCTCATGAACTGGAAAAATAAAAATAATCTTAATTCTAACCAATATAGAAATTATCTATTAGATTACATTAGTCTTGATACAGCCTCTGCCACCACATCAGATCAATTGCTCTGGACTCCTTTTATCAGCTCCATCACCTAGTGGGGGTGGGGGGTCATAGTTTGGTCCCGCCTTCACTGTTGTGATTGGTGTGGGGGTAGGGACAGGCTTAGGGCGTCGGGGGGTTCCCCGGAGGCATTTTCCTTGGGGGGCTCAACCCGGGGTAGCGGTCATGTCCGGTTAGGGGCTCTGTTGGCTCTCAGGTGACTGTTTCCTCGCGGCTGCGTGCAGCGGGACTAGGGGAGGGTCTGTGCTGACGGACGTGGGTTACTGACCTGGTAGCCTGGCTGCCCCTGGGTGGGTCCGGGATGGGCGTGGGGTTCTGGGGGCACTCCGTCTCTGGGCTGGGGCCCGGGCCGGGCCTCGGGGGCTTGGGTCCTGGTTGGTGTGTTGCCGGGGTTGTGGGCGGGTGGGTGCATGGGGGCCCAGCCCTGGAGCAGGGTGCCGCCGGTGCATCGAGCCACCTGGGGGGCTCTTCAACTGGTGGGGAAGATTGTCACATCTTGCAGGAGCTTTCCTCTCCTCAGGGGCTCTCTCTACAGGAGGGGGAGATACAGGAGAGGTGGAGGAAGATCTCAGCCTGGGTGTTTATTGTCTTATGTAGTCTGGAAGAAGAGTGGATGGTGGGGTGGGTGCAGTTTTCTCTGTGGTGGGGTTGGGTGGACTGTCCTGGGCTCTGTGGGGCCGGGAGGCGCTGCTGCACTGGGCCCCGGTCTGGATGGGCCTGGGCCCCCTTTCCCTGGTGGGTCGCGGAGTATGGGGGTGCCTACTGGGGTCAGCGGGGGAGCTGGCCCCAGGGAGGGGTCACTTGCCCCTCCCTTCCTTCCCTCCCCATCTCCAGCTGCCTCCCTCTTCCCGCTCCATCACAACCACCCACACATGCAGGACCTTGGAGTAGGGGTATGTCACCAGGGTGCAGAGGAGGCCACCCCCCCCCCCCCCCCCCCCCCCCGTCCCCTTCTGGCTGCCCCTGCCTCAATTTTATCCCACAACTTAGACATTCACATTACTCACACTCTCATTACACATACATATAGGATCTTGGGGGTGGGCACGATACACGGAATCCAAAGTACCATCAGGGTGTACACCCCACCCCTGGCGTCGTTGCCCACCTCTCAATGTTAAATACACGTAGACATTGAGGGCCAGCAGGAGGGACCATGCGCTTACCTGCTGCTCTCTGGCAGGTAGCTCCATGCCCTCCTGGGTTTTAAATGCACCTCAGAACACACATGCATCAACACTACAATGAGCGGGTGGAGGGAGGTTTGGAGTCTTCTCTCACCCCCATTCTCTGCGACCTGCTGGAGCGGGGGGGCTAGGAGGAGGAGTTGGCCGTCCGACTGCGGTCTGGAGTGTGGGGCCTCCCTGCTGCTGCGGAGTCGGGGCAGTCTGCCTCCCCCCACCGTGGGGAAAAGGGTAACACCACCTGGGTCTGGGTGCAGTTCCCCCCCCTCCAGGGGCAAGGGTACCTAGACCCGGGGCTTAGAGTACGCTTGGGGAGTGTGATCGTGTGTACAGCGTCTCTTTATGTCTGTCTCCACGTTGGTTGAGTGTGGAGTAAGTGTATATGAGAGCATGAGGGTGGGAATGGATGTTTGTATATGTGTGTGCCTGTATTTCTGTGTCTATATGTCAGGTTGGGTGTCAGGCGCCACCTCTCTGGGGACATCTTAGGCCCTCCAAGGTATGGAGGCCTATCTCCCCCTACCACCACTTCCCCTGCCAGTGGCGGACTCCCTCAGACGTCGGTGCATTGGTGGTTCTTTGTGTCCGGGGATGGGCGTCCAGGTACACACCGGCTCACTCCTTGGCGGCCGCTTATCGGGGCCTGGAGCCTGGGGCTTGCTCGGGCCACTTCGGAGGTGGGGTGCCCCCGGCCTCTCGGCCTGGGGCTCGGTCACTCAGGCACGGCTGGCTGCCGGCGGAGCTCACGGGCGTGTCACTGCAACTCCCCCTGGTTTCTGCTCCGCGGCTGCTGAGTGAGCCCTCATCTGGGACTCTCCTCAGCTCTTTCTGGGACAGTGGCGCGGCTGCCCCCCTGTTGGTCTTCCTTGGTCTCTTGTGTTCTGGGGGCCTCTGGATGTCTGGAGTTTTGATCTCCTCCATACCTGCTTCATGCCCTGGAGGACGGGGCTGTGGCCCCCCCACACCCTCTAGCAGATCATTACATGAAGGAACCTTTTAAAAAACAAAAAACAAGTGCGTCCATGCTCACAGGTGTACACACGGGTGATCACACCCACAAACTACACCCTTTTTGGCTCCTACCTCAAAGCACACTGTGTTCTGTTGATCTTATGTGCTGCACAATAATGTTTAATATTTAGTATTTACTGTCATATTCCCATATATCATTGTGTTGTTGTTTATTCTATTACTCTTGTTCTCTTCTGCTTGTTTTCTTTTTTCTTTCTCAGCAGGTGACCCAGGTGATTGATATATGTATTTTTTTTTCTTTTTTTCTTCTTTTTTTTCCTTTTTCTGCTCATTCTGTTGGTTTTTGGTTTTTGCCCTTCTCCCCCGTCCCTCTTCTCAGCTGTTTCTCTTTCCCTCTTTCTTTCTCCCCTTCTTTCCCCCAGTCAAGTCTGTCCCATGTTCAGTAAGTGAAAATAAAATAAACAATTAAAAAAAATAAATGAAAATAAGTCTCTCTTATTTGAAATTTCCTTTATTGGTCTTCATGAAAAAATGAGGTGTGTTACTGTTTGTCTCCCTGTTGTGAGAAAAGCTTCAACTATAACACTTGCTATTAGAAACGGAAGCAGTGATTTTCATTTACACAGGGATCATTTTGTTTAACTCCCATGAAAGAAAACAGGAAGAGCATCAGCACATAATTCAGTTTTGTCAATTTCCATAAAACTCACAAATGCTCACAAGTGTAATTTTTAAAACTTTGTAGTCGTAACCTCTGAAGTCTAATGACTTCAAACCACGCTGCTTTGGCAGTCGTTGCTTTCACGTAAAATCTTTCCCGCTTGAATCACACCGATACGCTTAATGGTGAAAGCTGCAAAGAAACGTATCCTTGACTGACACTGCACTACTTTGACTAAGGAGAGTGATTTCTGCTAATTCGATGATCCTTGCAGTAAGTGTTGTGCAATCTGATGGCTCTGCATGACGTGTGGCATTTGGCTGATGGGTAACTTCAATAATAGTGCACAAAAATGTTGTCTCCATTTAAAGAACACTGTTTGCAAATGTCTGTATTCCTCTAAAATTATGTAACATCAGAAACACACATTAAAATGATGTCATCTGGTGATCCGTAAAATCTCAAGCTTCCTGCCAAGTGGATATTCAGCTGCTTTTATGAATTTTTTTCATTTCCTTTGTAATTGCTGTAGCTTAAAAAATCATCGCCCTATAACTAGTTTTGCCTGTTCGGGGACTGCTCTAGGCTCAGCTGCCTTGCTAGCTGCTGTTCTCTTATTACGGTAAATTCATTGTGCTCCTTTGGGTGATGAGCCTCACGTTTTATTAAGTTTGACATGTTAAAATTTAGCTTATTAGCTTCCCTCCCCTCATGAGGCACTTAACTCTAACAGAATCACTCTCTACATTTCATCATCATCTAAAAACCTTTTATAATCTGTATATTAGATCACACACATAAAGCAGCCTTGGGTTTGGGTGAAAAGGTTGGGAATGATCGTGAATTTCACAAGGAGGATTAATATCTTTTTCATCATATGAATGTAAATATATATTTATATATTCACTTTATGATAGCCGTATGTGATAGGGCTGTGTATAGCTGTAGTCCTGGTAGAGTGCCTGTTGGCTGGGGTTCTCTCAAGTGAACGAGATTAAGACTTCACTTTGGTTCTGATCAACAACCAGTGTAGAGCATTGGGACTTCTTAGGTTTCTTTGGTGGGGTATATATATTTTTTATCTGATATAAAAATGTCAAATTGCAAGAAGCAGCATTTACATCCCCTAGTGAACACAACAATGAGACGAGCCCAGGCATGTCTGAGAGCAAGAGCAGTGTGTCAGCTTTTGATGATGATTTAATACCTATAAAGGGAGCTACTCCACAAATTGAAGCGCACTATACTTCGCAAAATATGTACGAAATTTATTCTGACACAATTTTCACCACTTGAGGCAAAAAGATGCTTTCAAGTAAAAGTAGTCTACAAAGGAGGAGATATTAGCAGCTGGTGACGTGCAACCAAAATGCAAACATATGACTTTAAGTGTTGCTGGAGCACTCGTTAATTACATAGTGAGTGCTTATGCACAGTTGATAGATATAATGCGGTGTCACTAATATTATAGTGAGGGTGTGATGGGAGTGTCTGGCAAAGGCAAACCTTCACCTCCTGCAAAACTTCAGCAACATTCCAAGCGAGTCTGGATGCTTCATATTCCCCAATATAACTCGAAAAACTAGATCATGGACAACACAGGTAAAGTTGGCCACCATCCTTAAGAAGCCTTATCAAAATTGGTCAAACCTGTGGGACTCTTGAGAGAACTTACAAGTACTAATGGGCTAAGCAGAATGTGGTTTTGGTGGCTACCAAGGCAAGAACCAGTGTGATGGGATTTCAGTGTGGTTTGGAACAAGAGAAATTCTGTCAGAAAACTCAGAGGGGTGAAGCAGCTTTTAGGCAAAAATGTGTGTGGTGGGAGTGGAAGGAATATTTTGAGGATCTCCTGAATTCCAGTGGCATGCCGTACTTCCATAGAGGAAGCAGAGAACTATCTGAGTTATTCATTAGCTGTTCGGCGGCTGAGGACAGATGAGATCCACCCTGTTTGTCAAAGCTCTCGATTTTACGGCATTGTCTTGATTAGCATGTCTCTGCAATATTGTACTGTCTTATTCTGTCAATGTGTAATAGTTTAGATTGCCACATGTTAATGTGAGTTATCGTTTGCATACAGTGTTGTGAATTTAGTCTGCCATAATGGTTGATAGCTAACTGTCAAAAAAACAGGCAGGCTGCTGCCATGCTGTCCTTGCTGTTGTTTGACCTCTTTGCAAAGGTCATTGTGTGCACTGTAATTTATTTTAGATTTTTGCAAGAATCTGGATCTAGGGTCTGAGATAGATAGTAACTGATCATCCTGGAAAAATGGACCACATTGTCTTTAAAGGTGAGACATCTGAAATAAATTGCTATCATTTTGAAAAAAAAATATAGAAACAAATAAAAAGTTAAATCCAAAAAAAGGAAAACTGCTTGTTTCTCCAGGTTCACATCTGGTTTAGAGATTAGTTATTACAGAGCCAAGTAAACGCTGTGTTCTCGGAACACAGTATTTTCTCAGGGAGAAAGTAAATTGAGAACAGGGTCCTCCAAAGGTTTCCTGCTGTTGTGACTACTTTTGCCAGGTTTGAGTAAGAGATAATCTGGATTCACGGTGGCAAACGTGTCTATTGTAGAGATTAGCACACCAGACATATAAACCTACGTAGTTCTAAACAACAAGTCCAGTAAAGAAAACCCCAATGAAAAATGGGTGCCATGTCTCCAAATGTGGGGAAGGAAAAACATGGAGACGGGGCTCTATTATTCATGTTTGGGTAAAACATGAGACAGCTAATGGAGCTGGAAGAAATAAAGATCAAATAAAAGAGGCAAAAGCCAAGAAAAAAATAAAAATGAAACATTTTATTGAAATTGAAAAGTACCTGAAGGCATTAAATGTGTAGAAATCTGACACAGAGTCCAAGGACAGAAGGAAAATTAAGGGAAAGGGCTCAGCAGAACAGTAAAGGGGATACGAATGAAACAGTTAAATCTGACCCTTCCAGCCATTCTCTGACCACAGCCCACCACTGAAGGTTTCACATCAACAAGCCTGAGAAAGCACAACCACCTTCATGTCAGAGTTTTTTCCCGATATCCCACCAAACAGTGAGACCCTCCAATTCCGATTCATATGCATCAGTGGACAGCCCCTGCTCGACCTTTGACTCCTAACTAAGGAAAAAAAAATTCTAGTGAATATCCTACATGAGACATCAGCAGACAACATCATGACTCGGATGATGATGACAATAAGGCGTACAGGGAGGTCATTTCAGCCCCGTGTAAGGTCAGACATCATGTCATCTTGACAATCTCCTCAAAAAATGGACAAAGAGCTCTGCATAGCAGCTCTAACCATGTACCAGTCTAGCCAAGCTACAGCCTTTGTGCCAGAAGCCCTGACAGCAACCATGTACAAAGCTCCTGCTTGATGCGTGCTATCTTTAACAATTAAGCGATGGGACGATATGACCCAGACATGTGTTTCAAGTGCTATCAGAAAGGACATTGGGCTACAGACTGCCTTAGCAGGGACAACACTGAGAGACATGCAACTACTCTGACTCAGCTGATGGTTGCAGTAGACCAGGGGTGTCAAACTCAAATACACAGTGGGCCAAAGTTCAAAACTGGAACAAAGTCACGGGCTAACATTAATATTTATTGAAAAAAAAATCTTCCTCTAGATATAAGAATGAATCTTTTCTTATGGACTCAAACAAGTTTTGCTGAAAAACTGAATATGGAACAAGCAAAGCTTAATACTAAACGATATATATATATTAGCTGTATAATACCAGTAGGCCAGCTCTAATAGTAATTTGGCATGTCTTCGCGGGCCAAATGTAATTAGGCTGCGGGCCAAATTTGGCCCGCGGGCCAGAGTTTGACACCTATGCAGTAGACGGTGCTACACCTACAACACACATGGTGATAGCATACACACCCTATGCTCACGCTTCGTAACACACGCTATTCCCTACCAAACCAAAAGCTTCAAACTCCTCCACAGGTTAGTGGCACCTGTGTCTCGTCTGTTAGAGGGTGAAGAGAAGTGGTAAGAAAAAAACTTATGTGTAATGATGAATGAAGGAAATTGAAACTTCAAACATTTTTGCTGTCTGCCTGATGCCATGATATAATGTGTTGTTTGGGTATTTGAACCCCTGAAGGCCTCACTGTAATTAAACTTGAAGGGTTTGAGCCTGACCCCCACATTTTCAGGCCTGATCAGCTTTAATCAATAGAAGCTGTCAGGTGGTAACATAAGTGACCTACTTTTGGTAGATGCTGGGAAATGTACACCACACACACCAAGGTACTGTGGCTTTATTTTTAAAGCCACAGTACCTTGTATTATTTTAACACTTTATTTTTAAGGTGTTAAAATAATACAACAATAACAAAGACAAAAACATGATCAAACAAGGCAAAACATAATGAAAAAAATTAATTTAATAATGGGTCTTCCTTTTCCCCCCATTAATATAGTTAGCTAAAACCAAACTGAAAATGTAAAATCTCAATTTAGCTAATTAAAAGAAGAATAAAAAGCTTTATATATATATATATATATATATATATATATATATATATATATATATATATATATATATATATATATATATATATATATATATATATATATATATATATGTATGTATGTATGTATGTATGTATGTGTGTGTGTGTGTGTGTGTTTTTATAAGCAGCAAAAGCAAAACTGAAAAGAACAACCACTTCTAGAAAGTAATTGAAACTAAACTGAATCGTAAAATCTTGATCCTTTGCACTGAACCTCACGTGTCTCTATAGATATCGATAGTGACTTCAAGAAACAATGCCACAGAGAATTTATGACCACACACTTGTTCATGTCAAAACATAAATGTGCATTTAACAAACACATAGTTTAACATGTTTGATGTATCAAATCTGTTCCTCAAGAGACAGATAGGAAGATTTTGGCCCTCACTCTGTTTTGGTCAAATATAGTGAACTTTCACTTGGCGTGGCAGACATCGCTTTCAAGTGCTGCAGTGTTTTAAATGATGCTGTGTTGCTACCTGTTGCAGGGGAAGGGGAAAACAACTCAACCTGATATGTCAGTGTCTTGGATATCTTGTTTGGGAGGCCCCTTAGAGATGGATTGGGTCCCACCAACCGCTGTGAAAGTGGGATATTGCAAATCTTCATCTTCTGTGCTATCCCAAATTTACAGACAGATGAAGGATGGCCTAGCCACCTCAACCTGACAACCAACAAGTGCAGACAGTTTACTCCCTCTGGGTTAGGGTTACTGCAATACTACAGGAAGTTTAAAGACAGTGACTCTGAAATAGGCATCTGAGACTGTCGTCCTTGGTTTTACTTTTCAAGAAGAGAGTAGAGTCCACCCATGCTAAACTTTCAGTAAATGACCTAAGAGACAGCCAGTGACACTGAAGAATACAGTTACTTGAGATATGACCTTCTAGGAAATATATTAGAGGGTCACCCAGGCAACTGGAGCTTCAGCGTGTACATGGCTTTAGCCTTTGAGGTTATTTCGTGAGCTTATTCAAAGCTAAAGTCTTTCTTGGTTGGTTTGGGAACACTTTTAAGTCTCCCAGAAGGGCTGGAGGAGGTCCCTAAGGAAAAGGAGGTCTAGACTGCTATTGCAGTCTGGAACCTGGATCTCAGTAAGCAGGAGAGAAAGTAGATGAGGAGCCACAACCAAGATTTTTACATCTTCTTAGTATAATGATCGTAGCCTTAAGTATGTAAATATGCCTGTATATACCCAATCTCCTCCTTAACTGGTGGGCGAATCTCAAAGGAACTTTACACAAACATCGTCGTGCATACAGTGATCATGAACATGTATTATAAATCCCAGTTCTACTGATTTTCATATTTATCATCGCCCTGTGAATGCATCCATTTGCATTTGTTTGTCATGTCATGTTCAGTGTATGTCACCCATACGTAACTTCATGGTCACCAAAATTTGTATCCACACTCAAAACGATGCCAAAATTATATTTTTTTTTTTAAAAGAGTGAAACAAATGCAGCTTAAACTTAGCTTAAACAACCGCCAGTGAATTGCCATTCTAATCGACTATCAAGTATGAAAACATTAGCACATAGAATGCGCCACATATTCACTTCTGGCTCACACTCAAACAATCATTCATGTTCACAACTCAGCAAACTGTGCTGTATATAATGGGTTTTCATTACTCTCACGACAACTGAGACAGTGACACTAACCACAACCCTCCCTCTGAGACCCTGATGTCCATCTGAAGAATCCAAATGCGGATCCTAAACTGAGTCTCACTTTACATCTGGGGGATATTTGAAACCACACTGAGCTCTATTTGAAGATGTGAAGGTAGTAACTTGAGTCCAGGGTAAGTGTCATGAGGAGGACATGAGACAGAGTAGCAGAAAAGCCGTGTTGGAGTGGAGGAGTGGATGTTGTGGTGAGGATCAAAGTCACACCCGGTTGGGACCCTCCAGCTCAGTCCAGTGGCAGTCATTGTGTGTGTATGCGTATGTTTGATCTGGTGTCACTATATGTGTATGTGTGTGTGTGTGTTTAATCTGATTCATAACCCTGCTACTGCTGGCTTACTTCACACACAGTTGCACACATGCATCCACAGGCAGGCGGAGCAGGCACAGTCACACAAACCCAAACACACATCTTCGCACAAATATAGCTTTGATAGTGACTCACTCTCACTGTGTAACCCTCCATTCATTCACCCTTTGAGTCATGAGATAATCAGTGTCATACAATAGTAAAGCTGATTTGGAAAATTAGAGACACTTCAGAGAGACAGATTAAGAGGAGACGTCATCGCAAACATTAATACTGTTTTAATTACTCGCATCAGCAGCAAATTATAGCTTTTGGCTCAGCGAAAACAAGCTCTGAAAAAAAAAAAGATTTGTATTGTGGACTATAAATACGGCTCTGGAAATAATGTAAATTTATATAACTCAAACCCAGCCTTTAGTGACGGTAAATATAAAAGAAACTGGAAAAATGTACCGCTTGACTCTCACTGGGGAGAGATGGAGAGCAAAAGCAGCAGAAAACTTCAGATTAGGACAGATTCATTAAGTGAATTAAACTGTTTTCTTAATGTTGTCAGGAGTGAGGCATTTTCCCAATTATGTTAATCCGGGATATGGAAGCAGGATGAGGAGAATAAATCTGACACAGCAGAAAAAAACATGAATCTAAACACATTAAACGCATAAAGAGAGTCAGGCCTTGTTGTACTTAAACTTTCTGAAAGCTTTTCTACTTCAGCTCCCACACACTCATAGGATGACCGAGTGTTTGTGTGTGTGTGTGTGTGTGTGTGTGTGTGTGTGTGTGTGTGTGTGTGTGTGTGTGTGTGTGTGTGTGTGTGTGTGTGTGTGTGTGTGAGCCAGATGCCAGTGTGATTTAAGCCAGAGAGGACTTAGTGACACTGCCTCATCCCTGTCACCCTGCTCAGCTCATTACATAGAGTGGTCTCTAAAAATGGCCACTAAAAACAGAAGAAAAAAACCTGCAAGCACTCACCTACACACTCTCTCTCTCTCTCTCACTCACACACACACACACACACACACACACACACACACACACACACACACACACACACACACACACACACACACACACGTCGCAGCTCTGTCCCAGTCGCCCTTATATGTCTTCTTTCTGCACCTCATTTCTAAATTGTGCATTTTTGACCTACATTTCAGATCACCCTATCTCTATGTTTCTCCCTTACACACACACACGCACACACTAGGGGTCATTTCAGGTTTAAAATTTTCACTCAGGCCGACACAAATTAAAGATCTACAAACACAAATTGTATAAAACAAATTGAAATAAAAAGCAAAAAACAAAGCAGTCAAAGGAAGAGGATGAGACACGAGTATACAGGAAAAGCCCTCTGTGAGTCCCCTACAACACCACTCTGGGGCTTTACTCTTCCCCATTGATGCACTTATGGAATTTTCTGTTTCTGGCCAATCAGCTCTCTTTCCTGTGTCCCCTTCCCCCCCCCCCCCCCCCCCCTTTTTTTTTCTTTAACTTCTGCTATTGCATCTGCAATGATTTCAAACAGTTCTGTAAGCATTCCATTCTACTTTCCTCCATTTCTTTCCATTAAGTAAGTGGGGAAGGCCTCCGATGGGTGAGAGTGAAGACCCAGGTGCTGGAAAAGGACAAAAGCAGAGTGCAGCACGTATTATTTTAACAGACTAATAATAGCAGTAGTAAGCCAAACTTAGTTAGCCTGACAGCACGATCTGTGGAAATTTTGGTTCGGGGTCAAAGCTTTGACACAGACAGAAACACAGTTGCTGACAGTCTGGCAGTTAGACCTAGCCAGACAGACAGTTTGGAGCTGCCTCACTGTCCCGTTGTCTCTCTCCCTATTCCTGTTGTTATTCATTAGGACAGAAGCTCCCTCCCCCTGCTGTCTATCCAAACAGAGATTATGAATCAGCAGTACAGGCAAGAGGACAAGTGCAGACAGAATAAAAAGAGGAGCCAAAACAACAGAAATATGTGTTAACCAGCTGGGTAAAGGTGTTTCTTTCTGCTAAAAATGAGACAATTTAAAAGTGACAGGTGAGAATTAAGTGTGACATTGCGGATGGTCTAGAGAAAGACTTGAGGGAAATTATGGGTCAATGAATAGTCACTGAAGAACACATATAAGAGATAATTTAAAAACCTAATCACAATTAGCTCAAAACTGGAATAAATCAACTGATTCAATTATCAGAAGCAGCCATACTTGGTCTCTACTGTTGTCTGTGTGGCTCAGGTATTAGCAGAGGGCCTGTAATTCCTGAACAGAGTGTCAGGTTTGACTTGAAGAGCCAGAGGCTCCATAACATAAAGCTACTCTAATCTCACAGGAAGGTTTATTCTAATCATGAACAACTGTGTGGAGAGGAGCTGATTTACAACACTGTCCCAACAATGACAAAACAATGCTGTTAAGAAAAACTCAGAACTCCAAACAAACCCTGGGGCGCTGTAACAGAGATGGTCTCTGAGGAAATGCACGCCTATAGGGCTTCGTGTTTGTTTTCACCTTGGCAATTTTCATTATATCCAGTGTACATTAGGAGTTAAGTGAAAAACTATTAGAACAAATTCAAGAACTTTGCAGGGTGAAAATATTAAAGGTGTTGAGTTAATTTTGCAAGACACATGTGATGTGGATGCTGGAGGCTACGAACACAGACATATATAAACATATATAAGACAAAATTAAATGATATGCAAATCTGTTACCTCATATTTTACTCAGAACAGAATACAGAAAACACATTGAATGTTTATGTGAGAAAATGCGCCATTTTAAAAAATATATATATTAGCTCTGAATTTAGTGGCAGCAATATTTCTCAAAAAAGTTGTAACAGACCAATAAAAAGCTGGGAAAGTATGTGATGCTAAAAAGATATTTTGCAGCTACGTTTTTTAATTGGCAACAGGTCCGTAAGATGAATAGACAGGCAGAGTTAACAGTGAAGATGGGCAGAGGTTCACTAATATAAAAAAATATGTTCCTATGAATTATGGAATTATTTGAATATCTTATGATATACAGTACACAATCATCAAAAGATTCAGAGAATCTGGAAAAATCTGGGCTGTCTGATGGAACTACATTCATAATTCCTCCAGAAATCACTTTGTTGGGGGGAATTTGGTTGTTGATAGGACATAGGTTTGAGTCCTTTATTTATAAGTGTACAACTGTATCAAAGTTAGGGATGGGTACCGATAAACGGTAGTAACCAGACCGAAAAGCAGCGCACATTTCGGTGCTTTATTTTTTTTTTCCTGAGCTGTGATACACTTTGGATTCTAGCCAATCATTTTACCTTTCCAAGGATAGTAGGCGGGCCCAGGTACGTACGTTCTTTTAGAGCAGAGCTACAGATTAAAAATGCCCAAGGCGAAGCGGTCAAAAGCCTGGCTTTACTTCACAGCAAAAGATGCAAACTCAGCAGCCTGCAACAAGTGCTTTAAGCTGATACTGTGCAAAGGAGATAACGCCTCGAATCTGATGAAACCTGGCGATGCATAGCGTTTTTTTTAAAGCCGAGAAATGTACTGTATTTGATAGCTTGCTGCAAGACCGAGCACCGAGCACATCTACTGCCGGTGTAGTAAATCTCCATTAGCGAGTTAGCGTGGATCGCCCCGTGCGTGAGCTGGACAGTGCTTATCATTTTGCAGAAAAAAGAGACTGCTAAAAATAAAAACATAAGAGGTTTTTGGACAAAGTTTGTGTTCTCCATTCTTTAAGCACCGGTTCGAGCACCGTTTAAGCACCGGCACCATGTCAAAAGTACCAATTTGTCACCGGTATCAGATAAAACCTAAACGATACCCATCCCTAATCAAAGTATTGGCGACTTTCAAGCCTTTGAGTCGCCGAGCAGCTGAATAGGGGAATAATGTTGACGCGCCCGCTGTTTAAAACGTTAGTCAAAGTTCCAAGTTAAAACTCTTTTATTTGTTATCAAATCCTTAAAATCCGTAGAAAAACAGTGATCAAAAACATTCCAAGCTTGAGCGGTCAGCAAAAGTCGACTTCCCCCATCACCCACTCATTCACAAAATTTCCCTCGGGCCGTGAACAGGTGTTATAGCAATCACTATTACTGACACCACGTGACCCAAAGCTACGCCTATCCATAACATTCCGGCTCCTAATTATTACATTTTTACAGTAATAATTACACATCCAACACCACAACTCACAACACACACTTCATCATATCACAAACACCCAGTGAGACAACATAACATACTCAAAAAGTCCACCAAAATTATTTTCTCATGTCTTCTCTTCTTTTCTTCTGTCTGCACATGGTCAGTCAGTCATAGGCCAGAGGTTACCAGCACTTAGCCTAAATATAGTCAGTCTGTAATGTACATCTCATAACATTAAAGTCAATTCAAAGTTAGTTATGTCACACTGTGTCAAAATGTCATAGTCATGGGTCAGAAGCCTCCTGAAGAAGGCATATCTTTGTGATGGGTCTGCACACATGGCTGGTTGGGGTCTTAATCCAGACCTGACGCACAAGCCCCTTTTCATCTGGTGCAGCTCCGGTGACTCTCCCAATGATCCAGGAACCACGAGGTGCAGAATCATCCACTATAAGGACCACATCTCCGGGAACGAAGTTGCGTTTAATCCTTCCCCATTTCTGGCGCTCTAATTCTGTGACTGGGACTCTCTTTGCATATCCTCTAGATATAAGATCTGTCATGAAGGCAGTGTAGTCTTTGTGAAAGTCTTTATCTCTGATGAACCTTTTCTTCAAACCTAAGGCTCGTTGCTCAATTGCACGGTTGTCAGGCATTCTTATGTCTCGGTCTTTTAGTGGCAGGGCAATGCTGTAGTGCCAATCCCCCAAAGTCACCGTCTTGCTGGCCAATTCCAGGAACTTCAAGTCTTCCTTTGACAGCCCCATCTGTTCATCATTGCTGCTCTCAGGAAAATCCATCTTGAACTGCTGTTTCCATAGCTTGTCCAGTATGACAGCAGAAACTGTCTAGAGCTCTGGGCATATTCATGCCAATCAAAAGCTCAACATTGGCCTTAATTTCTGGCAAATGAACGTGCTTCAAATGTGGCCAGTCATCCAGGTCCTGTTGATTTGGGATGTTACCAGTATCTACAGGCATTTTATGCTGAGCGAAGAGGTTAGGCATATCACAGTACATGTCACTGTCCAATCCAGCAACTTCAAGTTCAGGTACAATGAAACTGTCCACCACTTTCTCCTGTCCCATGGTGCGCAGGAGAATCTTTGTCTTCCTCCCAGCAATATTCAGCTTGTCCATAAGACCCACTGTACAAAAGGATGCTGAACTCCCATGGTCCAGAAAGGCATACGTTTCCACTATTCTTTGACATCTCTTTGATTTTACTTTAACTGGCACAATGGCAAGCTTACAGTCCTGTTCACCGGCCCCAGTAAGACCACTAGTCTGGATCGTAACAGGAATGTTATCTGCCTCATTATTAGGTTTGACTTCATTCTTCTCTTTGTGGTGGATATGGAGTATACTTGCATGTCGGAGGCCACAGATTTTACATGAAAGGCATTTTCTGCATTCTTTGCTTATGTGCCCAGTACACAAACAGCCAAAACAAATGCGGTTCTTTTTAAGAAAAGAAATCTTCTCATCATGAGGTTTCTTATCAAGCAGAGCACATGACTCCAGTGTGTGTCCGCCTTTGCAGAAAAAACAAGCCTTCACAGTGCTGTGACGATCTTGAGCCTCTATCTGATTCTGTCTCTCGACGTCAGAGACTGTTGTGGCGAAGCTACTTCCTTTAGCTTTTAGATGTGGAGAACATTTCCCTCCATTGCTGCCCTTGGCTGCTAGATGTGTTGCTGGAACGTCACATAGATTTCCAAAGATGGGATCTGTTACAATTTTAACTTGACGCTCAAGGAAGGAAACAATGTCAATGAATGCGGCTCTGCGATGTTGCCTCTCCTGAATGTCATATGCTACTGTTCGCCATTTGTCTTTTAACTTATATGGCAGTCTTCTAATCACAGCAAGCATATTGGCAGGTGTATTTAATTCAGAGAGATCATCAATCTCTTCCATTGCATTGCAGCATCCACGTAAGAACAAACAATATGCCTGAAGAGCTTTTCCATCTTCCGATCTAATCAGTGGCCATGAGTGAACTTTGTTCAAATAGGCAGATGCAATCACATGTCCATTCCCAAAGTGCTCATACAGCAGAGTCTTTGCCTTTACATATCCAGCACTTCCAGACATATGTTGGCAGCTTTTAACAAGTTCATTGGGCTGCCCCTTGGTGTACTGTGCAAGATAATGCAGGCAGTCACCAGCATCGCCAGTCTTTGCTTCTATGACCTGTTCAAACGAGCGCATAAAGGCCTGAAAATGTAAAGGGTCACCATCAAAGGTTTGAATCTCCCTTTTGGGCAGTGAAGAAAGACCTTGCTGATGGACCAACATACAAGTTAATTCATTTTGTTTTTCCATAATGGACAACAGATTTTCATTGGCTACTGGAAGAGCAGCTTGTGGCTTAGGCAAAGGTGGAATTGATCCAAAAGCATCAGAAGGCCCCATAAAAGCTGGTGCAGGCCTTTCCCTTTTGATATTCTGTTGCACTGTTTTTACTTGAAGCTCTGCATTCCCAGTGATTGCATTTCCTTTTGTAAGCGTCTGAGGAACAAAAGTCTCTGCATCCGCATTAAGAATTTCAAGGCTGTTTCCCTTTGTTTTAAAATATGATTCCATTCCATTAGATTTCCGTGAAGCGACGCTCCGCATAGCGGATCCAGTTCTCAGCACGTTCACCTTTGCAACAGTTGCAGCTATATCTGCTTCAAGCTGAAGTTGTTCTTTCTTTCTCCTCAATTGTTCCTCTTGTTCTTCAAGAGAGTGTTTTTCTTTCAGCATATGTTGACGTGCGAGCAAGGCGGCCATTTCAGCTTCTGCCCTGAGACATGCAGATGAAGTAGATGATACTCTTGAGCTTGACCTACTGCCTTGATTTGACACACTGTCGGATGGCAACACGTCATCATTAACATCGTTCTGAGGATTAAGAGATAATTGTGGTTCTTTTCCAGTGTGCTCTCGAACCTCCACTTCTCCTCCCAGGGAAGTTTCCTGTGACTGTGCCTTGTCAGATGATGGCCTCCCTGAATGTTTATCAGTTTCAGAAAGCCATATGTTAACATCCTCCATAAACCCTTTATTGTATTTAGAGATGCTTGAGAACCATGTATTTTGTTTATCTTTCTCATCAAATGAGATTAGAGAAAGTAAAGATTCATGCAATGCACTGGCATCCTTAAACAGGTGTGTTAACTCATCAAACTGTTTTTTGACTTGTGAATGATTTTTATCATCTTTCATTAGCTCTTTAAGAGACATAATAACACTTTTCATTTTGTTTACATGCCTTTTCCGATCTGTTTGGATGGTTTCAATTTTGTTTGCAAGAGCTTTCTCAGTGAGGGAAGTTATTCTTTTATCCTTTTCAGTTTTTCCAACAACAGATGCAGCCTGTGATCCACTCATTTTAAGCATTCAACATAAGCAGCATGCCAAAATCCAAAACAAAGGCAACAGCAATTCCTTCAAACTCAGGTGAACGCCTGCAGAGCCACAGCACACACACACACCAAACCGAATAGCAAACGTAGCGGTGGGCGTGTCACAAAAACATCTTCGTATGGTCAGAATCCAAACTGCGTTCAAACAAACAATACGCAGCACAAAAACACAGTTTACATACCACCGTCGTCTTCTCCTTATCTGTCAGACTAGCCGATTTTATGGGTGTAGTGGTGGCGGTGTGTGGGCTCGCGTCGGCGTTTATTCAGCGCTGATTGCGGGACGCTCCATTGCCGTCGCGCTTTTTGCTGACAAATATTGGCGACTTTCAAGCCTTTGAGTCGCCGAGCAGCTGAATAGGGGAATAATGTTGACGCGCCCGCTGTTTAAAACGTTAGTCAAAGTTCCAAGTTAAAACTCTTTTATTTGTTATCAAATCCTTAAAATCCGTAGAAAAACAGTGATCAAAAACATTCCAAGCTTGAGCGGTCAGCAAAAGTCGACTTCCCCCATCACCCACTCATTCACAAAATTTCCCTCGGGCCGTGAACAGGTGATATAGCAATCACTATTACTGACACCACGTGACCCAAAGCTACGCCTATCCATAACACAAAGTATCTTGTTAACACTTAACTGTTAATTACACTCCCAAAAAGTTGATTCTTTTCATCTGGTCATAGCAGTTTCAGTGGGAGAAACGTTTTGTCATTCATCCAAGTGACTTCTTCAGTCTCAGCTGACTGCAGGTTTCCCCAACCTTATAAACAGAACATTTGCATAATGACTGAAACCAGCACCACTGAATGAACAATGGGCTGGGAAGTTACTTTTGGGGATTTACTTACCTGGATAATTGAGCGTGCATCAAGATGTTAATTACACTGTATTTACTGTTTATAAACCGTTTTAATGCAGTGTAAATCAGCTACAAGGGCATTTAAATGTTCATATGAGAAAAAAATGAAACTTTAAATCACTTCTTTCATAAAGAATTCAACAGATGTTTACAGTCTATTTATATACACTAACAAATTAATGCAAGGATAAAAGTAAATGCATTAACAAACCTATGGCGTGAGTTATGCATGTAACAGATTACACTTAAAGCATTGATGCTGGCAAACGAGTCGACAATGACCTCTGCAAGGTGAAAAAAGACTAAGATGTGAATAAAAAGCTGTGGAACAAGGTATTAAGTGACCTTGCTGAGATAATTTTATAAAGTGTCAATAAATCTGTCATTGTTCCAAAATTGTTTGTTTTTTTGGCATGAAAAACTGATCTGCGGAAATAATTTGAAACACAAAGTCCACAATTAATTGTGCAGTCCAGCTGATTTGTAGGGAACAGGGCTGACACACATTTTAATGGACTGAAGGTTAATCTTTACAGATCTTTAGCCTTTGTGTGCTCCCAGCCTTTCCTGTGCTCATGCCAGCAAACACTCTTAATGATACACACACACACACACACACACACACACACACACACACACACACACACACACACACACACACACACACACACACACACACACACACACACACACACAAAGCTCCAGCCAAGTACCCATCAATCCTTCTCACTGCCCAAGCCCTGCCATCGATCAGTGAGTATGTGTGTGTGCGCGCGCGACTGTGTCTGCATTCTTCTTTTGGGGTGTTCACAGTTTTGTGCGTGGTCGTACAGATTGATAAATGACCCCGATTAGTGGCAACTGACCGCTCTATGATTGCAATTTAAGTGTAGCGGAACAGCTGTTCTCGGGGCAGTGTTGTCTAGAGCAGTCTGCGATTAATACAACAGCACTTTAATGAATTACAAATCAACCACAGGCCTCGGATCTGCTGGCCGGTAATACGTACACAGCTCCACCTGTGAATTTTGAGGTCTGTGGCAAAACCATGACATATTGTGTTATACAAGCATCCCAGAACCAACTAGAACCAACCAAATAAAACAGCAAGAAAATTCAGTTTTTTTCACATCTCTCCATATTCTGTCCGTATTACAGTTGTTTGTATAAGCTGTCAGCTGGGGTTGTTGGAATGTTTGTATGAAGACTTGAAGACTTCAAAGTGGCTTTTTTCCCACTCCTATCTTGTCTTTTCCAGGTAAGCGTTCTCACTATTTTTCTTTCAGTGTCACTGTTCTTTCCTGACCCATTGACCTCTCCCTGATGCCTAAAATCACCTACAAACACACACTGTGACACTTCCACACACGCACATAGACACTCCGATTAACGCCCATCCTCAACCTTATCTCTACTCTATCTCTTTATCTTCACATCTATTGGGTATACCTGTAACCTAGCAACAGAGCTGAGCAAAGACCCACCCCTACCTGCTCACTGCGCTGACTCCTAGCCCTAACAGCCAATCAAACCGTGTCAGGGCAGCAACAAGAGCCAATCAAATTTCTGCTATAACTGGGAGTTGCCCCTTGCTCTCCACCCTTTTGACCCCACATGCAGGAGTATGCATGTCCATGCAATGCATGCTTACGCATTACACAGAAGGAGAGGTCTATAAAGACCACAGAGACCACAGCATTGGGCTCTGTGTTGATTATGTGAACCAGTACTTTACTAAAGAGGAAAATAAAATGTGTGATTGCAGAATTCTTGATGAACGACTGCAAGAGTAGTCTTCCAGACTAAGACATATAAACTGCTCAGTACATGCACAGAATACACTGTGAATAAAATGTTAGGTAGACTGCTTTTCATACCGAATTTTCTCTGCAAGGTCTGCTCCTTTTCTACTCTTTTTTTTTCCGCCTCTCTTGGCTACTGACATTACAAACTAATAAAAAAATACCCTCTTTGCTGTCGTGTCTCTTTGACCACTGCTGAATACTTCTTGATTTATTTCTCTAGATGAATCAATGCGCGCTCCTGCTGTACTATTGTGGTGCAAAATCAACATCCAAAATCCAAAATCCAAAGCCATCGGTGTCGCTATGTGGCCAGAAAACATGAACACCTACTTTGTTCAAAGCACATTTTATTTTTCCACCCTAACACTGCGTTATTTCCTTCAGAACCCTTTTGTATTGACATGCCCATACTTCCTCTTTGTAGGATAGACTATAGTATTTTCTTTTTTGCAATAAAATCAATACCCAGATACAATACACCTGAAAGCTGAAACTAAAAGACACAAACTGCGGGCTTAAAAAACCTGACAAACAGCATCGACAGTGCAGGAACAAATGGTCTACAGATGTGTCCCACCCACATTATTCTACGGATCCCAAAGTACCCCTGGTATATAATCAATATTAAGTGCAAAACCTTAAAAATATGTAAGTTAAATTTTAACATTCAGAGCTTATAAAGCTTATTTATATGTACAGATCTATATTTACATTCCTTTTCCCCAGTTGCAGATAATGCTATAATGATCAATTGCTTTCTTAATGTCAATCAAGCACTCATCAACAGTAAACTTACACTCTGACTTGGTGCTCTTCTTTTGGAAGTTTTGCTTGAAATCCACCTTTATATCCGTCTTATCCTTTGGTCCTTATCTTTGAGTTTTAGCTCAGTTCTTGCTGTGTCACATCAAGCACTTTGTAAACAGTGTTTTAAATGAACATATTTAATGCATGCAGGGTTTTTTTTCCTTGGCTTATCTTTCCTTCTTTGATCTCTCTATCCGCCTGTCCTGTGTCATCGCCTCGTCGCCTCTCTCTTCTTGTATTTTTGCATTTCTGCTCCTTTCCTGGAATCTGTCACAACTAATGCGAGTGGATGGGAGGAAGGTGGCGTGCGAGGGAGAAGATCTACCTTTGAATCGTTACAGCACTCCCTTGCACTGTGTCAATGGGGAGGAAGGGGAGGGGGAATCAAAACTGAAAAATTTTAAATTTAATCAGCCTCTAGTCGGATAGATGGAAGATGGGAAAGTAGACAGGGGGAAACGAGATGCTGGTCCGAACAAATACACACAACTGCTATTGCAAATATTCCCTTTCACATGGGCCCAGACTTGATGCACATACTGGAAAGCTGATCTATTCACTCTACTCACAGACAAATGGTCTTCAACTAGCATTTCAAAAATTCCAGGTATGCCGTCCATCGTAGCTCTACCTGACCTATTGCTTGTTCGTGTGTGCCTATAGATTTGCATGTAAGTGTAGGAGGAAGGTATAAGGCAAAGCTGCCATATTGAGACCAGCTGTAGGGTTATTTATTAATGCAATTCAGTCTGTCATACCTTTTTTCCCATCCTAAATTTCCATATCTTATTTCAAGAATACCCTCATAGTTGATTATGTTGAAACAGTGAGCTACAGATGCTGTTGGTATACTTTATGTACAATCGAACAGTTTATGGTGCACCACTCATTTTAGATATTCAATGCCTATTACTGCACCTCAAGACTTATAGATAATTTCTCCCCCTGCATAAAAAAATCAGTTTTTGATTATTTAGACTGATGATTTTTCAAGTCCAACCTGGTATGAGTATGTTAGTGCTTCTTCTCCAGATGCAACTTTGGAATCTGAAAAGTGAACCTTATGTGGAAATGGCTTAAACCTGATTTTTTTTTTTTTTTTTTTTTACGATTATGTGTTTGCAAAAAGACATCAGTGGCTGGTTTCAAGTCTTGCTGTATACAACACAAGCTTTACTTTTGTAAATTATGGTCCCCATCAGTGTCCAGAAGAATGTTAAAGCAGGGCATTCATTAGGGTGGGGCCACCTTGTTATTGAGAAGTTGCCACTGTATGACTGGATTCACAGTCACCGTGCACCACCCGTGTTTGTGATGTGGTTTCACAAAGCTAAGACGGAGATGGTGAAAACAGCAAAAAAAATGCAAACCAGTAGGTGACATCATGGTGGCTATGCCCATCTATTTACAGTCTATGCATGTTTTTGTGTCCAGCATTCCTGTACTACAACAACTTCACGTTCAGCACATTTAAAATTTTACAGTTATGGTGGTGTCAAAACTGTTAAACTGTTTTAAATTTTACATTTTTGAAAAGGAAAAAAATTATAAAACACACTTCTCGCTAAGCAGAACTGCGTCTCAGTGATAGATGAAAAGTTACCATCAAGGTCTGGTTCTTACTTGATAAAGTGGTTGTGAACTGTCTTATTTTATTCATGCTAACGATCAGGTTTGCCTCCCTGCCAGACTGTGTTAGTACAATTTAAATTACTCATCACCAGTGATGCCGGTAACGCGTTGCTTAGTAACGCGTTACTCCGAATATGACCCCTTTTTCAGTAACGACTAATCTAACGCGTTACTATTTCCATAACAGTAGTCAGATTAAAGTTACTTGTCCAAACCACTGTGCGTTACTATTTTTTTTAAGCAAAAAGATTTGGTTTTTTCTTTTCGTCTCAGCGGATGACAAACGCATACGTGTCGTGAAACGTCACATAAGCGACAGGTCACGTTTCCCGCTCACAAGCAGCCAGCGACGTAAAAAAGTGTAAACAACAATGGAGGGAGAGAGATGTTCGTTCTTTAGCTGGAAATATGGTCACTATTTTGAGTTTCTGTCAACTAAAGATTTAAATATTAAGGTTCGTTGTACACTCTGTGTTGGCGAAAAAGTGTTATCTACCTTCAAAAACACTACGTCAAACTTAAAGAAACATTTGGAGTCGCAGCACAGCACAGTCAAACTCACAGAGAGAGTCCCACCAAGTGGTCCGAAGCAGAGAGCCGTGACTTCCGCAGAAGGTCCTACACCCCCCAAACAACAAAAGTTGGACTTTGGTGCAGAACCAGTAAGTGATGAAGAATTGAAGAAGTTGGTCGCGCAGTATATTGTAGAAGAAATGCTACCTATAAACACTGTTGACTCGCCCTCGTTTCGTGCCATAATAAAAAAGATCCCTACTTCTGTTAATGCCGAGCTGCCTCACCGAACGACTTTTACTTCTTACTTGGAGAAGGAGTTTACAGAAATGGAGAGAAATTTGAAGGCCACACTGAATGAGATTGACTTTGTTTCAACTACCGCGGATATTTGGACTGCTAACAACAGAAGCTATATGGGAGTAACGCTCCACTGGATCAGTAGAACCACATTAGAGCGTCACAAGGTTGCATTAGCATGTAGGCGAATTCGTGGTAGACACACGTATGATGTCATTGGTACAGAAATCGAAAACATCCACTCCTCTTATGGATTACTCAACAAAGTAGTTGCAACAGTTACTGATAATGGATCCAACTTTGTTAAGGCGTTTCAAGTTTATCATCCTGTCACGGAGTCCGATGATGAGACGGAGGAGGAAGAGTCCAGCCCCAAAGACGATGATGTCACTTTTTCTGATCTGTCAGAAATCCTCTCGGCTGAGAATGAAAGTGATGGTCAGCTGTCTCTTCCCCCGCACCGCAGGTGTGCTTCGCACACCATCAACATAATTTGCACACGTGATGTGGAGAAACATTTAACAACCAATGCAGAGAGCAGGGCTGTGTATAGGAGCAGCACAGCAAAATGCACAGCTCTTTGGACCAAATCGAGTAGATCTACACTTGCATCAGAAACAGTGGAAGAAATCAGCAAAAGAAAGCTCCTAATACCAACATCCACAAGGTGGAATTCCTTTTTTGATGCTGTAAAGAGAATTGCAGAAATCCCCATGGGTGAGCTGAATACTCTGTGCACAAAGCTAGGACTGAAGTGCTTCAAAGATCAAGAATACCAGTTCCTGCATGAGTACTGCATGGCCATGAAACCTCTGACTGCAGCACTGGACATTTTACAAGGCGACTGTCCATATGGAACTTTACTACCAACACTTGAAGTTCTGATGCAGAAGACCCAGGCTGTGAAAGATGACCTCTCCAGGATGACTGCAGGCCTTCCAGATGCCATTGTACAGGTACGCTCTATCTTGAAATTAGTCAGATTTTTTGCTTCATACAATTCACAAACATGGAACAGAATATTAATTATCATTGAAAAATAAGATTAAAACAATTAAAATGTTTACAAGTAACCTAAAACAAAATTAATCCATAATACTGATCTCATATTAGGCATGGTTTGCAAATAATTCAATAACATAATAAATTGTAGGCATAAAAATATCAATTATGTTTTTTAGGCTATTCAGACTCGTTTCGCCGGTGTGCTGGATGACAAAGATGCCCTTCTTGCAGCTGCCAGTTGTCCAAAATTCAAACTCCGATGGCTGAGAGATGCAGGAAGGAGGGAGCGAGTAAAACAGCTTCTGACAGCAGAGTGTTGCACCACTGCTCCTCTGGCAAAAAACCCTGCCAGTGTGCCCAGTGCTACTACATCTAGCAGCCAAGGTGAGATGGACTTTTTCACTTTTGAGGCAGAGCCAGAGGAGGAGACCTATTCTGCAGAAAAAGAAGTCATGGACTACCTGATGTCAGGCTACGACCTTCAGATTCTGCATAAATTTTCAAGCATAAAGACAATTTTTTTAAAGTATAACACTCCAACCCCATCAAGTGCTCCTGTGGAGCGACTTTTTAGTCTGGGAGGTTTGGTGCTCACGCCTAAAAGAAATCGACTTTCTGACAAAAGGTTTGAGAAGCTTCTGTTAATGAGGTACAACCACTGGTTTACTCGCTCCACTCTACTGTTTCCCCCATAACATGCGATGACAACATATACTGAAAAAACAGAGAATGGGGAATCCAATTTAAATAACTATTTACAAGTAATTGAATTAAGTTTATCAAAGTCACTTAATAAACTTATTAAAGTTTTCAAGTTGATTAACTTAAAACAATTACCTGCAAGGAAGTAAGGCAATTTAAGTTGGACCTGCAGTCTCTTTTTTTTTTTTTTCATAAGATTAGTCCAAAGTTACAAAAGCGGACAATAGTGCTTACATGTGGATGGTATAAAAAGTATCTTAAGGGAAGTCAAGAAAGACTCTTTGTTTGTTTGTTTGTTTGTTTGTTTGTTTTTTTATAAAAAGTATTTATGTTAAGTGAAGTAACAAGACTGTCTTTATTTTCATACAAACAAGTATTTCTGTCAGGAAAAAAGTTTTAAGTTCAACTTCAAATGTCAGGAGATATATTGTTGACATTACTGTTAAAATACACTTCCAATAAAGTGAGTATTGGCAAAATCGGTTGATGTTTTTATGTTGAGGCAGTGGGGAGTGTTATTGGCAGCTTCTGAAAGTAACTAATAAAGTAACTAGTAATCTAACTTAGTTACTTTAAAAATAAAGTAATCAGTAAAGTAACTAAGTTACTTTTGGAAGGAGTAATCAGTAGTCCGTAATATATTACTTTTTCAAAGTAACTGTGGCAACACTGCTCATCACATACTGCAGACTGGTCCAAAAAGCTTTCCCCCCCAGAGACACTCATCAGGAAAGAGTCTCTTGAAAATTTGATCAATTTTGTCTGGTAACATTAAAAAAACTGTAGAAGAGCTATATGATTTTTTTTGTTTTTATCCCTTTAATGTGTGTGAAGAGCCAACAAGAAATCAGACAGCTCGGCTGGAGTCTTATTCACGTATGCGCTCTACCAGCTCAACTGTGATGAATGCTAATGCTCGTCCTCACAGGCCTAAAACTGGGGAAGCAAAAAACAGAACATCCAGATACTTAAAAGTGGAAGTTTGGAAATTCTTTTGGCCATATGTGCCACAAGCAGCTTTCATTTGAATGAATAAGGCGACATCTTGTAATCCAGTATCCAGCTGTCCTTGTTAAATCCCTGAGATTTAAACATATTAAATCTGTTCCTTACATTTTATTTGTGTATTTGTTCTTGGACAGGCTAACCAAGTTGGAGCATCTCTCTTATTACAGCTCTACACACTATGACAAGCTTATAATATTATTATTACTAAGGGAAGAGAACAAAAACGGGAATTCTTAACTAAAAACTTTTCCCTGACTATCCATTGATCTAAAATGTAATCACTGAATTGCACCATACAGTGAAAGGCAGCGATGTGATTAATTTCTTAAGTCTGTGTATTATGTTTCTCAAACTGTTTTGACTTAATAATACATTTTTTGCATTTTTTTTTCCTGTAAAGTCCCTACTTCCTGTAAGCTGCCACACATCAAAGTCCACTACACCATATTTCATAAATTTCTCATCAAGTCTTCCAGGCATATGCCTCTGAGGTGTCAGTGCTACCACCAGAGGGCAACACTGTGGCGTTCTGGGTCCATAGGAACTCAGTGGGCAGCAAGGTCTGCGAGGTCTGTCTGGTGGGCAGAACAGAGAGAGCAAGACAGAGACGAGGGGAAGAGGCAGAATGTGTGTGGGAGAGAAAAAACACTAAACAGAAGGTGAGGCGAGACAACTGAGTGGGGGGCCATGAGACTGAGATGTACTCAGAAGGAGTGTGTGTGTGTTTATGTGTGTGAACATGAGGCTTATGTATGAGATCTTGCATAAGCTCAGGTGTCAGCAGGTGCGTGAAAGCACTAATACGAAGCCGTGCATTGGCATCTGTGTGCGCGCATGTGTATGCGTGTGCATTTGTGTGCCTAAAGACAATACCACTCCCTCATTACCCTGTTTCCTCCAGTCCAGCACTAATGAGGAGCCTCACCATCACTGTGGTAATCAAGGTCAAGCCTAGGCCAAAACACAGAATCAGACACACCAGGCAGACGCACACTTTGTGGAGCCAGTGAGGAAGTGATTGTGTATGCACAGCCACAATTAGCAACACATTTACAATAAATAGCCATTTTATATAGCTTTATTTCACAAACGAGAAAGGAAGGCAAAAGCAAGAGGCAAAAGGGTGGAGTTCTATAAGCCTCCCATGTGATCCCAACAGTTGCTAAGAAAGGATGTGGGTGTGATGTTATGTCCCCCCTGTCTTCGCTTCCTCCTTTTTTTTGTGAGTTGAAGACAGAGAGACAGGCAGAACATGAGGGAGAGGATGCATGATCGAACACAGGTGGAGTCAGGTAGAAAAAGTGGAAAAAGCAAAGCAGCATAAGGATGAGAAAGGGGGGAAAAGGGGGAGGAGGGAGGGAAAAGCAGGGTGATATACAGGGGTATAAGGCTTGGAGGGGGGGTTGGGGTGGAGGGAGTAATTAAATGAAAAGAGCAAGACTTAGCTCTTTAGTCTCATCCCTCAAGACCAGCCTGACACTGCTCCAGCTAGCTAATGTCATAGCAACAGGGAGAAGGAAAGTCTAATGGGTGCGGCACAGAGAAAACGAGTAAAAAGCAGGTACAGGCGAGAAAGAGGAGGTAAGGGAGGAGAAACTGAGTGATGAAGGATGTAATGTTTGGAGGAAGGTAGGAAAAAGAAGGAAAGGAAGACACCCTGGAACTAAGGAAGACACAAACACTGTACAGTCAAGGACAGAAACATTGGTCTGTTGGGAAGGATATGAAAAAGATGAAGACATGAAGAAAAAAGGAAGAAAAAACAACAGGAGTGGAGGAAGCCACAAAGAGTGAGAGGGGTGGCAAACAGCCAGAGGAATAAAAGCCATGCCGTCCCTTTTCTCGCTGTCCATATGAATTCCCCACTCACTTCTTCTGTTGTGCAGCTGTACCTGTGTTTTCCATTGTTTCTATATCTAATCTTCTCCTCTGAATAATTAACTAGACCATCAATAATTCAGCTTTAATTAGCAAAGAAACATCAGACAGATGTGAACTTCACTGCATCATAGTGCAAATAAAATACAAGCAAAACACACACGGTGGGGCTTCAGTCTAAAATAGGAGAGGCAGATATAAATTATAAGCAAGAGATGGGTTAAAACTAATACAGGTGTGAAACCTGAAATGAGAAAATGTTGTTTGAAAGTTGTCATATTTACAGGATCATGTGGTTCAGACTGCAGTACTGACTGGAATCCTATTCCAAGTTTTACTGCGCGAATATTTGAGAGAAATTAAAAGTTTTTCTTACAAAAGTTTAAAATAACAAAGTGCATTTCATACTTTGTAACAGGAAGTGCCTGTATACTGCATGGTCACTTAGACCAATTGTATTCCACATTGCCTTATCAGCAGTTATTGTTTCCTTTATGAGCACAGAACAGTTGAACTTATTAAGCTGTTCTAAACAAACAATCAAGCTGCCTGAAAAGGGAAGCGAATAATCATTTTAGTCCATTCTTGTTTTGGCTTTCCTTTAAAAGCTGCAAGGTAACCAGCCATAGCAGATCTGGAGTCTGGACCTGTGGGCCACTAAAGCAGCTGAGGCATCCCAAATGGATAGAATCACACACTATAAAAAAAAAAACTTTGTAAAAATATCAAGGGTTGCAGTTTCAATTCAACTTGGACCAATGGATGCCCACAAGTGACAGACCAGATCATAAAAATGTGCTTATCAATGCAGGGCTACTCTAAGCCAGAAAAACACAAAACGAAAATGTTAACACACACAACCTCAACCCTCCAGGAATGTGGCTTAGCAAAAAAACAGCTGTTGGCATACTGGCCAAAATATTGGACATTTTAGATACAGAGTTAAAATTGTTCAAATCTTATCTCTTATATCACATCTAATTCACTATCTAATGCATCTAATTCTTTCCCACTGTCCTTTGGTGTCCCACAGGGCTCAGTTCTGGGTCTTCATTTCATGCCTGCTGTTAGTTTTAAAATAAATTGCAAATTACTTACTGTTGAAATGTTATTATTATTTTAAATATGAATGACTACAATAAAAGACTGCTAATAAGATATGATCCATTTGACTTTCCCTTGATGGCCTTTACATCATCTTATTTATCTCAACCAGCATCAACTCCAGTAAATCTGCCCTGGAGTGCTTGTAAGCAATGCAGAATGCAAACAACTGCTGGATCCCATGGTTCCATGCATGCCCAAGCTGGTGGTCAACTGACTAACAGCAATGTGGTAATGAGAGATCATCAAATTTTGAAGACATTCAGTTTCTTCAACCAACAATGGGCGAAATAACTGTTTTAAGGCAACCAATTGAAGTGACTGGCAATGAGAGTGAAGGGTATCACTAGCTGAATTATGAGGGAGTGTTAGATACATTACCTAGGCAACCAGATTCTTGACTGTGCAATAGCAAACAGCTGTCAACTAGAAAGAGTTCAAGACATGGGGTGATCAAGCTTTTAAGGCGGTGACGCCTGACCTGCGAAATTCTCTGCTTCCACTTTCAGGTTTGCTAGTTCCACTGACATTTAAAACAGCAAAGGACATGTTTGTTTATTTGGTGATTTGCCTACAACAAAAACCCTTTATTCATTGTTTTTTTTCTCCTAATTATGATACATTTAAATATTTGTATAAATTCGCTGTTCTTTTAATTTCATATTCTTTTCTCCTCTTGTACTTCTTTTTCTTTGTGTCATTACTACCTGTGAAAAGCACCATAAATTTTGATCGCTTACCTTAAAACATTTTTCTAATACACAAATTATATATACGTTAAAAGAAAGGTTTGTCATTCTACAGAATCTATGGTAATGGTTTGAACAGTGAGCCACACATTCAGAGACATCCCACAACAGCATCTATGTGGTACTGACAGACGACCAGCTATTGCCAAAACAACTTGTTTCCTGCCTGTATCTAACGCCTGTGTACATCTGTGAAGGATTTATTGTGTGTGTGTGTGTGTGTGTGTGTGTGTGTGTGTGTGTGTGTGTGTGTGTGTGTGTGTGTGTGTGTGTGTGTGTGTGTGTGTGTTGCAGCCCAAATAGAGAGTACACCAATAAGATCTGCCTCTGGATCGATCGGACTCAGACTGTGCATGAGTTGACAGGCCGGGCTTGTTGTTTTTTGATTGATCCAGACTCTGTGTTATGTGGGTGGGTGTTCTAAGTCTATGTGTGCCTACAAAATACTAAGAAAAGTATATAAAATGATCCCTCTATACCTTTATACAACTACACAAATGATGCATCTTATTATTTACAAAAAATTGGAATGAACAAACTAGTGCTTAAGCATCAAACCCAGTGTTAAAATGTGCAACTTTAGACCAAAGATAAAGATGTAGCTATTGGCATAGCTAATTCCTCTACATCAACAACTGTGCATGTATTTTCTATAGTAACTCACTCATGGAAGTTGTACCGAGGCTTAGTAAGGACACTCTAATGTGGGGATTGTAATTTAAAGGTAGCTTTAAATTCTGCCTCGACCCCATATCATTTTTGCTATTTTTTTTTATGTTAAAAACATCAAATAATAGCTGATATCTCTATGATGGACGCCTGATATGAATAAAAAAATATAAATGTAGGCAGACTAGAGATGAGATTAAAGGGAAAAGGAGGGAAATAAAGTTGGGAAAAACAAAAGAGGTAACGGATAAAGCAGAGTGGCAGAAGCAGCAGGTTAGCACTAATGGTCAATGACATGTTAGCGCTGTGGCTGGGCTTAGCACAAGCGTGTGCACTGCTGAAATATTTACACGGCTTACAGAACCAGAGGCTCATTCACTTCAAATCAGCTGGAGCAGAGAGGGAGAGCAAGCCGGGCCACTTTCCTCCCTCTTTGCTGCACTGTAGCAGCACACGTAGTTCAAATGGATGGAGACTTTTTGTTTTACTTATTCATTTTTGCCCCTGTGTGTTGGACCTTTGCTTCAGTTTGATAACGGGCAAAAAGATGGTTTAAAGATGAGGAAGTAGAAAGACAAACTTGTTTCTTCCTGTTGGCTTCCCCACTGTTATCCTATTCTTTAGCTTGACCCTGTGTACACTGTGTGTCTTTCTTCCTTTTTTTATTTCCCTGTTAATTCTTTTGCAGTGTTCTGTGCTTTTGGACTTGGACTATTCTCTAGGACATCTTGTTCTCTACATCCCTCCCATCTCTCTTCCACACGCATATTTTTAATATCTCTCAGTCTATATTAAAAGAACTATGAGGATGACTGACAAGCTGCAATCAACTTTGATTTCAACATTTCATGCAGGCCTGCCTGCACCACAGTGTGTGTGTGTGTGTGTGTGTGTGTGTGTGTGTGTGTGTGTGTGTGTGTGTGTGTGTGTGTGTGTGTGTGTGTATGTTAATGTCCCTCTGCATGCGTATGTGATCCTACGACGGTGTGTGAAACGGAAAAATCCAAGCTCCTCGGTGTGTCTTTCGGGAGCTTGTCAGCTTCAAAGACAGGGGTCAAACCAACAGGCACCTGACACAGGCTAACTTCGCTTGCTGCTGCCATGACAACAGAAAACAAAACAAATTAAAACATACTGTATTTTCATAATGGCAGTTCTGTCTCTCTCCCTGTTCTCACTCACGTTCTCTCCCTCATGCTGTACAGATGACTGGAGAGGATTCAGGAAGAGAGAGACAAAAATCTGTCACTTGCATTCTCTCCTGTGAAATTTTCACTCTCCCTCTGTAGTAGTGTTTTTGCTTTCTGCTGTAAATGATTGAACTTATTCACCTTTTTCCTCTATGTTTTTTTTTGTGCCTTCTGGAAGCCTGAGGTGGACATGCCTGGAAGCGAAATTCCTCCTGATCAACTCTGACAGCTCCAGTTTAATATTTCACCACTGGACGGGCACAGTTACGCATAGCCATATTGTACACATGCAGGGCATGCACAGAAGTGTTTAAATGCAAAGTCCGGTCACGCTGATGATAAAAAAGAGGCAGCGGGACTCCTCCAGGAGAACTTTCAGAGTCTTACCTAAGTGACGGCTTCTTGGCGGTACCCACAGGCTTTAACATGGTGGTTGCTGATGGCAGTGCTAATGACAAGTTATGTTTTCAGGCAAAGCTGCATGAGGTTGTCCATTATCCTTCTCCCTACTGGCCTCTTCTCTCATTCCCTCCCACTCTCCCCATCTCCCTCACTCCTGTTCTTTCTCTCACTTTTCTTTTTAATTACCTGATGTCTCCTCTTCTGGCCCAGACGCCAATAGAGATGTGAGCAGCACCGCCTGCACTGAACTGTCTGTGTACATCTGATCTCTGATCTTTCCTCTGTCTGACTGTGTATATGAGTGTGTGTGTGTTTCCCTAAGTGGGCCTATTTTGTGTGTATCTAGACACAACCTGTCTGCACTGTCTGTCTGTGAATATGATTGTTTTACAAGCTTTAATATAATGTGGACATACATCTTTTTGATGAAATGTATTGTTTTATCGCTCATTGATCTTTTGGCAGAAAGAAAATAAGCCCTATGAATGATTAACAAATATAAAAAAACAATGCATTTATTCATTTTTTAAATGTTTTAATTTAACCCTGCCTCTCGCCCTATGAGATTGGCCTTAGCCCCTCCATCACCCTGAAATGGATACGTGGAAGAGAATGGGCAGATGGTTTTAATTTACATTAAGGGTAAGAAATATGAAATAATATGAAACAATATATATATATATATGTTCTTTTTATAATATTCAGATTCCTTGAGATGCACTAGTATGTGAGCATGATGTCAGGCTATTATCATAATTTAACTCAAAGTACCATCATGCCTAAATACTGCCACAAAGCTCCTAACATATACTTCTATGCTGAATGCACAAAGTAGGCACCCCATCACTCCACCACAGGTATGCCTTATTTGCTGACCATTGTATAGAGAGGCTATTATAATTACAAAATTAGGGTGGGAGGTCAAGGATGATGTCGAACTCTTAGAAACTCGCACAAACTCACCTATGATCCAATTGGCTTTGATGGGTTAAAGCCACTGACAGCCAAAGCGAATGACACTGAGGATTGTTTTAACGTGAAGGGACTCCTCGCATACATGTAGCACCCAAATAAATATTGTTGCAGACAAAAAAAACTGCTCAGGAGAGGGTCAAGGAGTATAAAAAAGGCCCCAAGAAGTTTAACTGTTCCTATTTAACATTGCATCCACTGGATCTGCTGAAACAAGCCCAATACATGGTGGTCCTAGACCACAATTTAAAGGACCAAAAGGATCTGCCATTATCCGAGTGTCACTCACCAAAGCTAGGACACTTGCTATTATACTGTGTCTGTGCTCCAAAGGGGACAGAACTGTGTGTGGAGGCCTACCTACTTATTAGACAGGTTATTGTTGTGGCTGATTGTCGTTTCTGAAAACGATGGTACGAGTTGTTTCCATAATCAATCTGTCTAACCTCATTATTGTTTAAGCTTTTGACCTACCAACATTTAGGAAATAGTGAAAAATGTCCTGCTCAATCTCCCAGGACCCAAGATGACATTTAAATATCTTTTTTTTTATTTTTTGTCAAGAAAGTCAACAAACTTGTTCTCATTAAACGAATGCATGCTTCAAATCACTCTTTTAAGATTTTGCACTTCAAATGCAAACAGACTGATCCGACATATTAGGCTCCCTGCTGGTGAGTAAATCTGCTTGCGCTCTCTGCACCAACAAGGGTTTACGTCACAAAAAATAGACAAAGTACAAGAGGGATTAGAATAAATAAAACAAAGTGGAAGCGACAAGGGGGAGACAAATGACAATGAGAACACAAAACATAGTTTGGAAGGTTCTGGGAAGATGATCATAAAGTGATTCAGTTAAGCTGTCGGGACAGCACTATAGAACCTACACAGGCGGGAATCAGAGGAAGTGACACTGAGGCACAAACGGATTTTGGTTATCTGTCAGTCCTTCTTCTCCACTCGGTAGATCAGAACAAGGCTTTCTGTGTGTGCCATACACTTTTCTTTTCTGAATATCCAGGTTTTTGTACACTTTTCTGTTTCCTGTGACTGATCTCTCCAGGATGTCCCTTCTCTCTCCTGAAGTCAAGCTCAGGTTTCCCATCTGCGACATGTGTGAGGACAGAGACGGCTTGTTGCACTTCAAACAAAACCGAAAGGCCCCCGGCACCCTTGGCGCTGCTGCAGAGACGACTGGATACCGAGATGGGAAGTCACCTGCCAATGGGGTCATCTGCATTCGTGTGTTTGTGTGTCTGTGTATGTGTTTGGCAAGGATATAAGAGCTTTCATTCCTCATGTCATGCTGGCACAAACAAGTCTACATGAGGAGGGCTTTACATTGTGGTTTTTGAAAGAAAGTTTTTCTTTTGGCACCAAATATTTACCCCCTGTAGGCCTGAAAGATTTTTTTCCAAGTCATTCTTCATTTAATCATTTTGTGATCATGTTTATTACAGAAAAGTGCCAAATATATGTTGTTTACAGCTTCACTAAAGCTAGAGATGTTTACAAGCAGATGTTTATAAGTGTAAGTTCTGCCAAGAGTACTTTAGTCAAAGTAGGACTGTTAATTTCATACGCAGCAATGGCTCTGCTGTGGGACATGTGAGTACACAGAAAGCTTAATGACAGGGAGAACAGCAGCAAGACCCCCTCACAGAGCAGGCAACAGTGCCAGCAGATCCTACACTGACTAAGCTGGATATAACGTGAATAGCCTGAAATGGTGCTGGCTAGGGTGGAGGTGTGTTTGCAAAGTGGCTTGCAGAGGCAGGAGCAATAGCATGCAGGCTTAAATAGCACGCTGCTTATGGAATATGACAATAGGATCCACAGAAACGTGTCATCAGCTGATATGAGCTGGCATCTAGAGCAGCTGATCTGCTGGGATGGCTGGCTCAGCTTAACGCAGCGACCTGCCAGAATTAAAACTACGCTGAATTTCTGAACAAATCAAGGGTGTAGTCTGAAAATAGATAATAATTTAAACATGCTGCAGTCAAATAAAAGCAATTAAATACATTTTTTCTTCATCATTTCTGGATCAACAGGAGTTTTCCTCATTGCCCAATTCCTGATAAATTGGGCAATGAGTTCCATGGATAGAAAGTCCATCGTCTCAGTTTAATCCTAAAGCAAAGCTCAAGATTGTGTTCTGGTTTTATTTCTATATGAATAAAATTAGTGTCATACTGGATAACTAATACACTGAAGCATCATCTCAGCACTATATAAGATTATAAGTCCTCCACCAGCAATCCCCAAAAGGAGAAAGAAAGAAAAAGAAAACACAGACCCCTAAAACATGCCACATTGAGAGAAATTTCCACATCAGACCAAGTTTTAACAAGAAAAATAAATCCAGAGAAAAGGACGGGAGAAAATCAGATCTGGAGTTCCAAAGGGAGCATTTGAAAATTGAACTATTTAGCCCTCTGACAAAGTCAAACAGAATCCGTGTTTACAGTGTGGAGGTTAGACAAGATCCTCTGAGGTCTTAAAGCTTTGAAAGCACATCTATGAGCTCTGTTTTTTAAAACATTCTAGGTGTGTAACGGGCAGGGATAAATGGCACTATAGGGACAGCCAAACTACATTTCTCGGTAAGAGGATGGTTACCTTTAAAGTAAGCACTAAAATCAGTAAATAGCACAGAAAACTACTGCACTGGGTGAAAAGCCAAACTAAGGCTGCACATTCTAAACTGTGTATGTCTATAGGATTGCCCTTTGTTTTGTGGTCCAACCTTAAAGTCAGAACAGCTTTTTTTTTAACAGTTATGTTAGATAGTCAGAGACTTCAGTAAGGGAACGTTTTCAACCACTAAATATGAAACTCAATTCATTTAGGCATGTAGCCATAGTACAGATGACCTTCTCGAGTCCAGAACTGAGCATCAGAATATAGAAAAAAGGTGATGTGATTTGAATGTGGCATGGCTATTGGTGCCAGATAGGCAAGGATTTTCCCACAAACCAACCTGTTGGGTTTACAGAGAAAATATACAATGAGTGGTAGTTCCTTGGGCAAAAATACCTGGGCATTCTCTTCCGACCGCACGAGGAGAATGGCCAGAATGCAAGAAGACTGCACCAGGTGCCATTCCTGCCAGCTATGAACAATGAGTCCAAACAAAATTAGGCAACAATTGGCCCAAGGACACCAATATTGAACGAAAAAACCATTACCTGCTCTGATGAGTCTTTAACTCTGCTACAACATTAAGATGGTCACAATTGAGCAAAAACCACATGGAAGCAATGGATCCATCCTTCTTGGTATCAGTGGCTGCTGGCAGTGGTACAACAATCTGAGCATTGTTTAAAATGCCACAACTTATTTGAAAATTGTTGCTGACCATGTTCCCTCTTTATGACTACAGTTTACCTGCTTGCAGCATGATACCGTGTCATGTTGCAAAGCTCAGATCATCTCTCACTGGTTTCTTGAACATAACAATGAGTTCACTGTATTCAAATGGCCTCCACAGTCAACAGATCTCAATCCAATAGAGCGCCTTTGGGATGTGGTGAAACAGGAAATCCATATCTTGGATGTGCAGCCAACAAATCTGCAGGAACTGCGTAATACTATCATGTCAGTGTAGACTAAAATCTCTCAGGAATGTTTCCATCACTTTGTTGAATCTATGCCACGAACAATTGAGACAGTTCTGAAGGAAAAAGAGGGCCCAACTCAAAATCAAAGCATCCAGTGAGTACAGCGTTCAAATTAATGAGAAGATAATCACGCAAACTGGGTATCCTCTCTTACCTTAGGCTAAAACTCAAACAGCTTAATATTACAAGATGTTGTATTGAGTGGCTAGACTTGATACAGTCTGATGACTGATGGCTGCACTGATTAAAATAGAACGCTTGTGATTATCAAGAACATGAGGGAAAATGAAAGCGACAGATAGAATGAAAGACTGAGTGAGATGAGAGAATAAAATACTCCATTACTGTCAGCATATTATGCACCACACCAGAGTAATGATTATGAATGGGCCAATAAAAAACATGGCTAAAATACTTTTTTATTGCTCCTCAATAGGGATTAGAAACTTGATATTTTGAGTTAGTTTTACAACACGGAAGCTCTGATGACATAAGTTGTTCGAATAGTAACTTCTGTAAATACAGTAGGTAGATGCAAACACAAAACTGCTTTACTGAATTTTCGCTTGACCCTTTGCCTCAATGTTCCTGTGTTCGTCACGCAAAAAACCCCAAATGCACATTGAAGGTCAACTCGTCTTTATGTCACAAACCTTGTGCCACTCGGTGAATAGAAGCCATAAGAACTGTGCACAGCAGGCAAGATCCTAGAGAGAACAGAGTACAGAGATGTCTTTTGAAAAGCATAACATCATCTATCAGCTGGAATCTTGTTCAATCTGTATGGAGGAGATGCTTCAAGACGTGTCAAGGAAAGCTTAGTGGTAATGCTATTGATATTTCTGCAAGCTGTAAGGTTACAGAGAGCTGCTTTCAAATGAAACCGCCCGCTTTGAAGAGACACGACTATTTAGACACTGAGAAGGGCGGCATAAACACAAAGCTCTGCTCACAGATACACAGTGAAAACATAAGCTGTGTAGCAGTTTTCATGGTTAATTTTCAATGGTTTACAAGGGTCCACAGATCATACACCTAATGTTTCAGTGAATTATAACAACATCGGTGCACTCAGAACATAACCACTCCTCGTTGTCATGGTAACACACAGGGTCAGTAGGTCAGGAATATGTGCGGTTTTGCATTTTAGTGATTTCAGGCATTTATGTCACACACACATAACGCGCACACAGACTGCATGTCGGCATTTATCCAGCAGTCACCATGACCTCTCTCATTAGCCGGAATTAGCCTAATAATTCCTGGACAGGCGAGGGAAAGCTACTAAAACTGGGAAAACTGCCACATCCCCTCAAATTTCCTCACACTTCTTTAACCCTCACTGGGTCAGGAGAGGGCCTAGCGAGACAGACTAGGCCTCAGGGGATTGATGTGAAGAGTGGAGATGGGAGCTGCCACAGGAACCACAGGAAAAAATTCTGTGTATGGCGAAGAAGTAGAGCATAACTTGATCTTTCCACTCTCATTCCCTCTTTTCATATGCATGCACTGCACCTTATCTGCAGCACACACAAGTAGCTGAGGATTCAACTCTTTAACAAAGATGATCATGGCTTTCCTGTGTGTTAGCTGGGATCCATTAAACTGGAAAATATATATTGTGTTTATTGTATTTGTAAAGGTGGGACTGATACTTATTGTGTCTGCTTGAGCAAATGAAACATACAGTAAATCAATGACAACTTTAAAAAGTCATTTAAAGCACTGTACACTGATATGAAGGGTCAGGATATTCAATAAGAGAAACCTGAGAATGTCTAACTTTAATCTAACACCAGGATCAACATTTCTGATATGACACATTTGAAACTAGGACAAAAATTATGGTTCAAAAGCTGCTCTATGGTTCACAGTAGAGCTGTCTGTCTCTGCTCATATTCCTCTGTTACACTGGACTCACTGGATAGAAGCCTCACCAAATTATATTTCACCTCCATGGGATGAAAGTGCAGGGTTGATTCCTACCTAAGCAAAGCAAAGCCTCAGTATTTGGTGAAATCCAAAGCAAAGCAATGATAAACAGCATTTTATTTGGAAGAGATGGGTGGAAAATTATATTCTTATTCAGAGATTTGTTCTGTGCTGCTGTACTTAAATTATAGTAAATGGTAAAATGGTAAATGGCCTGCATTTGTATAGCGCTTTTCTAGTCCCTAAGGACCCCAAAGCGCTTTACACTACATTCAGTCATTCACCCATTCACACACACATTCACACACTGGCGATGGCAAGCTACATTGTAGCCACAGCTGCCCTGGGGCGCACTGACAGAGGCGAGGCTGCCGGACACTGGCGCCACCGGGCCCTCTGACCACCACCAGTAGGCAAACACGGGGTTAGTATCTTGCCCAAGGATATTTGGCATGCAGCGAGGAGGCAGCCTGGGATCGAACCACCGACCTTCTGATTAGTGGCTGATTATACAGTGTATAATCATTGACTTGGTTGAAAAGATTCTGCTTCCTGCTGTAAATGGAGTTCATAAATGGTTCAAGGCTCACTTTCATACTTTGATAATATAATATGTGTGCAGTTTGTGTTCTAGCTGAAGCTACAGTGGGGGGAATATTTATCTGATCTCCTGCTGAATTTGTAAGTTCGCACACTTACAAAGAAATGTAATTTTCCATGGTAGTTTCATTTTAATGGACAGAAACAGAATATCAACCAAAAATGAAAGTTGTGACTTGATTTGCATGCATTGAGTCATATAAGTATTTAATACCTTACAACCCATCCAGAATTATGACTCCCACTATACCCATGTGGCACACAGATTACAATCAATCAATCAATTACAGATACTTTTTTTTTTTATCTCAACCCATTATGTATATAAAACACACCTGTCCACAGAATCAGTTCCTTCCACTTCAACCTCTCCACCACCCAGACACAACCAAAGAGCTGTCAAAGGACATCACAGTCAAGACTGTAGACCTGCACATCACTGGAATAGGCTGACAAAAGCTGACACCTATTGGTGTAATTATTTGGAAATAGAAGAAACATAAAATCCCCTTCAGTCCTGAGCGCCATGTGAGATCTTGCATTATGGGGTGGGGGGAGTGACCATGAAGTGGTGGATCACCCCAAAACTACATGTGAGGAGCTTGTTAATGATCTTTAGGCAGTTGGGACCACAGTCACCAAGCGCACCAATGGTAACACACTACGCTGTAATGAATTGAAATCTTGCTCTGGCCGCAAGGTCCCTCTGCTCAAAAAGGCACATGCACAGACCCATCTCCCAGCGAACATGTAAATGATTCAGAGAAGGCTTGGGTGAAAGTGCTGTGGCCAGATGAAACCAAAATTGAGCTCTTTGGCATCAACTCATCCCGCTGTGTTTGGAGGAAGAGAAATGCTGAGTATGACCCAAAGACACCAACCCTACATCAAACATGCAGGTGGAAACATTATGCTTTGGGGTTGTTTTTTGGCTAAGAGTAGAAGATGACTTCCGCATTGTATTGTAAAATATTGGATGAGAAGCTCCTTACCTCATCCAAAATCATTGGTAGGTCCTCAAGCATGACAGTGACACAAAACATACTACATCTCAACCCCTCCTGAGATGTGTGCAAACCCATCTTACATGCTTTCCAACAAGTGTTTCTCCACCAATTACTAAGTCATCTTACACTTATCAAAATGTGGACATTAGGACATTAGGATTTTGTTGTTATGCACATGTGAGCCGATATATAATTCAAAATAAAAATTGCACATCATTAAAAACAGAGAAAAAAGAAAAAACTTGCACTTAAAATCACTTAAAAGCCAGAAATGTTCCCATGCAAACTTACATCTGACAAACAGCACAGAAAAAACATGTTGTCTGGCAAACATTTATGCTTGTATCAATATAGATTTTATGACTCAAAACAACAAGTTTGTAGTGTAACCCAGAAAGTCTGAAGAGAAGAATGAATCATGTTCAATAGTAAACAGCAGTTAAAGAAGGTGGGTAGCAGCTGTCCTCTATGACAAATGCCTCATGTTAAGCCCTGCCTGCCAACTATATTCATTACAGTCTTGTCAAAATCACAGAGCAGTTGGTTAATTTAAATTAACCAGCAATCCAGAGACTTCATTGGCAACAGCAAATTAGGTAACTATGTTTGATACACCCCCTGAGCTTCAAGTCTTTCTTGCAGTGTTGGGATTCTGTAAGATTATTCATTTTGTATAACCTAAATGGATTTGGTAGGTTGTACTATTGTGTGTGTGTGTGTGTGTGTGTGTGTGTGTGTGTGTGTGTGTGTGTGTGTGTGTGTGTGTGTGTGTGTGTGTGTGTGTGTGTGTGTGTGTGTGTGTCCTGGATCCAGTCACATCTAGCAAACACATATGAGTGTAAAAATGTGCTTTTTTTTGTATATACAAGTCAGCCACAACATAAAAAGCACTGACAGGTGTGTACAAAACTAATCATCAGTTGATCATCTCACTACAATGCATGTTCTGGTGGGACACCCTTGGCTTCTAGTACCCATTTGACACATACCTCATTGTTATGAGTGGTTTTGAACCAACCCCCTCATATAGACGGCCCTTCCCAGTGGAAGGGCATCTAAAAGTGCACAAGGAATACAATAAAGAGCCTAAGCTTTTCACCCAACTCTGTCCTGGATTTTAGCACTGCTGTGTCACTCACTAATGTTGGAAGTAGGGGATGAAAGAATACACTGCTCAGGTTTCCCGAGACTGGGTGTAACACATTTATACTTCCAAGATCCCAACTTGGATCTGTGGAGACCCACCCCAAATTAACCAATGTATCCACTATCAACTTCTCACAGGACACAGGACAAATACAGAGGTCAAATGTCCATGTCCCTATACAAAGCAGAGCTGTTCCAGAGACTCAAGGGGCCTGTACAATATTGGACACGTGGTTATGTTGTGTGTGTACTGGCACCCATAGTAATTTTGGTGCATTAGCATAAAAAATTCAAGGTTGTATGACATTCTCAACAACAAAAAAAGAAGCAGCACATAGCTATGATCACCATGTTTTGCTTGGACCTGGACAAATAATGTGCAAGCGCAGCTGTGCTTTTGCAGAAAAAAAACCAAACTATTAGCATAGTTTAGATGCCATTTCCAACAAGACATTCTGCTAGCACGGTCTCAAGTGGCCAACTAACTACAAATTTGCACACAGGTCCACACTCACTCCTTCACCATGCTGCGTCAAAGAATATTTTCACCCGCACTAATGCAGTGCAGACACATAGCTGCACATGCATACACACCTTGCAGTCAGAATGGTGATAAATCGTTAAGAAAATGAAAAGGGGAAGGAGTAATCTGACACCTCCAGTGCTGGGCAACCAGTAATTAAAACCCTTCATTATGTCAAATATTTGATTATGAAGAACTGGGGATGTTGGGCGGGTGGGCCTAGTAATGACCGCTTTCTCTTAGGGGAGGGTGATAAGAGATGGAAGGAGTAGTGGCGGTAGTGGAGAAGGAAAATGTAAATAAAGCACGACTGTCATAATACACAGAACTTTGTAACCGGTGACTGTTCTTCACACCTCCTCCCCACTTTTCCCCGTGTCTCTGGAAAGTGTCTTTGTGTTGTTGTAGTGAGTCAAAAACGCTGGCCGCAGCACATTGCTAATGTGTTGATGAAGGCAGTCCAGGCCAAGGGAGTCTCTCTCCTGTGGAAGACAGACAGTGTGCGTGTTCGACAGACGAGTGAACATCACTGGCCTCCGCCTCAACCCTCTCTGGGAAGCTGCTAGCTTGAGCCTGCAACTGCATCCCCTCCACTCTGCTATTCCTTGTACGTTAGCCTGTGATAACATGGAAGGGAGGGATTTATGCACATTAAAAGGCAAGAACATGTAGGAGCGTGCAGGATTAGCACAAAGTAGGAAAAGCAAAAGCGACTTAATTTCATTCTTTACTTTCACACGCTGTCTTAACAGCACTGAAAAAGCAAATGGTTTCGGCTTTAGGAGCTAAAATTGTGCTAAACATTACACTAAATTACATTAAAATTCCTATTAATTTACTGTGCATCAGAGGGGTACTATTTTCAACTTGAATCTGCAGTTTGCACTACATAGTTGCAAATGCTAATTTTTTTCTCTATTGATTATCTTATTATCCACTCCTTATAGCCTAGCAATTCCAGAATTAGTGGCCACGCTGAGGATGTCCAGCTGTACTTCTCTGGAGATACAATGTACAAAACTGTTGATTAAGCACAGCTATTCAACCATAAATCACATACAAAGGGACCACAGCGTTCTCACAGGCAGGCCCACAGGGAGAGACACGAGCACACTACAGTTTATACAGCAGAAGTACTATAAAGAAACACTTAACATCTTCTCTCATGAGCTGCAAGCTTCCACAATTAATTAATAAGATGTTTATGCAATGGTGTACCTGAACTTAGATGCTCCTGTTTCATATTTCACAGCTTTCCCTCGATCTCTCCCCCTTCCCCTTTCGTGTGCGTGTGTGTGTGTGTGTGTGTGTGTGTGGCTGCTCGAATGCCAGTGCCATCATCAAAGGATATGTCAAAATGAAGGCACTGGCAGGGGCTGCTATCAGGATCTCAGACAAGCACACACATAAACATGCATACGCACACACACTGCTCCAGCTATGCTTTCATATCACGCCCTGGCAACGCCCACTGACTGCAGCATATCTCCACCGGTATCACCAAGGTTACCAGCGGTAGCCAGGGATACCATCGGAGCCGCCTGTGAAAATGTAGAATATGGGTGTGGCCAAAGTCTAGTTTGTCAACGCTCACATGTACGTGTCAATAAAAAAATAAAAAATAAAAAAACTGCCACTATGAAGGACACAATTTTATGCTCCTTGAAACCTTATAAACTGTGTGGTTTCAAAGTTGGATAGTTAACGTTTCATGTTCTTAGTCTTAAACAAAAAAAACAGGCTGGACATAAAATAACTTACATCTAAAGTGCATCCAATATGCAAACCTTGTGTTTGCTGAGCCATCCAGAATCAATCACAGTCTCGTTTTGTTTTGTTTTTTTTCTTTTTCCTTATGCAGAGAAGAAGCTGATTCCTTTCCAAATCTCACTTAGCACTTTACCCTTAACAGTTCTCAGCTTGCCATCTTTGCCGCAATCTTAATACAGCAACATGTTATTAAGAACCCAGGTGCTGTTTGATCCGTCGGACCTCAGCTTGTTATATTCCACCTCTTTGCACACCTCTGCATCCATAATAACGCGTGCATGCTCAGATCTGACAAACATTTCGCATGCATCACTTACACTGGGGTGAATGTATTAGTCAGTGAGTTAGTTAGCTGATGCGATATCTTCAAGGACCCGCGATTAAAAATTGGTGTTTCCATGACAAAGGAGGGCCTCCGCCAGCACCCGTGCATTCATGGCACTCACACACAAATTGAGAAACAATATTCCCAGACATGCTCCGAGCTTCACTTTCTTTGCCTGGAGAGGTGTGTTTGCATGTGTGTGCGTTTGTGTCAGTGCAAGAGAGAGAGAGAGAAAATTTGTGTCCATTTATATTAAAAAAAATGGAGGGTTTTTTTAAAGGTATAATTTTAAGTATACAGTTATACGCAATTGAATATAAATCTGTGTGTACTTGTCATTTTAGTAAAAAGTGATCCTGGAGACATCAACTGGAGCTCGCACTATGACAGAGGCAAATTCTGGCAAATGTTTATATGACTGTCTGTCTCTTTTGTCAGTCTGAGGCCAAACAAAGCAACGGCATTGCAACTGTGAAGTTTAGTTTGACAAGACCAGACTTGAAAAAGACACACAATAACAGAAACAGTAGTGTGGACTCACAAAACTAACTAAAATTAAATAAACACAAGCAACATGTCCTAAGTTTTTGTCAGTTTGGTCAGATTTATTATACCAACCTGCCTGATGAGGATTTGGTGTTTCTGTTTATTGTGACTGTGATGTATAAATGATTAATTTGTTGCAAGTGAAAAATCCCCCCAGAAAAATCAAGGTGAAACAACAGAAGTCAAACTGAAATACAAACAACACAGATCTCAGATCAGACCACATCAGAGAAGTTAGACTCTACAGCGGTTTTCACCAGGAGCGCAGTTTGCTACAATGACATGGACAGAGGCATCGCCGAACAATACCGCCCTTACTTGCTGTGTATTTATAAAATATAAAGTAGTAATTACATGTAGTACATGCTGAAGGACGCTGGCGTGATCCCATGGTAAGATGGTCTCTATTTTTTTTTTTAACTCACATCATAATTATAAATAGATATGAATTCCTGCAGGTGAGATTAACATGCACTTAGAGCTGTCAGAATCTCAGAGCTCTCTCTTTATTTCCATATTTTGTGTGGTGTGAAGTAACAAAAACAGAAGACACCAGCGGCAGAGCGAGATCATTTTTGTAGGGCTGATCTGGCTCAGACCATTCTCCTAGCAGCCAAAGCCATCATAAGGAGATTTTTGGTGCAGTACTGTATATATTTCATCTTGTGACCACCAGCAACCGTTCCCCACCTGCATTTTTCACTAGCAACCAGAAGTTGCTGTAGGGGTTACTATCTAAAGATATTCAACAAGAATTAATGAGACACTGAAACTTCATTGTGTCATCTATTTGCTTAAACCAGGGGTGTCAAACACAAGGCCGGGGCGCCAGAATCAGCTCAGCAAAGACCCCAAACCGACCCACAAGATGGAAAATGTGAAGGAGAAGATTGTTTCCTACTGATAAACACTAAAAATAATTTAATTATAGATAAACAATGACAATTAAAACACAAAAAAAGGTGTTTTTTTATCTACTTTCTACTATAAAAATTTCAATTTCTTGCATTTACTGCAGCAAAGTTTCTTTATTGCGTAGAAAAAGTGAGATGTGCTGTTAAAATTGAATTTCCTTTTCTTATATTAAATAGGATAAAATGTGTTGTGAAACATCTTAAAACTGACAGAGACGGGAGTTTTGCTGGTTCAGCCCACTGCAGTATGAAGTGGCCTGTATGCATGCGGCCCTCAATGTAAAATGAGCTTGACATCCTTGATTTAAAGCATATTATGATATTTGCAGTTTGTTGGGGATAAATAACTGCAGCCATTGTATAGTTTATCTGAGTTTGTGCATTCATATCTTGACTTTAAAGACTGCATCTTCAGCTATGAACGACAATATCTGGTGGCAAAACACGTGCAAATTATGAGTGTGGACGAGCCCTGATTATGGTGGTCGTGCTGCTCAATTTATACGATTTTTGAAAGGACAACAAGTAAGAACAGTGTTTTCATATTAGCCTAAAGATTCATGAAGATCCCTCTTATGCGTAGTACTAGTAGTAACATCTCAATTTTTAATACACTGCCCTACAAAACTGGTGTTTAATTAGATAATAACTTTTCCAGTTATTATTTAGTTATTATTTCCAGGTATTGCCTTATTAAACACCGTAATGTTATCGAGTAATTAAAACTTGCCTACCAGCTAAATCTCCTCAGTAAATTTTTCTCAGTAAAAGAACAGGTAGAGTCACACCCTCCACTACATAAAGAGTGTCTATGCAAGCACACAATAGGAGCAAGGGAAAGGAGCTAAGGACATTCAGCGCGCATACATTATACTATATGTTGTATCACATATAATGTGGTGTGAAGAAGTGTTTGCCCCCTTCCTGATTTCCCATTGTTTTTTGTTTCAAATCATCAAAGAAATTTAAATATTAGACAAAGATAACAGAACTAAACACAAACTGCAGTTTCTAAATTAAAGTGTTTACTATTACAAGGGAAAAAAACTTTGACTTATCTACATAGGATTCCAAAATCTGCTCTACAGGCTCAGGGTAATATAACAGATAATCCCAAATCTATAAACAGCACACATGCACTGACACATACAGAAAGGGGGAAAAAAGGAAAAACATTTATACAGCATCTCCTCAGAGAAAACTCCAGCAAAATAAAAGATGTGGCAAGCTATCAAACTGACAATCACTGGGGAATCCCACCACTTTCAAACAAATAAATATGTGCTTGTGCACCAGTAAACCCTCCGACGTGTACTATCTCACAAAAACACACACACAATTTCACAGGCGCATTGACATACATGTGAAACACTGTTTTCCTGAACAGCTGGGTACAGTAGACACAGTAAATTTGCCCCATTTGAGCTAAAACTGAGATTTCATCTAAAGGGGAAGCACCACGCTCCTCTATTGCCCGCAATTACTGGGGTCTGGAAGCAGAGTCAACAGCCACAGTTTTATAGAATCGCATTGTCTAGGAGGGAATCAGCCCCTTTTCACTTCTGGTTTGAGCTAAGCGCTGCTGGTCTGGGCTTCAGCAAAAGACACTTAAAGCTATCATATTCTGAAAGAGAGCAAAAAATGACTTGAGCTCCTTTTGGAAAAGGTTTTTATGCAATTTGCTGAGAGACATCCTCTGCGTTCTTTTTCATGTAATACTTTCTCAGAGATCAAACAGACACCTTAATCCTAAGAACACACACAGGCTCGTGCTTGCTACTTCACATGGTAGGGAGAAAGCCTATACGTTCAGTTTGTTTGCAATTTTCTTGTGTGTTTGTGTGGTTCATGCGGGCCATTTTTGTTCTCTGCAAGCTCCCTCGTATTGCCATTATACATCACAGCAGAGCACCAGCGAATGGTTGTGTCAAAAAGGCTGCCTTCCTCTCCGCCATATCTCATAGTTACCTCCTCTAACCAAATTACCCCCAACCCCTGCTTCACCCGCCCCCTCATCCGTTAGACACTGAGAGATGAGTTTCAGAAAACAGCTGCCTAAAAAAAGACAGCAGCCATGTCCAGTCGCATCTCAGAAGAAATGAGAATAAATGAATAAATTCCACAAAGAAAGATCCCAGCTTTTCTGCAGAAGCTCAAAACCCATTTAGAAGAAGAGTGATATTTTCCTGTTGCTTATCAATTTTACTACCATTTACTATAACATTTATAGCCAGTTTGTGAATGCTTTTACGATCACTGAAAATCCTCCTGCACACAGGGAAGCATGAAGCAGCGCCTTTGTTCAAAGTAAACAGAGAAATGCAAGCAAAGTTTCCCACTGTAACGCAGAGGAAAAGCCTGCCTGTTCATTCATGAACGCTTTAAGAATCAACAATCTGTTGAGAAAACAGGTGGAGACCACAATGCATTTTGATCTCTGCGCCATCTGATGTCAATGTGAATATCGTAATATATCACTTTAGTGAATCTTCCTTTAATTCAATCCAAAATGCTGCAAATTCTTACTGGATCAAATGCTATATGGGACATCAGAATGTGAACATCTGGGGCCAATCATACATCTGATTGATACAATACATCGGTTAAAATAAAAACAGAAAATACACTTGAATGCACTGTTTTCAAAATATTCTTGGAAATAATTCATGGAGACTGACCATTATATTTGCAGAAGCACATATTTGCCAAAAATATCAGTATCAGGATTTATTTTGGCCGATAAAACCAATTTAAAAAGTAAAGAAGAGATAAGAAACACCCTTCAATAATATAATAAATGCTGATGTTGCATAGGTTGGCCACCAGAGGGAGCTTTGCAACACCTGTTTGCACCACAGAGTAATCCACGATGATTTTGAAACTATATAGTCATTTTATCATAGTAAAGACGTGTAAATAACTACATATATCACATGTTATTGAAATCTATGTTATATATGTCTGAAAGGAAAAATAATTGGCTAATATATCGGATTTATAACTCACTAAATACCGTTATTGATACCGGCCTTAAAATTCTGGGTTTACTAAATAGTTTTTTCACCTTTATCCAAAAATGACGAATGTCATACCAGGTTTCTGTCCTAACTGTCTTTAAGTGAACAATGCAACTTTAAAGCTGACAGTGTACTATATTTCTCATGCAGAGCTTGAGAGTGACATGATAAACTGGGCTCACTGGTAACATTAGCAGGTAGAGTACTCAGTGTAAGGCAACAACAGCTTGTGGCTCAGCCGGGGCTATGACCTCTACACACTGTAGTGGGAGGGAGGGAGGAAGACGTGAAGAGGCCAAAAGAGAGATAATGATGGATGGCCAGGGGAGAAAAGAGAAACAGCAAGAAAAAGAAAAGTGCATCAGACAAAGCAGGCTTCAGTTCAAAACATCAGCCTTATCTGAACACCTTTACCTGCCTTTGTCATGCTCTAAACACCTCAGCATATCCTCACACACATGATTAGTTAGAGGTTATTTAGTTGAATTAACGCTTTTAACTGTGAGACTGCACTTTCAAAGACATGAGCACAGCTGCCAATAATTGTGCTGATATATTAAATACAGAAAAAGCAAAAGGAAAGAAAACAAACAAAAAAAAAAAGACTTACAAAGCCGCCATCAAGCTCTGAAACACTGACAACATGAAAACACACTTGTTTTGCATCCTTTTTCTGCCCCAGTGTCAAACTTCTAAAGGTCTACACAAAAATTTGGCCACTTTAATTCGTAAAGACTATTTTTTTTTTTATCTTTAACTAGACCGATACGGTGGAAAACACTTGGAAATGACACACAGTAGCTTATCTTACAAAGACATGTAGTAAATACAAAATTTACAACTATGGTGCAACATTTTCAACCCTTTAAGCAGTTTAGAAGAAGTCTTTTTGAGCTATGCCAAGACTTTGTTATACAAAAAAATGAAAAATTTACCTTAATGTTAGCACTTACAACGAGCCAGATCATATAAAAAAAAAAATGCAGGATTTCAGTGTAATTTTGAATAGGATTCATTCCAAAGCACAGATTTTAGCTTTTTAAATCACAAAGATCAGCTCACTAGGTACTTCGAACTTTATATTAGCTCAGCAACTAAACAAGCAGCGCAAATACAGTCTACACATGCTGCATTTTTACCTGCAAATGATCCCAGTGCATCTGACAACTGACCGCAGAGCTCACTCCTACAGGAAAGCGTTCGGCTCAGTTGGCACAAAGCCAACACGCCCAAACAACAAAAGGCACAAAAAATATGAGTGGCTTTAGGAAATTACATTTGGCCAAAAATATATGACACACAGTGGAAAACTCCATGGCGATTATGATTGATTCCAAACTCTTGACCAGAAAAAAACTCAGCTGACAGAAGAACTGTACTGCAAATACAGCCGAAATATGAGGAAGCATGTTTCCCAAAATTACTGAATAAATGTAATCTCAAGCACTTTATCTGCAGCACCGCTATTTGCTCGAACAGTAAATCTAGTGTGTGCAGCCCTCTGTTTTACTATTTATTGATCAAATCTTATTCGTGGGATTTGTAACTGAATAGATGTTAATCCTTATTCATTCTTCCTCAGCGGGTACTTCACAAATACTCGTATGTATTCTTTTTTTCTTTTTCTTTTTTCAGCTGGTGATAAATAAAGAGCTAGGTTGGGGGAATAAAAACACAGGGGTGAATGATGGCTTCATGCTGTCACACGCCAGCAAAAAGGACAGAGAAGAGGGTCCTATCACATCGCATCACAGTCAGCTGCAGCCACACCCGCCCTCAGAGCATAAACCCTGCTGCTGAGCAAGGACAGGAGAGGTGAGGAGGGTGGTATCCCCTTCTGTTATCCTCCTTCTTCTATTAGTCTCAACTCTCCAAAATGTCTTATTTCAGCTGTATCTCATTGCTCATCCAGCTTGCCTGTCATCCAGCCATTTCCCTCCCCTCTTCGCATGCTGCAAGTCTCCCAGATTTGGCCATGACAGGGATTTGTGGGGTGGATCCCAGTCTCAGGACAGCGCTTGCAGAGTATAGTTTGGTTGGCGGTTTGTGTGTGAGTAGGAGTGGGTGAAATGGAAAGATAGAAAGAGGATTAGAAATGAACTGTGGAGATAGAGCACAACCTGACAATAAGTCCCTTCTCCCCAGTGTGTCTGTAGTTGAGTGTCAGCTTGTGTGAAAGAGAGAGGCGAAGGATTAGCTTGTGAGAAAGGAATCATTTCCCTTTGTATTCCAAGTGATGCTGTCAATCACTGCACTGTAAAAAGGAGCACTCACTGTGTGTGTGTGTGTGTGTGTGTGTGTGTGTGTGTGTGTGTGTGTGTGTGTGTGTGTGTGTGTGTGTGTGTGTGTGTGTGTGTGTGTGTGTGCGTGCGTGTGTGCGTGTGTGAGAGAGAGAAAGCGAGAGAGGGAATAGGTTGGTAGCTAAAAGAATGTTTTGGATATGGCCATAAAAAAAACCAATAGTCATAGTCTGACAGCAGAGCTATTTTAGCATTTATCTTTTGCTCCTTCATTTCCATTTGATATAGTTAATACACCTTGTGACTAAATGGCACCATGCATTTCAAAAATAAATAGCGACATCGCAGTAAAGGAGACCTGTGCAGCACTTACACAAATGCAAACATAAATGGTGGACTAGGAAATTGTTTAACCTCATTCTTTATTGATCACTGATGGGATTTTCTTTCCCCTTTCCACAGAGGCCAGGGGTAAGGGCTGGCTATGAAAGGAGCTTGACGTGTGGGGGTTGACGGACACTTCAGCCGAGCAGATTTGTTTTAATCTGATGATCATATTCAATATACTGACAATCGTTTAAATTTAAAGTAACTGATCGGGATATAAGCTTTCTAGCTGTAAACATTTCAAAAAAGCAGAATTTAATTGATTTATGATGACAGGGTTTTTAAAAATATACTATCTGCTTGCAGTTTAACCAGTTCTTTTATCTAGTGCTCAAAAAAATTAAGGGAAGTTATTTTTTGGTGTAATTTTAAATCCAGCCTTCATGAGTTTTTCCTGGTAGTTTGAAGGTTCTGCACTGTATCTTAGCTGTTTCTAGGACTGTGCTCTTCTGGACAGAGGCCTCTAATGTTGTGGCTGGAATCTGCTGAAGCCAGTCTTCCAGTATTTGGGTTAAAGATCCTAATGCTCCTTTACCACTGGGACCACCTTGGACGTTAACTTCCACATTCACTCCAGTTGTTCCTTGAGCCCCTGGTACGTCTCTGTTGTCTTGTGCTCCTTATTCCTGATGTTGCTGTCTGCTGGGATTGCCACAGTTACAGATGTGGTTTCACCACTATGTCTGCTTGGTTGGCCAGTAGCTACTTGGCTGTCTGGAGCTTGAAGTCTCACGGGACTTCAGTGCTTGTCACATTTAGCCCCCTTTGATGGTGTCTCCCATCATAAATTGGGGAATTCTAGTCTGTATGCAGCACAGATGTTTGTGTACACTGTCCCAGCGACTTGATTGTGCCTTTCAGTGTTTGTGGTCCCAGTCTGCATCATATATCTTGCTACTGTATGCAGGACTGTCTCTGGGGCCCCGTTACATAGTCTGCAATTTGGGTCCTGTTGGTTGTTGGTAGACTTCTGCCTCTGTGGATTTGGTGTTTAGGCGCTGTTCTTTCTCTGCCATGAAATGAGCCTCTGTGCTGTCCTTTAGGCCGACATTTTCTATCCACTGGCAGGATATCTTGATGTCAGCCACTGACCTTTGTACATCTTTAGCATGGTTCCCACTTGTTTGTGGGATACCCAGATACTTGAAGCTCTCCTGTATACCTGCTACTCTGCCTTCTGGTAACTCCACACCCTCAGTCCAGATTACATTTTCTCTCTTTGCAACCCTTAGGCTACACTTATCCAGTTCAAATCACATTCCAAAGTCCTGGTGAGATGGATCAGTGACTTAGTGCCTCAATCATTCCTTTGCATATAGCTTGATGTTATCTACTGTATGTACAGGAGACCACTTATGGTCACTTTACTCCTGAATCTATATCTATATTCACATTTGGGCTTACGAGGCTGAGGCCTAAATATCAGGGACAGTGCATCACGTTGGTATATTCCATACTTGATGGCAACTTGTGCACTTGCCTTGTAATTGTCCTCTAGTGATGTCCCACTGAGTTTCTGATAAATATTATTAGTGCACTATTAACCTTGTACAGTGCCAAGGACTCCAATATTCATGTGTGAGGCATTCAGTTGTAGGCGTTCTTGAGGTCAGTCTAGGCAGTGCTCAGGTGGACTGCCTGGTTTTAAAGTCCTTGCATATGCTTTATCGACCAGGACCTTGTGGTTTGGCCTTCTGGCACTTTAGACCCCATGCCTTTCTGAGCTATGCCTATGTCTTGACTCATGTCTACTCAGCTTGGTTGCTGCAATTGCTGAGGGGAACTTCCATCTTGTGGAGAGGCAGATAATTGGCCAGTAGTTTGATGGTGTCGTACCCTGGATCAAGATTGTTCTACTCTGTGTTAGCCAGTATAGATAACTACCTACTGTTAGCAGCCCTGTTATTTGTGCTGCCAGGTAATCATGGAGTGCTTCTTTAAGATTCTTTAGCCAGTAGGTGTGGAGCTTGTCAGGTGCTGTCCAGCTCTTCAAAGATTTATTGTTGGATGTCTGGCTTTGTGATGTTGACTGGCTCTTGCTCTAGGAGGTTGCTGTGGTCTGCTCTGTGTGATGCATCTTTCTGTCAGATGTTTTTCTAGTAATGCCTGGTTTCAGCTCTGGGTACGTCTGTTCTTGTGCTATTTTTCCCTTGTAGCTGAGCGATGGATGATCGGAAAACAGGCAATTTACTCTTTTGGCCTCTGCTTCTCTGGTCTATCACTTTAGCCAAGTGGCCAGAGCTGCAAATCTTTCTTTTTTTAGAGCCTCAGTTATGAACATCTTCTTGCACCTCCTTTTCATCCAGGACCTACTTCTCAGGACACCTTTCTGCACGTCATTTACCCAAGTAATATCCTTGATTTTGGATTCCAGCCCTATATTCTTAATGGGGGGCTTCCTCTATGCATAATCATATACTATTATTAATGTGTCAGTGGCATATACAGTTCAGTAAATAATTCTTTGATCTCCTGCAGAATTTGTAAGCTTGCGCTTACAAAGAAATGATCAATCACTATATTTTATGGCAGTCTAATTTTAATGGGGAGCACCAACCAAAAATCCAGAAAAAAAAGCACATCAGATTTTGGCCAAGATCTTCATCCTCAGCTTATGCCAAACATCAGAATTCTTTGAGTCAAAGAGCGTGACTCAAATAACCACTCATTGCAGTCAAGGTTTGTGTGTTTGAGAAGAGCATCTCTTATCTCTTCATGTTGAACCTTGAAGTAGATGGCCTACAGCAGCAGAGCACCACGCTGGGTGCCACTCCTGTCAGCTAGAAACAGGAAACTGAGGTTACATTTCTCATGGACTTGCCAAAACCGGACAACAGACTCTGCCTTATGTCAGTGCTTCGGGGTGCTAGTGGTGGTGTAATGGTGTGGAGGGATATTTTATTGGCCCACTCTGGGCCTCATTGTACCAACTTAGCATTGTTTACATGATGTGTTATCTAACAAGATAACACATCATGTCACAAAGCTAAGATTCACTCTAATTGGTTTCTTAAACATGACAGTGAGTTCACTGAACTCACATGGCCTTCACAGCTTCCAGATCTCAATCCAACAGAGCACCTTTGAGATGTGGCAGTTTTATAATATAATGCAAGTAAAAAAAATAAACTAATAATAATAATAATAATAATAATAATAGTAAATAAAAATAAACAATAGGGCGTTGGGGGAGAATTTTTCTGAGATTAGAGTCAGAAACTTATGAGAAGAAAGAAAACAATGAATGGGTGGAAGGATTTTGCTTGATACACAATCCATAAAAAATGCACTCTACCTCATCAACAGTGACTCCATTTGTCATTCCCTGTTTGAATTAGTGGGTTTAATTTCACTGAATCATTTATATTATTTTTCTTGGAAATGTTAAATATGAGAGTACGTTTGACTTTTCTTTCCTTGGTAATTTTTTAATTTTGTTTTTAGCCATGAACTTACTTGTTTAAGCTCGAATAATACTCATGAGTAATGACAAAGTATTGCTTTTCTCTCACATTCTCTGCCTTGCTCTGTATTATCTGTATTGATAATAATAATAATAACAATAATAATAATGATGATGACGCTTTTGTTGTTATTCCATCTCAGATGTTGTTTAAACTTCTTTTTAATCCTATTAAAACCTACAGCAGCTGTTGATAAGGTGCATGACCCTGTCCCTGATTCAGAGGATGCATTCAGCCTAACAATGCAGTTGCCAAATCTCACACAGTGCTTTACATGGTCAAGGTCATCTCAAAGTCTCCATTACATCTTGGCAAACAGATTACATAATTGTAAGGCAGTATCCAAAGCTTTCCCTGTACATGTTGGCAGATGATCAGTCACAGTGATCAAAGCACTAGATGTGTTTCTTTGTTTTTGCTGCTCCACTCCAGCCCCCACAGAGTCAGTTATTAGAATACAATATATTATTATATAATATATTACATATGCTGGTACTGTAACAATTCCCGAGATCCTCATACACTGGCAAAAAACCCCAAACCTAACATGCTGGGAGAGAAAAAGTGATTATTTTTCTCTTGCAGAAAACAAAAACAGGAAGCCTTAGTAAGATGAGGAGGGTGTGAGTTTCTGTTTTGAGGTGCGATTCTTGCCGCTTAGCTGCCTGCTGCACCAAGCAAAATGTTTTTTGAACTGTAGATACTGTATGCCGACAGAGATGCAGACAGATAGACAAGATCTGTTTCGTTAAGGAACATGCAAACTGAAAACCAAAATGAGAAGGCACAATCCAACTAATACAAGCAGGCTGGCAGAAAACGCACACGCACGGACAGGAACTGTAAACATATATTATCTATGCTCGGTCAGAGTGTGTGAGCTTCTGGATGCAAGTAAGTGACCTCGGATTAGTCGAAACAATAAAAAGCCACAATTCTTCAAGTTAATTAAGACAGCCCCGTTCTCTATTCCTTCTTTCAGAGCACTGAGCAGGTGGTGATGGTTATGTCGTCGCTGTTGTTCTTGTTCAGGTTTGCGCACATTAAGATTCTGTTGAGCTGTGCTTCCCCCCCACCCCCGAGTTACTCTCATTTTCCTCCCTCCCCCACACTCCCTCCTGTCTGTCTCTTTCTCGCTCGCTCTCTCCCTCTCTCTCATGTTGTGTTTTGTTTGTGAGGATTATGTGGGGAAAACTTCCAGACAAGTGGAAGCTTTAAGACTACAAAGCCACCTGTGTGGTGGCTGGGAGGTAAAACAGTGTGGCCGCTGGAGACTTGGGTCAGGTCAATCAGGGGAGGCAGGCAGAAGGCTTATTAAGATGCTGAAACAAGTAAAGGATGTCTCGTCCTGTTTCCAAGATCCTCCTCGGAGGCTGCTGGGACCTACAGAACTGCCGATGTGGCCAACATCGATCAGCTTCCTGCAGCCTGTGGAGCTGGCTGGCTAACTGAATGTCTGTCAAGCTGATGGTGGCTGTCCAGCAGGCAAGAAAACATTTCCAAAAATGCTCATTTCTTCTGAATTGCATTTTTTATTATTCATTTTTATTGTGCTTTCACTTAGCTCGTCTTAACTTGATGGTCAGAATTCAATTTAGTTTTATCCCTGCATTTTTCTCCTCGTTGTAAGAAACTGGGCGTGACAGGCTTAATTTGTTTATCTTGATCCTGAAATGCTCTTTGTCCAGTCAAGTGGTACAACTCTGGATCATTGTCACTGCCTGAAATGACATGCCTGATTGCTGACAGCCTATCCCAGCTGTCATAAGGTGAGAGAAGCGGTCACCCTGGACAGGTCGCCAGCCCAGGGCACATAATGGAAACAGGAAATCCCAATACCATTAGCCATATTGGTTCTGGCTCCAGGAGGCTTCACTCTTGCACTGCAGCCCTGAACTTCACCTGGACTTACCTGGCGGCGGCGCATGTGAGAACACAAATGTCTGAGGCAATTTCTAACTGGCAAACTCACTAATGCAAAGTCCAGATCATGTTGTATTGCTTCAAAGAGGGAATAGCACAGCAAATTTTTCAGAGACACAAAACTCTATGTATAGAGTTTGCAGAACAATATGATAATAAAAGTTAGAAAACAGGTTTCACCAGAGCAACTAATGAACTTATGCTATGATAATATATATTATGGATACACTTGTGATTTTTATTATGATAACTCCTGTTTTGGGTCTGTGAACATCTACCTTGTGAATCAGTGGAACAGTTCTGCTTCGGCTGTTGAGTTATGGCAGCTAAACTTTACCCTTAAAAAAATTCTCCCATAGATTTCCACTCGGGATTCACTGAGTGCCTCGTCTCTCTCTTAAAATGTCTCCAACGAAGTGCCTTATTTCATCCCCACTGCCACGTCATTTGAGCTTATTTTACCAGGTTTCGGCATATAAAAATAACTCTCTGTAATCATGACATCACAGAGGTGATTCCCTTAAAAATCACCTGGGGTTCCACTGCGTTATTTTCCTCGGTGAATCCTGTTATTTCAACCACTCGAACAAACCTAGAGCTCCGAGGCAGCCAGCGCTCTGTGAATGACAGAGAGTGAGGGGAAAGGACGGCAAGGGGGCTGGTTAAGTGCACTGAGTGAGTGGCAGTAATCACAGCTCTGGTAAAAGCACTCATTTGCTCTGTGTTGCATTCCTTAGAATGGGCCTCCTCTCCATCTGATTCTAGCTCTCTTTCCCTCTGCTTCTCTCTCGATCTGATAATAGCTCTAGATTGAGTAATTGTGTGTTTGAGTAGCGCTACACTGTAGGGTGGAAACCTGCAATCAGATACTGAGAACACAGTTCTCTCTCTCTCTGTCTCTTCATTCATACCATGCCTCAGCAGTCTGGCCTCTCCACACCCAGCCCTCCCTTCAGCCCTGCAGTTCCTGCAGGGCTCACCCCTATGCTTCGTTTTTTTTCTCCCTCTCTTTCTACACACAGCTTAGTCTACACAGCCAGCGAGGGCCGGGGTCAATAACAGCTGTGCGCCGTGCTGTAATTGATGTCATCATTTCAATTTGAGCTGATTACAGTTGAGAGCTGCTTATCGTGTGACCCGGGGTGGAATAACATGCTGTAGGGCCCAGCGAGCTGTCACGCCTGACCAAGCTTAACTGCTGGACTGGATGGATGGATGAGTTGGCTCAGCCCAGGGCTTCCTTCTCTATTGACTTCTAATGCAGAGGTAATGACTGAGTGCATTACAGGGGCATGGCTGGCGCAAGTGTCTGTGTCGCTGGCATTTAATAGTTCTGGGGCTATTATTGTGATAGGCCTTCCCCTCTGTCAACACTCTCTCAGATGATTACCCCTCAGTTGGCACAGAGCTGGGTGCATGTGAGTGTGTACTCCCATACTGTATGCATGTGTGTGTGTGTGTGTGTGTGTGTGTGTGTGTGTGTGTGTGTGTGTGTGTGTGTGTGTGTGTGTGTGTGTGTGTGTTTAGAAGCTAAAACTTTACCATCTTTAATACTTAAGGTAGAACAGTAACAACGTCAGTTGCATTGAATTAATACAATGATGTATTTTTTCATAGTATGTAGTATTTGCAAGGAATGTGCCAACTCCAAGCATCCACCCACAGAAAATAAATAAATAAAACACCTGTCAGTGCTTTGGCATTTCTCCTTGCAGTTCATATCTGAGTCTTTTCAATGAAAACACCAAAATAACACTGCCGCCTTCCGGCATTCCTGCTGTGTACTAATAACACACATGAACAGACTGCGGCACACAGCCACGCATAAATACGGCACATTAGAATCTAGAAAGGGCTACGCCTTCAGGACTAATTATCTGCTAATATAATTATAGCCACTTTATGAAAATACTACACATAAAATATCTTCTAGTTAGTAAGATCTTGAGCTTGCTGTTAACACAAACAGCGGGCACTGCCCTTAACCCCCAACACCACTTGTGCGATCAACACTTAGGAGCAGAGCTGCTGCTAAAAACAGACAAAGCCCGCTCACTAAAGGAACACTGCCTCTTACTGTCTCCTTCCTTTTTGCCGGAGCTCTGAATCTGTGGGTGTTGGGGAGCCACATTCTTTTTCTTTCTCTTTCTCTGTCATTTCCCTGACTCTTTTAATACCTTCATTAGGAGGGCTCTCCTGTTTGCTGCTACCGCTGCTGGCCAAAAAACACGAGACAGAGAGAGAAGTGAGGGGTGGAGACAATAAGAGAAATGTGTGCAGTAGTTTTTGTCATGCAAAGAGGTAAAGATGGTTCAGATTAAAAAAATTTTTTTTTTCATTTTACCATTTGCTTGAGCATTTGACTGAATTGCAAAGGTGTGTTTTCTGTTGTGTTTATGAGGACCGACAAGGTATGCAACATATATCCTATCTGTGGAAATGTGGGTTCTGTTATCCAGGTGTGTATCCACCTTGATTTTAGGAGAAAAAGCCAAGATGACAGGTAACTCACTTCCTCTGTTAAAGCCTTTAGGATCGCTTCTCATACTCCCAGATTTTTGGCCTACCCAGACCCTCTGTTCCCACAGTAGACTATAGCTGACACCCCATTTGTCACAACATGCTGATTACCTGAAGCAGAAAGCCTCAAACTGGAGATAAATATCTGCATTTGCCACGCTGCAGTCGCAGATTATATTTGTCTGCTAGTAGGACAAAGCATTCATTTCTCAATCTACCACAGTTTAAACATTATTCAAGCATTATCTGCTTTGTGACACGATTTGCTGCACAGTCTTGACATTACGGTTGGAGCTCTACCTGTAAACGGCTGTCTAAATATTCCACCGGGAATACTGACATATTTCTGATGGAATATGTCGATATTCCAGGTGGGGTATGTGGATATTTCACACTTTCAGTCATTTTACTCCATCATCTCCTGTCTGTCCATAATTTTTTTTTTCTCTCTCCCTTCTTTTTATAAGATTCTTCTTGTCTTTACAAGCTTTCTCTTTAGTTGTTGTGTGTTCGCATTTATGCGTGCCAAACTTTAAAGTTTAGAATGAACTGCTGCAGTGTAATCCTTGACCATTTCAGCCTGTGTGGCCACTTGAAAGACAGGGCCACTTCAAACTTAATAGTGTGCATAGAGCGCTCGCTCTGATTATTTGGTCTCATAAGCGGAGCTCATCGAAAGCAGAATTTTATAAAAACTTAAAGAAAAGCATTACTAGGAAAGAAAAATTAATTTATATGATGTACAAGCCTCCCAAGTGGAAATTACTGCATCTCTGGCTGACAGTTTACAAAGCTACCCTGTGTCAGTCCTCAGAATCTCAAGGTGAGAACGTTTTAATGGATAATTTTGTAATCCTCGATGTCCTATAACTGCAGGGGAAAAGGAGGTCCTCTGACCCTTGACCTTCCACAATCAGGCCAACACAGTCACAAACACGGCAGGAAAGCCACAAGTATGGCCAATCACTCTCACACATACACATAGACATTAACATGTCTCTATATGGAGTTCCAGTTTCTCACAGTTCATTTGTGTCTCAGAAAGTGTAAGAAAACTCCAGATTTTTGTTGTACAGTTTTTCATAAAACCGCTTTTATCTAAGCAAGTGTTTCTTCCTATTAAGGTCAAAGCTGAACCGTAAGCTCAGAGTGAGAGAGTTTTGTTTTTTGTTAAATAATGATGACAAAATCTTAAATATCCATTTAGCACTTTCTTAACCACTTATCCAAATAAAGCGGAGCGGGCTGAAGCCTATCCCAGCTGTGCTAACACTGGACAGATTGCCAGACAATCACAAAGCTACTATGAAAGCATAGACACACCATTCACAACTACAGCCAATTTAGAATTGCCAGCTAACCTCATTGAGGCAACCAGAGCACCCGGAGAAAACCCGCATAGGCAGAGAGAGAAGATGCACCTCCTGCTCCGAGTGCCAACCACGGCACCACCTCGCCTTCAAATTTGAAATGTAAAGTAAGCAGCAGTCCCCAATATGTCCCTCTATCTTTGCAACAGCACAGCCAAAAAAAATCCTGGAAAAATTCTTCTGAACCTCCAAACTCAAATACCGAATAAAGCCTTTCTGACATGGCTGCAGTCGGAGGGTTTTCCACTCATGCTGCTGCATACGTTAATCAGATAAAATCAAGACTGTGATTCTCTGAATTGTCAGATTTTCCTCCTCTAACAGGGATTATATTTGAAGACACAACATTTTCAAAGTCAAACAGGTAAACCAATAACCTGGCGCTTACATAGCCAGCATGCACAAAAGCATGACCCTGAAACCACAACAATTATGAAGGGAATTATTTTATAAACCTTTTGCTTTTTTTTTTTTACATGAAAAAATAAATATATATATATATATATATATATTTGAGAATTTCAAAGTTAAAAGAGCATTGTGCAAAGAAATGAAGAAATGAAGCTTGATGTTTTTACAGCACCATAGTTGTATTTAAATTTCATTTAGAATGACAAATGCATGCATGCACACACACACACACTGCTCAGTTCTCACCATCTATGGTATTCTGCCCCATTTTTGCCTTTAAAAGAATTTAAGAGGTTATTATTATTATTATTGTTAGCTTTGGTTTAAGTTGTATTTTTTCATTTAAACACTACCTTTTCCTTTTTGTAATCGCTCTTCCCTTACCACACTCCTGGGTCATAGCCAGCTAAAGGTTCTTGGTTGTGAATGACAACAGAGGGCAGAAGACACTCTAACCAGGTGTCTGGGTCAATAAAAAAAGAAAGCGGAGGTATTATTTGGTATTTATTTATTTATTGTCATTGTCAAGAACAATGAAATAGCTGGGCAAAGATGTCCTGCGCGGCTCTTCTGGCTTTAAAAAAGACGGATGTGGGCACAGCTAGGCAGAACTTGGCTGTATTTCTTGGCATGGGAGATAGGTTGTAAGAATTGATTAGTAATGATGTGAGTTGTTCAAGGGCAGAGAGAAACAAATTAAATCTAAGCAGACAGCCTCACGTGATTATTAAAAAGGCTTTTTCTTCTCTTTTTCTTTTGACTCTTTCACGTGTTACCTACAACGCTGACATCAATACTGCAAAAGAAGATACGATTTTTAAACGATTCTTAAGCCTGTCTTGAGAAGTCTTTTCATTTAGTTTTATACTCCAAAACACTTTGTGTCATTACTTGAGGGCTAAAATATATTTTAGTGCATTTCAAATCTATGTATGTTTTATATTTTATGTATACTGCTTACATTCTTGAGTTAATGTGTAACTGAAAAGCAACAGGACATAAAAGTGGACGGATATTATTTTTTAGTGAGGAGACTGACAGACAGATATGTGGATACTGAACATATCACAGACAATGCGTATGAAATACTGCAATATAATATCCACTTTTGGTGACAAAAAATATTATTCAACTTATTTATGATTATGCTGAGTCTCTCATATCACTTGATTATGATAAGAGAAAGTTCTTGGGCTGGTTTAATACCTAAAAGGTCCACACAGACGTGAGGGGCAGCACACAAATGCTCTAGTCTTTCCTTACATGCTGAAGAAGAAGAAGGATGCCCACAAGCACAGGAAAAAGTACACATGGCACAGCAGAAACTACATGAGGAAGATGGTGACTAGTGCTGATGCCCCGATTCACTGGCAAGAAAAGGCAGTAAGAGTCAGCTATGTAAGTATTTTGCATTGTTACCCTGAAATAGACATTAGAAAAGATGTTCATGCAGGATAATTAGATATAATGGCTTAAACTAATGTAATGAAATAAGGTTGGTTTAACGTTAGCGGGCTACTCAGCAACAATCCCAGCATTTCTGTCTGTGTCCTGTTAACAAAATGTAACGTTAAGCTGTCGAATAAGCAGTCTGCCACCACAATGTCGGTGATGTAAGATGAATAATCAAATTAGTGTTCATCTAAAATCACCAAAATTAGTAAATTGGTGTGAAACTGGATATTCAGAATTGTGTACTTCTTCTGGTATCTGTACCAACGACTAAATTTCTGGTATGATGACGTCCCTGTGAGTTACTACTGTTTATAATACCAGTGGAGTGTTCAGGAATTCATCCATGCAGATTAGGGATTTTTCTAGTGACTAATTTATTAGTCGTTTAAACAATAGAAAAAAATGTGACTAGTTGACTAGTCTAAAAGACAGAAAACTGTCAGACTGAGCAAACTTTAAATGGAGGTAGTTGCACACTAAAGGAACCTGTGTAGTTTGTATTTAGGATATATAGATATATATATACGATTAAAGATGTTCCTCGTGAATCAGATCATGTTTAAAATGTTACTGAAACGTGCTAACTCACTATAGCAGTGCTAGCAGCAGTAGCTGTGGTTTATTTCATGTTAGCAGCCACACGTTGGTACGGAATATGGTTACATGCCCCTTTAGCTGCTTGATTATATCCCGGTTTATCCTGATACACCATACAGCTGATCCTATTTTACATCGAACACTGCAAAGAGCCCAAACAACAGCACTGTTAGTACAGATGTCGCCTTTTTCCTTTCCTTTCCTCTAACTTCACTTCAGACAAAGTGAGTGAGAGATGCTTGTTTTATGCAGGTGTAGCGCAAAGGCAGTCCACCTATACCTGCAGAGAGTGTTTTCTGTCAATGTGGGCAGTGTCACAAGTATGTGGTACAACCAGTTTGTGGTCCACTCTTGGTCTGTTCACCAGCCGCGAAGAAGAGCGACGTTATAACATGCAAAGATCTGAAACCGAGTGTTCAAAACACTTAAAAGTGTCCACTGCAGCCACTCTCTGTGCTTTTCATGCTGTATTTTTGATTTTTTCATCACTCCCTTCACTTTTCTGCTCCACTTTTTAACCACTCAGCATTCCACCAACACATAGGTTATCCATGCCCAGCAACATGCAACTGGTATTTTGAAGGACTACAAGGAAGTACGTTTGCAGAAACCCATCTCCATGTCCACACAGAGACACGTATGCAAACAGACACATTTGTGGGACCATAAATTGCACTAGACGGACCTGCCATGGTCTAGTTGACTATCACATCCTGAATGTGGATAACATGGGATTTTGTTCCCCATTTCTTACTATGGACAGATCAAGATTATATCAAAAAAAAAAATCAAAATCCATGCACACAAGTAGCATGTTTAAATAAAAGAAAGCAGTGCGCTCAACAAACCAATGATCAGCACTGGCTGATCTGTTATGTGTAACCAGCTACACTGCGACAGTAATCTTTATTAGAAATTGCCAAAAGGCTCTGAAATGACAGTCTGGAGCAAGCAGCAACAGCAGTGAGTTGCCACTGGCTGGTGTCAAGCTAAGTGGGCATGTCAGGCCTATGCTGTCCTGGCACCTTGCCTGCTCTCTCAGTTGCTCGCTCAGTCCCTAGTGTCCCCAACCCTAAACGGATCCAGTTGCTGTTGCTCAGCTCCAGCGGGGGGCAGATCTGGCTGACTAACAAACCCTTTTTTCTAATGAGGAAAACTCCTCCCCAAATCTCATCAGCGCCTGTGCAAACCCCCATGTGCATATTTCCTCATATTTGCTTGCCTATTTTCTTCCGCCCCGAGGCATATCTTTCACACTTGTCCATTCCACCTCTTCCCCGAGCACCGGTCTCCATCTTTCTGCGTCGTCTCATTTCGGTTCCTGTGCACAGTTTTCACACCGTCTATATCTCACTTCTCTCCCTTACTGACAGCCATTCACCAACTGTTTGCCGTCTCCTTTCTTTTTTCTCTATTCATCATCAGCTCTATTAAAAGCATTTACAATTTGAGCTCTTTGAGCAACTGTTGTGCAACCAAAATATTTTGTGGTGGCTATTTAAATTTGAATGCTGTTGTAGTGTTAGCGACTTGTCCACACCTTCTGTATCTATGTATTACAAGCCTGCTAAATGCTATTTTAATAGCTGAAGTAGTGATAAATAAAGAGGTTATCTTTGAAACATCAGTAATCCCTCCTTTTCCTCTTTGCATGACTAAACTAAAAGAGGCAAGAGGACAGAGGGATGAAAACATGACTCAGGCTTTTCTCAGGGCAGACCTAGTGTTGAAGCTTGTTTAGAGGACACCAGGCAGAGCAGGATGGTTGACCCCACGAGTGCTTGTGAGGATCAAATCTTTTATGATCAGCTCTATCCATTCCCTTGTGTCTCCTTGTGTCATTTTGTCCACAGACAACTTTTCAGTCACGAGAGAAGAGCACAGGTCACACACTTACCAGGCCATCACAATTGCTGATCGCCACAGTGGCTCCTGGCCTGTCTGTGATGTCACCCACATACAAGCATTCATCGTGCAATGGCTCAGAGTACCGGATGCTGTCGTTGTCATCATGCCACTCCATCTTGGCTCCGGGTGCAACCAGCCTGGCATTGTGGCGCAGACGTAAGTGGAACTCCCGGCCGAAGATGGTGACGTTGTAGTAAAGCCTCTCCTGAGGGGGCACAGCTCCTCTTGGTCCTTCCCACTCATCATTGCCTTCTCCTACCTCCCTCCTCCGGCGCCTACGGGACTGCCCTCCTGCCATGCTGCCAGCCGAGACGGCGTGTGACAAGAAGCGGCCCTCTGCGTCCACACTGATCGGCCTAACCAGTCCATACTCCCCCAGGATGTGCTGCAGGGAGTCTAGGAAAAGGACAGGTAAGTTGGGTGGGAGGGAGGAAGGGAATGAGACAAGAGAAGGTGAAAGATGGTAAAATGCACAAATGTGGGAGGCAGTCAAGAGGGAGAAGTAGAAAATTAAAAAAAACAGCACAAAGAGGAGGGTACGTCATGGGTGAATAATGGGGGATAAATAGTGGGGAAAATCAGGAGTCATGGGAATGGAAAAAAAGAGGTGGGGGGAGGAAAAAAGGGATTAGGAAAATGTCAAGTTTGGCAAGGAATTATTTATTCCTTATTCCAAGCTGCGGTAAGGGTAGCACAGTGATAAATAAAAAGTGAAATCAGTAACCTTTCACACACACACACACACACACACACACACACACACACACACAGCCCCACCCATGAACCTAGAGGCGACCCCCGTGCTCGGCAGTTTGCGTTTGGAAACGGCAGCCTCAGCAGTGCACGCTGCGCTCCTGACACCTTCTGTTGCCCTTCCACCATCAACGGGAAAGTCAGTACAAGATCAAGGTGCTAATTGCTGCTTTATCACGCTGTTATATCACCCACAACCTGCTCAAACCGAGAATAAACAGAAAACCTCTATTAAAAACAACAACAACAAAACTGATCCAGTGGCTCAGATCCCCCCCCCCCCCCCCCCCCCCCCCCTCAGCCGCTTCTTATCAATATGAACTGAAATGCATCTGTAACCACTGTTCTCATGATCATCAATATCTATGATTAAGTGATTATATTTAAACTGTTCGTACAGATAAGTATAAGACACACGTTTTTAACTGATATCAAATGACGATTTCTAAGATTAGAAAGCTCTTTCTCTTTTAGTGACATGTGACACTGACGTTACAGGTGCAACCTCGCAGCGCTCATACACTAACACATAGCCTGCACACACTGAGCCAAGGCCACTTTATGGTGTCAATGCCATTACACAGTCAAACAGTATGTTGCTGTCACCTTGTATATGGTCCCCGGATGCAGATCCACTTCTTTCTTTCTTTATTTTAATATTTAAGTATCCACCTATAACATCTAATTCATAAAGTTTGCAAACCGATAAAAGCCAAACACACAGTGTAAACATTTCTTCATCCTCCATGTTGGAGGAATGATTTGATAATAGTGTGATCAATAGGCTGACATCCGACTCCAGCGTCCTGTGACAGATCGATAGATGCGACAGCGGCCGAATCAGATAATGTTAGGCTACTTCCCTGCGAAATCCGACAGTAAACCGGTGCATCAGATGCCCTCTTACACCCCAGATAAAATTATACCCTGGACAGGGGGGGCAAATCACAACACTGCTTGCACCGCTGAGGGACCTTCGGAAAGTCCCTTTAAGCACCACAGCAGGACACGGGCTACAGAAGTTGCAAATGCGCACCACAATATCATTTGCAACAAAACTGCAAAAGCGTGGCAAAAATGAAACACAAGCAAGAAGCAGGACAGTGCCTCCCCGCTACGATGAGCTTCCACACTTCCAGTGAGCGCGCGAGAGCCCCCGCGCAGCCCAGCTGATAAGATATGATCAGATAAGAAGAACAACGTAAACACTGACCACGCTCAAGTGGACTCCACTCACCAACGCTACTGGCGATGTAAAGGCCGCTGGTGTGCAGCAGAAAGGCCGGTAGAATAATTAGGACAGTATATCCTGTTGAGAAACCCATGGCAGCTCCGAACTGCGCAGGTGAGAGAGTGGGACTCCGGGCTCCAGTGTGGTGAAGTTCCCCGCCTGGCGCGACCAGCCACGCCACGACAGCAACAGCACAGCAGCCCGCAACTAGACTGCCAAGTGCACCGGGAGAGACGGAGCTCTCCTCCCCTCTCTCTCTCTCTCTTTCTCTCTCTCTCCTCCTCCTCTCCGTCGAGGTCTCTCACTCTCGCTCGCTCACTCTTCTTCGCTCCCTCTCTCACTCAACTCTTCTCTTTCCGCTCTGTCTCTCCTTCTTTCTCCCAACTTCTCTCTTGAATTCTGCGTGCTCCCACTTTTTTTCTATTTCTCTTACCTCTGACAACTCTCTGAAACTACACACACACGCACACACAGAGACCGGCCGCCGGGAGTGTCTCCTCTGTGTGATAAGTGAGTGAGCGGTGGCTGTGCTGCGGCTGCACTGATGGACCGACAGACAGCTTCTTTTTTTTTTTTTAAAGAAAAGAAAAGAAAGAAAAGAAAGAAAGAAATGCGCTTCATGGTACATCAAGCGCATGTCACAAACCCGAAGCATTGATTCTTATTTTTTATTTTTTACACTTAGACACCCTTTCCGGGACCATAACTGCTGTTAAACCCTGCACTCCACCGCACTCCGACGAGCTGCGAACCTCTTTGTAAACTTTGAATATTCCGTTAAGCTTTCTTGTTTTCAGTACGCAGCAGCGCCCCGCGTGGTGTGCTGGTAGAAATGCACTGAGTTTTGCAGGGCCCAAGGGTCCAATTTACAGCCAGCGAAAAAAAGAAGAAGAAGAAAAAAGAAAAGAGAGAAAAGAGAAGCCTTATAGCCATAACCTGCATTGCCCTCATTTAGCACATCATTTACCCTCGTTGACCACTAATCTTCAACTGTTGTAAACAGAAATAAGATGCATGACGTGAACTACAGAAACGAGGCAAACCATTATTATTTCAAATTCCTTTTTTTCCCTTTTAAGAATAACATTAAGGAGAGGTAAATAAATAAATCTTTAAAATAACATCAAAATCAATTAATTTAATCTGCTGAGTCGCAAAATAAGCTTTTTTTTAAAAAAATTTTTAAGGCAGCAGATTTATTTATAGTCTTTAGTTTCTATTCATTTTTATTCTTGTGCCAAGATTTTCAAAGCAACAAAAAGCGATCAAAGAGTTCCAAAGATGCAAAACACTGTTTACTTAGTTCCAAATACTGCAAAACACATCAGATTGAAGTGCAAAACAATCAGCGTAATTATAATTGACCGTTCCTCCATGACATCATTAGTTTTAAAATATGATCATCTGACTAATATATGTCCTCCTCAATGCGGTCAAACAGCTTCTAACCTCAAGGGCATGGATTTTGGGGTGTGCTGTGGTGTCCTGCACTGGGATGTTGGCAGCAGATCCTTTGGGTCTTGTGGGACGGCTTCCCGCAGATGCTCGATCAAATTGGGATCTGGGGAGTTTGGAGTCTGGATCAATGCCTCGGGCTCTTTGTCATTTTCCTCAAGCTGTGCATGCCTGGGCTTTTTTTCCCCATATTCCAGCTTCACGCTGCACTTGAACGAGATGGCACAAGTTATTCATTTCACCTTTCAGCGCTTTTGCTGTTGTGGATGATCGTCTAGGTGTGTGTTTTGAGGAGGCTACAGTGATCCTGAGCAGGTGTTAAAAAATGGAATAATTGTGAAAAAAAGAATTACACCAAAGATCAACCAATAAATAAATAATACATCCTAGTTCTTAACTGACTTAACAGACAGTTACTTGTGGGACTCTCAGTACACACAGCTGATTTTTCTTTGTGGAACAGAAAAACATATAGAGGAAAACAGATTTTTACAGAGGTAAAATAATCGGCCTGGATTGCTCTTGGAGTTAAGCCTGTACAGCTGCTTAAAGGTTACACATAACTTCAAATGACAGTATTAATCGTGCAATAGCAGAGATTTCCCACCTGTCTAACAGTAACCCTGTCAGTTGAGAAGGTGCTACTTGCTAGTTTGGAACAGATCTACTGTCCAACAATAAAATACCCCAAACAATCCTAACAATCAGTAGCCTAACCACCAGTTACAGTAGAGGCTTTCTTTCGCTGAGCCCCTCAGGCTGATCCAATAAAGCATCGTGCATAATTAGATGATGGTATTAATTACTCTTTCTGCAGAAGCTCAGTCAGTGTAGTGCTGCTTGGTTGCAACCTAGAGGCAGACAGTTTATGTCAGGTAAATAATGGGAAGCCACAGGCAACTGAAAATTGTACATTTTTAACTTTTAAAAAAGTTAATTGTCTGAGTGGCCTTGCTATTAGCGTCTAAAAATGTAGGTTAATTAAAATAGCTGTTTTCCTGTTGTAACATTTTTTTTATTATAATATTTCAGATAAAAGGTTCTGTTTAAAACTGCTGTGAATCTGCTGCAGCTCTGCTCTAAATATATTGTTACCAAGGTTTTCTTAAATGCGCTTCATTGAGGAAATATACTCAGTATAAAGTAAGTCGACTTATATGATTTTGTGCCTTACCACAAATCTGAAATACGAATGATTCGTCTTCAGCTTTCTTTTTATACTTAACACATATATCACTGAGCCTCTGGCACTGGAGTGAAGTTCACTCTTGATGATTAATAAGTGCTGAACACAGAGCTGTATGGGTCAAATTCTATTAATGATACTGTAATTTCCAATCATTACAAATCGTGATATGAATTGACTTATACGCTTTTTCAGTTTTCCTTGGAGACACTTTGTTCGCTGTAAATTTCGGATGACTACAACATTCGAAAAAGTCACAGCTGCCTGACAAAACTGTCAGCTTCACAAATAAAGTTGCTTACTGTGAGCATTTTAGCATTCTAATTAGTATTTAGATCAAAGCAGTGCTGTGCAAATAGCCTCACAGATCTGCTACAGTGGCTTTTAGACTCTGATTTCTACAAAGATCTGGTAGCTAATTCCACACGCCACTGTGTGTGTGTCTGTGTGTGCTTATGTGTGTCAGCTTTAAACAAAAAGGCTTAAAGAAAGGAATTTGTTTACGTATCTCCAAGCTTATCAGAGGAATCTTGTTACCGATTAGTACGATGTACCGTGTCAGTCATAATTTGCCCAAATTTGGCTTTTCCCAGTATAGTAAAGGTGGTAATATACACTCACCAGACACTTTGAAACGTGCACTTTGCTAGTACTGGACTGTACTGGACCTATTTTTGCCTTCAGAACTGCTTTAATTCTTCATGGCACAGATTTAAGAAGATTGTGGAAGTATTCCTCAAAGATTTTGGTTCATATTGATATGATGGCATCACACAGTTGCTGCAAATCTGTCGGCTGCACATCCGTGATGCAAGTCTCCTGCTCCAACACATCTCAAAGTTACTCTATTGGATCCTGTTGGGGTTTTAGTGATCATGGAGGCCAATGAAATACTCAATGGTACGTTCAAGAAACTAATCTGAGATGATTTGAGCAGCATTTTCCAATCTTCTGTTGCTCAATTTTAGTGAGGCTGTTTGAACTGTATCCTCAGTTTCCTGTTCTCAGCTGACAGAAGTGGCACACTATGTGGTCTTCTGCTGCTGTTGCTCTGCTCCAGTGCTGGATGTGCTGTGCATTCAGAGATGCTTTTCCGCATACCTTGGTTGTAAAGAATGATAATTTGAGTTACTGTTTCCTTATGAGCTCAAAGCAGTCTAGCCGTTCTCCTCTGACCTATGAGATCAACAAGGCATCAGAGCACTTCCACTCACTGGATATTTTTTATCTCTTTCAGACCATTTTCTGTAAACCCCAGAGATGGTTTTGTGGGAAAAACCCAGTATGAGCAGTTTGTGAAATACTCAGACCAGCCTATCTGGCACCAACAATCATACCACAGTCACAGTCGCATAAATCACCCTTTTCTCAATTCTGATGCTCGGTTTGAACTTGTTAACTATGTCTACATATCTAAACTCAATATGTTGCTATTATGTGATTGTCTGATTTAATATTTGCATTAAGCAGCAGTTGAACGGGTGCATCTAACAAAATGTCCAGTGAGTGAAGACCCAAGACGATTCTTTGGTTTGTTCCTTTGGAATCATGAGAAACAGAATTCTTTATTAATCCCAGGAAATTATGTGGTCACAGTTGCCCTATGATAGTAAATAACTAAACTAAAATAAATTATACAATATATTAAAAAGTTTCAAAATATAACAAAATAGTTCTAATTAAAATATCCCACCATTTTACACAAATTAAATATATCTAGAAATCTGGAAGACTGCTGATGAATGTCCACATAGTCACTGCCTTTGGTTCTGTTTGTGGTTTCCATGCTGTCTGAACTAGATTTTCTTATATTCCGTGTCTTTAGTTACACTGTAAAGAAGCAACTTCAAAATGATTATTCTAAAAAATAAAAATAAGAATAAAAAAGCTGAGCTAAACCAAAATGAATCTAAGGCCACCTCATATGTGTAAATGTTATTTTCTGAGCCTGAGAAATAGTGATGTAGGAAGAAACAGAAAAAGTAATGTTAACATTTCAGTGTCTTGCCGACATAGTCATGCAGTGCACTGCTTGAAATAATTAGGAAATAGTTTACTTTTGGCAGGACTGCTCACCCTGTCAACAGGATCAGTTAATGAGCAAAATTCATTGGGTAAGTTATTGTTATATGTAACATTGAAATGGTGTGTGTTTCAGATATGTTTCCTTATTATAATTACATCACAATATTAAAGATTTTTGTACGAGTATTCTGTACTGTTTCTATGTGAATAAAACATAATAAAGTGATGGCCATAAATGTACAGAAACGCCACTGAGGGTAGGAGAAAGGGCGGAGAGCAAGGATGAACAGGAGAGACAAAAAACAAATAACAAAACAAAACAAAAAATATGAAAAGGATTTTAAAGAAAACATCAAGGACACACGCACAAAAACAAAAAAAACCTTGTTACATCAAAAAGAAAAGCCAACAAAAAGTAACATGAGACATGTTAAGGTCAAAAAAGAGAAAGGATAGAGTAAGAGAAGAATAATGCAGACAGGGGGACGTATCTGGGCCAGCATGAAAGCACGCACATGTAAACACAGTCCAATTATACCTGGAGGTCTTCGCCATACAAACACACAGTGACCCTCTGCTGAGAGAGAAAGAGTGCGACTGTGTCAGTGTGTGTGTGTATTGCGCAGTGAGAGGTCATCTTTCACCAAGCATCACGGTTACACCTTGGTTCGCAGTGCCTGGATCTTCACAAGCCTGTTTGGGTACAGGGGAACACAGATGCACACACACAAAAATACCTCTTTTTCAGGAAAAAGCCACGCCCTGCTTTGCCTCGAGTTCCCACCATAACAACGCACATGTAAGCGTTCCCGATCTACACACCCTGCATGCCAGTCTGTGACCAGTGGACACCCTGCCTCCATATGAACACTTATGCCGTTACCCGCATATACCCACCACCCTTCACACCATCTCCTCCCACCCCTCGCTCCTGGTTACTTTGCTGTTGCCATGGAGATACCAAGCCCTGCACCTTGAAAAGTGCACTTCGAAGGAGTCGAGGAGAGACAGACAATAATATCCCTATTTCCAGACAAACAGACACACACACGAGCGCACAAACTCTTGTGTTTGTGGAGGTTATTATAACTAGGTTTGGCGGTGCCGGGGTTTGTGTGTGTGTGTGTGTGTGCAGGCCTATGTTTGTGTGTTTTTATGGGAGGTGGGTGTTCAGATGTCCATTGCCTGTGCATGTGCAAACAGATTGCGAGTGGAGAAATAGAGCTACATGGTCAGACGAGACAAGTGGAGAAAATCTGTTGTGTTCTCAACATGTTGCACTGTTTCAGGGCTTCATGCGTTTAATATAGATTTTAATTACAAATTGTTATATTAGATTACCCCTTCAAGTGTCTATCCCCCACTTTAATGAATTATGGTTATCCCCGGGTACTGGCATTCAAGTGAATCCTTACTAGATTATTAATACTACATAAAATCATTTAAAAATATATTCTGGTTTTTGCTCAAATTTGTGTTTTAGCAACTTGATTATGCTGCATGTGTTAAGGGCTATACTGAGTGAGCATATGCTGAAAAGTGTCCTGCAGGGCCACCATTGCCAGTCTCTCCAATGACTCCTGCTGTCCTAGCAAGGTCAGGCAGCAGGCCACCATGTGTCAGCATTTATTAGCATATCTTATGAATGCAAGGACAGGTGTTTCCAGCATCTCAAAGAGGTTACATGATGAGACATCAAAGCCCCATGACAGCACATCAAGTCAAAGCCATGAACTCGGACACAGGTGTCTCCTGAAAGTCGATTGTCATAACTCTACATGGAAATTAATGTGTGATTGTATGCATTTGTGTATAAAAAGGCAGGTGTTAACAATGTATTGCACGTGTAAATACACTGGCTATCATATAAGTTCTCATAGCTTATAGTTGCATTTCATGTGTAGACTATGAGGAATATAATGGGTTATTGATGAACCCCAAAAGCCCAGAAGAAAATGAAAACTCACATCAATGATTTGATTTGCTTTGGTGCCACAGTTTGTCTGTACAAATACGCAGTGGAAGTAAAAAGGAAGTAAAAAAAAAAAGACTGCACAGTCCTGTGGAAAACTAGCTACAGCCTTACTGCTTCCGCAGGATTTGAGAGGATAAGTAGGATCCAGGTGCTGCCCATCAAAACCGCTTGATTAACTGATTCTCAGCAAGTGTGACCAGCTTTTAAAAGCACAAGTTCTGACAGGTTGCTGGTCTCAAAAATTGAACTCTTCACAGGTGTGGCTGTCCTAGAAAATTCTCGCCAAGGTCACACCAGGCAATGCTCAGAGAAACTGCAAAAAACCCAATGACGGCCATTGTTTTTTGGACCACAGTGGAGATGTACACACATGATGTGTATTTTCTTTACATGACTGCATAGATCATCACAGCTGAGGCGCCGATCAAAGCTGTAATATAGCTTGTGCATTTATCATCAATAGTGTTTTTATCAGTCATGGCACCAATTATGCCAGATACAACATAAAAGCATGAGCTTGGGTTTGAGGCTGGATTCTCCATCACCATGATAGACATCTCAAAATGGGCCTGTGCCAAGCTTGACTTCATTGCCTACCTGAAATAACCCTTTGCACGGTTCAGCCAATGAGGGTGTCTACATTCAACACACAACAAAAAACCTATGGTATAGTAGGATTAAATGCAAAATATTTAGAGAACACTAAAGTGGTCAGTGGTGGATACACCAATACAGCTCATACTCTTTCCTAAGATTTTTTCCTTCAAATTTTTATGCTTCAACACTAAAGCAAACTGACTGATTTTGTCAATACCTTTCACAATGCCAATCCACTGCAGGACCTTCTTCAGGTGTGTGTTTAGTTTGGCAAATACACACAAGGGCATGCACGCACAAACACACACATGCAAGCCTTTGCTATCATGCACCATATGTTATCTAAGCTCTCAGTGGGTGCCTGTGGCCTATTTCCCTTTACTGCCCTTAACTGATCAGATAACTGATCGCTGTGGAACTGGAGCATGGAGGTGCCTTTTGTTTTTCAACTAATATCCAGCTCCTATCTCTGTGTGTGTTTTACTAACATTACAGCATTGTTACGTAAAAAAAAGAAAAGTTTGTTTTTTTATTTAAATATGCAAAAAAAAAAACCTAAAGAAAATAATTCTTAATAGCTGATGGGGAAATGTTTTGTTTTGTTTTCAGTACTTTATCAGCCCTAAATTAATATTTCTTAATCTTCATCCCACATAAGAAGATTAGGAGGATTTTTTTTTCTGGATAATTTTAATCTTTGCCTAGACCTGGCTTGTGCCAGTGACCAGGGCAATAGGAAACTCGAAATGGGCCTGGATGATCGAGGGCAGTCTGGCTTTTAATTCCAACAGTGCCTCATCCCACACAGAGGGAGCCATGCCAGAAGAGACAGATTCTGCTCCCTGACCTCAGTGGCACAGTGGTCACTGATTTTATCCTGACCACAGGAAGCTCAATGTCCTGCCCAAGAATGAGTACTATTGTAGTACTATAATTATCCATGGGAGTTTGTATGTGTTTGTGAGATTTAGGAAAGAAAGAAAGGGGGGGGGGGGGGGGGGGGGGAGTCAAGAAAGAAGGAAAAAGAAAGAAAAATCCATGGCATGGAAAAAAAAGGCATTGAAATGTCTGGATTGGGTTCCTTTTTTTAAGGCTCCTATGACAGGATCAGGTCATCGAGTAGACAAGGGTGATATGCTGGAAGACAAAGGCTGAAAATCTTCCCCTGTTCTGTAGCTCGAAGTCTGACAGCTGTGGAATCTTTGTTACTCAGTAAATCACTAACTGTTTAACTGCTTGCCTGTTTTCTCAGTTACTGTTTGTCCTTCCCTTTTAGCAACAGGCACTCCACCTGCTTTACCGCCTGTCAGAACATTTGATCATCCCCACCCCTTCACTCAGCTCCCCTGTATAGAAATATCAATATTCAGAATTCACTCTGCAGCCAGATTGCCATTGTGTGTTTACTTTAACACTGCAAGCTTATTTCCTACCTCTGTGCCTGTCTGATTACCTGATCTGACATTTTATTTGCCTCTGTCTCGGTTTCAGTTCCCTGTCTATAAGTAAGAACTTAGCTGATTGCCAGTCTGAGCCTTTTCGTGTCTTTGCTTAAGCTGTGATAGTAAATGGAGGCTAAAAAGTGTACTTTGTATGAATTTTATAACCGACAATAGCAGCCCTAAATGGCAAATCCAGCGGAAGATGGTAATTAAGTCACCCAATATAGCCAATAGCACTTTAATTTATGCTGTTTTACCCATTTCTGTACAAGAAAGAAGAAAATGCCAATTTCCAGCACCATAAACAGTCTTTTTTTCAAAACTGTGCCAAACAAATTATTTGGATAAAATTGATCTTTTTTTTTAACTTATAAAATCTATTTCCAACTTGCCACAAGAGTTATTTTCTCCCCATGGTTAATTATATTTATTATATTTCAATATTCAAAAACATATCTGCAACCCAACTAACGCCTGTGCTTAGAGAGCCCTGTAGGCCTCACAAATTTATCTGCAATTTGCAGGGCAGTCATTTATGTAAATTTGTGCTTGTAGCATTTTTTCTCTGCAATTAAGCCATGCTTGCAAATCCCCTCTGTAGAACAGGCCAGTGTGATCATTCTGGACTCAAAAGCTCGGGTTCAGAGTTTGATGGGAAAATAGTTAATTGTTATTGGTCTCTTCAAACAGTAGTTTGAGGTTTAAAGTATTCCTTCAGAGGATTTAAAGAAAATAACGTTGACACGAGCTGCATTTAGTTACCTGTTTCAGTGTGAAGGAGTGTTTATAGAAAGAATGTCTTGGCTAGCATTTCTGTAAAGTGGACAAAGCAATTTTTGGCCACAATGCTGCTGCTAAGATGGGATATTCCCTCAGAGGAACATCTAGCTCTCTAAAAAATAAGAGTTATGATTGCATGGTCACACATGTACACACACACACACACACACACACACACACACACACACACACACACACACACACACACACACACACACACACACACACACACACACACACACACACACACACACACACAGGCATGCATGCGTACTGTAGGTACATTATCAGATCTGCAGAAAGCAAGAGGCCAAGAAGGCCTTTCTTCTCCTCTTGTGCATAGTGTGAGTTCGGGGTCGAGGCTGGTGCAGTCACATCCTGCTCTAATGGTGCAACATTGGCATTACAGTCTCATGAGAATAGGATGATGCAGTATTGTTCCATTATTGTGGTGGATTTTTTCAGTGATGCTGTGGACTCTATTACTTCTTACTTCCTGTTAATCAAATGCTTAGTTTATATCAACATATAGGGTGTCAGCCAGTTTTAATCATAATCCAGATAATGGAGTGTGTGAAGGTGTTAACAAACGAGATGCTTTGGAAGTTGTATTGAAGGAGTCTGCTGATCCTGCTTGAATCCACGATTTGTTTAGTGTTTAACAGAGGTGTGGACTCGAGTCACATGACTTGGACTCGAGTCAGACTCGAGTCATTAATTTTATGACTTTAGACTTGACTTGAAAAAATGTTCTAAGACTTGTGACTTGACTTGGACTTTTACACCAATGACTTGGGACTTGAATTGGACTTGAACCGGTTTACTTGAAAAGACTTGATATTTTACCCCAAATATAAAATTTAACATGCATATTATATAGAGATTGAAAATGTGACGTCATTCACGGGTAGAACCGCAAAGGATTCTGGGAACTCGTGGCAAGCGGTACTAGGCTTTCAATTAAAATCAGTTATACAGCGATAAAAAGAAACACAAAAATGTCAAGAAGCCGTTGTATTATTAACTGCAATAGCCGGTCGCATGACAGCCACGGGAAGCCGACGGGTAAAGAGATCGGTTGTTATCGGATTACGTCGTTGAAGAGAAATTGTTCGAGCCATGTTTCCGAAGTAACAAAGAGGCGACGGGTGTCCTGGATTGCAGCCATTCAAAGGTCAAATATAACGTCCCAGAACACTCCAGCTCACAGGTTAGTCTGCTCCAAGCATTTACACGAAGGTCAGTCTGCTGTTGTAGTTAATGCGTCATTTTTCTTAACATAATTGGTGATATAGGTTACAAGCAAGTCTGGCGCTGAACAGAAATTGTCGCGCTATGCTCCTTTATTTATTGTGCATAAATAGTGAATTGTCCTGACACAATATTGCGTTTCGCTTCTGTTATTATGGTACATTGACAAAAACATATACTTTTATTCACAGGATAAAACAGTTGTTTTGTATCACTAATTGCCCAGTACGATTACAGCATACAATATTATTGTCACTGCTACATTTCTGTGATGCTACCAGAAATTATTTCCACTACTAATTAATTACCGTTGAGCTCAAAGGTCCTATTAATAAACGGTTAAGGAATGTGTATTTATGACGACAATTTGTGAGACTGGTAAACTTATGATATGTACGATGGTCTTTTGTTCTACACGGTGCATTTCAAGGTCCTGCACCCATCCGTCGGTAAACTGTACCTGGGCTTGTTGCAGTGACCTGAAGTTACTAAACTTCATGAGTGTATGCACTCACTCCAAGAACCGTATGATTATAAATATGCATATAAATATGCTACGATGAGATAGCTGACTTCATCTAACTAGCAAATGTTGTCCAGGCTACGTTGGTGATGCAGTTTTTTTTAATATGTATGATATTTTTGTCATGCGATTTTAAAGCTGGTCCTACAACCGCATCCAAGAATGACATGCAGCTTATCTCAGAACCGTCGGTGAAAATTATTCTTGGAGCTAGGTTTAATTGAGCTGCATTTTAAAGAGGTGCAATTTCACAATTTGTGTATATTTTCTAAGTTCACTATTTTGTCATGTGTTGAGAAAAACACAGATTTTAAAATTACATGGTCTAATATTTACATTTAGCATATAACTGCAACATTATTTTTTCTTTTTTTTTTTAAAGACTCGAAAGGACTTGAAATTCAAAGTTTCAGACTTGTGACTTGACTCGGACTTTTACACCAGTGACTTGAGACTCGACTCTGACTTGCCTGACATTACTTGAGACTTGACTTGAGACTTGAGGATAAAGACTTGAGACTTACTTGAGACTTGCAAAACAATGACTTGGTCCCACCTCTGGTGTTTAAAAATAAAATGCAGAGAGGAGTCACAGAATGATCCGCATTAACCATTGTTTTCTTTCTTAATGAAAATTACTAAAAAAAATAATAAAAAAAGGTCATTTCAATTCTTGATAAAGTCTGAACGCTCTGTGACACATGCAAATATAGACAATAGTTATGCATTAGAGTGTGAGCTGTGTGTAAAACAAGCAGGACTGGTGGGTGTTCCCTGTTGTCTTAACTCCAGTTGCAGTTTCAGCAGGGCCAGCGGTCCGAGATCAAAGGATAAACGATTTAGGGTGTCAGGGTGAGCACTGGAAGTGGCTGGCTGACAAATTAGGGCATCGGTAAGGAGAAAAAGACAGAGAAAAGGCGACTATCTATGTAATGACAGAAAGAGCAAGAGATGTGGAGGAAAAAGGAAAAAAAAACAATATAGGGGAGGCAGAGTGGCCAGTTGAAATATGTGAGGGTGGTGCAGGACATGTATAAGGGCAGTGAGACAGTGGTGAGCTGTGCACCAGGAGACAGATGGGTTCAAGGTGGAGATGGGATTATATCAGGGATCATATCTGAGCTCCTTCTTTTTTTGATGTTGGACAGGTTGGCAGAAGAGATCAGACAGGACTCTCCTTGGACTATGGTGTTTGCAGATGACACTGATCTGTAGTGAGAGTACGAAACAGGTGGAAGAGAGCCTGGGGAGGTGGAGGTATGCTGTGGAGAGAAGAGGAATAAAAGTCAATAGAAGCAAGACAGAATACATGTCTGTGAATCAGAGGGCGACGTGCAAGGAGAAGAGGCAGTGAAAGTGGATGATTTTTAATACCTGGATAAACCATTCAAAGCAATGGACAGTGCACAAGGGAGCACAGGTAGGATGATGTGAGCGAAAGTGTCAGGGGTGATTTGTAACACATTTTGTAAGCATAGCTGCAAGAGCAAAACGCAAGGTTTAAAAGATGGTAGTGAGACCTTATGTATGGTTTGAGACAGTGTTACTGAGAAAAAGACAGGAGGCCAAGGTTGAGATGGAATAGTTGGAAACGATAACAAATTGGGAATGCCGACGATGAGCAAGATTAGAAATCAGTACATCAGAGGGACAGCTCAGGTTGAGAGAGTTTGGAGGCAATGTTAAAGAAGCAAAGAGATGGTTTGGACACGCGCAGAGAAGGGATCGTGGATATAGTGGGCAAAAGATGTTGAATACCGAGTTGCCAGGCAGGAGGACAAGAGGAAGACCTCAGAGGAGATTTTAATGATGTAGTGAAGGAGGATGTGCAGAGAGTTGGTGTGACAGAGAATGGCAGAAGGCAGATGATTTGCTGTGGGGACCCCTAAAGGAGGCAACTGAAAGACAGTTAGTACCTTTCATTTGAGCAGATTATGAAAAAAAAATGTTTCTAGAAAAGGTTTGTTCACTTTATTATGAATGATCGCGAATGAAAAGTAAGCTGTGTTATTCTGATGTTTCCAATCACGTTTAACTCAAAATATTATGTATTTAGATTATTCACTTGTTTGGCCAAGAGTTAGCTTCCATGCTTTATCCACGTGAGTACATTAGAGCTTTACTGATGAAGTGCCTATCAAACCATAAGAGTAAGCGCACATTCGTATTTTGGTTCTCTTAGCATCACGAGCCACATTTTTAAAGTGAAGTCATAAAAGAAGAATGACCACTCTCTTCTTCCAGCGGATATTTATAGTGTCTCAAAAGACTAATAACTTCCACCAGGACCAGACACCCACCACATGGAATACATCAGAACGGATTCCGATCTCCACAATTATTATATTCTGACAAACACACGCACTCACTACAACAAACACAATTGTACAGAAACCAACTATCTGTTCTTTTCTGCTATTTTAAGTATGCAAAACATGGCAAGAGTGGGAAGAAAAAGACCTTAAAAGAGGAAGAAGACAAGTCATATCAAGTCCAACCACAATTAAAAAAATTGGAAGACAGCAAGCTATCAGAGCGTGGTGAACAACTCGATGTTCCAATCCATATTTGTCTCCGTATTATAAATACTTATCCCTGGATTAACACAGCTAAATGTAAAATGTGTCATACTATTATTGCTTTGATAGTAAAACATAATCACTGCTCTAATCCTAATTAAGCTTGTGGCATGTTTTGATAGCATTTCAAAATAGTAGGACACTCACATTACACATTGAGCCATATTTTGAATACCAGAGAAGAACATTTCATAAGGACAATCAAACACAGTGATGCTGGTGTTCACCACACAGAGCCACAAGAGAGGAGGACCAGAGCTGAAAAGTTCCTTAGAGTTGATTAAATGTGTTTTTCAGTCATTACATATATTCGGTTTTAACTACAATATCTTACATTAAACTCGAACAAAGTTCCACCAACAAGCAAACAACAACAAATAAAAATAAACAAGTGTTATAGGTGCATGATTCATACAGGACTGATGGATAAACACTACGCCAAAGTAAAGCAGAGCTTATCCTCATTGCGCAGTGGTGTCCAAATCAAGGCATCTGGGCCTTTTTCCATTCATACCAATGCTACTAATATTTACGCTTCACTTTTGTTTTTCATAGCTCTTTTCATTTATTTTGAGTGTGCTGTTTAATATTTTCACATTAACACTGGATTGAGTATTAATTTCATGTGAATAGAGTAGCTCCCAACAATAATAACAGAGCAAATTACCAGCCAATTCTGCAGCTCCCCTCAGATCTGCGTTCCAACACCCAGACTACAAAACTATTTAGTATGCCAGAATAAGATTTAGTATGCCTTCAGTAGGCCACACCTGGCCTCTTGCTCTGAAGTCTGTTTCTTATCTTACTAAACCGACTGAGTCGGACTACAAGTGCTGCTGTTTGATGTTTGCAATACAACAGAGAGATGATTCTGATGTGTAAGAAACATCAGGTATTTACATTAAAAACACGCTTTTATACAGCATTCTGATTCAAAGTTATTTATTAGATGAATTAGCTGTTACGCTCTTTTTTAAAAAGGGGAGAAGAAGGAAGAAGGAGTGCAGTTTTTCCTGCCATACTGTCCCAATGCAAGTTTTTAAATGACGAAATAATGTAGGTCTTGATTGATGGGTTTATATATCTAGAAAGAAGTTTACAGCAGAAATTTTCTTTTAAATTACTGAGAATCATAGTTTTATTAAATAGCTCTATATAGCATTAGTATCACTTTAACCTTCAGATCAATCTATCAACCCTGAAAAGAGGTCAGAGGTCAAATGTGACATGATATTTTACTACGACGATACACAGGACAATTGTAAAAATCACTGTTTTCGAATTATAAGGGTTTTTGTCCATTTTCAATCAATAAATCATTAAGCTGACCTTGATGACTCAATTATTAATGGACTGTTAACATGACCCCTACAAAGTTTTATTAGAATTCATTCACTTTAACTGACATAATGAAAGAATGACACGCACACAGGTGAACACTGCCAAAAAAAGAATCCTTCAGAGGTAAGAATATTCATCAAAGGATTTACTTTAACAGAGCGGTGAAACAGTCCCTGTCTTTACTCTTTAAGTTGCCCTTTTAATACACAGAGCTACTAATTAAACTCAGATGTTGTACCAGGTGCGTGGGTTTTCTTTTTCTTTTTTTTTAGCATTACTCAACCTTTCCAATCTTTTTTTGGTGAGGTCTTTTTTCCACATCCTTTGAACACATTAAATTCCAACTGAGCATGAAGTTAAAAAACAACAAAAAAAACACATTTAAATGACTGTTTTGATTAATTAAAAAAAAAAGTATCTATTATCCCCTCATTTTGTAAACTCGGTTGTACAAACAGCTAAAAACACTATCATACAATCATATGAGTTGTACATTTTCTTTCACAAGTCGGTAACTTTGTGTGATTGACATAAAACTTCACTTCAAAAAAATCACTACCACAACCATTTTCTTCACTTTATATAAATCATTTCTAAAAACAATGCGATGCTTTATATCCCTTTTGCAGCGTGGCGTGTTTCCTGAGTGTGTGCATATCCTCTGCAGCACAGAAACGCACCCCAACACAATTTAATTTGGTTTAATCTCAGCCCTTCCACTGGGAACGCAACATATAATTAAACTTTATGGAACTGCCCCGCAGCTCATGCGGAGAAGCAGATTGTCTCACATACACCGACTCACTGAGGATGCAAAATAATTTGTGTCGATGCATAATCAAATCATTATATAACTTACGATTTCAAATTCAACACCTAAAATAAATATTGGTAAATCCTGAGGACACGCGGTTCATAAATGAACAAACTGCATGACTAATCGTATAAACCTATAATACATCTTTCCATTACATCAAAGTGCATGGATTTCATTGATTTGATTCTGCGCTTCATTATTTTTCAATGTATGTGGGAAACCACTGAGGATGCAATAACACCAGTTATTAGAACAGTACACAGAAATTGGTTCTGAATAGTTTTTATCTAACTCTCATCCTGTCTGTGCATAGCGCTTGAGTGTTACATTGCACTTTTTTTTTTTTTAGTATATAACATGGTGATCTGTCTTGCTGGATCAGGCTTAGCAAGGTAGATTTTTATTGGACTTTCCATGGAAAAGGAGAGGTAATGCCCCAGTGAAACTGGGCTCTGGGTCTTAAGGCATCACCTCTGAGATGGAGAACGATCAACTGTGCACAGACATGTGGATCAAATGTTGTGTAACCTGTAGATGCACATGTGCTGCACCACGAGCAGATTCCAAACACATGAGAGAAAAAGCTGCTTTATACATTTCATCCACCACTTGGAGACTCGTACCGAGTAGCTGGTGTGTTTTCTGCAGCTTAGGGGAAAGCCAGGGGTGTTTTGTTGATGCATCTTTCTGTATCTACCTTGTATGTGGAACAAAGGCCTGCTCCCCCGAGACCTCCCACATATCCCACTCCTCTTCTTCCCTGACCTAATTTACCTGATTGATTTCCACCCAGCTGGCCACTTGTGTAACAAGAACAATTCTGAGGCGTTTTCCTGCACATGTGTACGGTCAAGCTGATTTAGGTTAAGGTTTAAAGTTCCTCTTTTACCCGAGCCTTGTAAAGTATAAAGTACATCACGAGGTAAGACGTGTGTTCCTCTCTTTTTCCCACTTCTCTTCTATTTTGACTGATTTTTTGTCGAATGTTTTGCTACTTTCTTGAAAATCCAGCCAGCATAAATTACCTTTGACAGCTGACAGTGCAGTACAACAACATCTTCTGCAGAGATGTTACGAATTCAACAGATTTTGTAGACAAGTCAATTTCCCAAGCAACATGACTCTTTCTCTTCTTCTCCAAGTAACATTAGTGCAGTTCATCTGGGTCCCACATACACATGCATACACACACAATAACAGAGTGTACTGCCAGTACTTCTTCTAACACTCCCTCCATGTCCCCCTGGCCTTGCAAAGTCTGTTTCTCACACGACCACACTATTAATAAATTCTCTTTTCCTTGCCTTCTCTGTCACTCCTATTTGCTCCACCCCTGGCTTTCAGGCAATTCCCAAATAATACCGACACATTTTTAACATAATGTTAATTTATTGCTTTTGCTTCAGGCAGAATTTGGAAGTCACACATGAAGTTTAAGCTGCACTGCACTGACTAGGTGAGAAAAGCATAGAGACATAAAGATTTTGAGTAATCGCATTTTAGGTTTAGGAACTGATTGAACTTTTGACCTCCGCGAGAAAGTCTGAGACATATGAGCACATCTGCTGTGTGAGGACTCAAAACATTACTTCATTGCAGGTAAAGTGAAAGCAAGGCAATCAGCACTGTTTCTGTGTTTGACAAAGCATAATAAGTGATTCAAAAGAAAGAGTTATCACTGAGGTTTTTCAATTGTGGGAGAAGAGGAACCTGCCCAACAGTGTGGCCTGAAATACTGCATGCAAGATGAATTTAAGTAAGTGTCTGCACTATACTCACCAAAGTTTTACGATCCCGGATTTCTCTAATATACGTCTAATGGTGCAAGAAAACCTGGAAATTGAAGTAAAAATACACATTTTACAAGAGGTTAAACCTTTCACATAAAAAGGGGGAAATCCAGATAAGGAGTATTTGTAACGTCGTCCTGTGTGGGGTGTTTGCACAACTACAGCAAGTAAGGTCAAGTTTAAGGCCAAAAGTCTATCTGTGTAAAACGCTCACAAAGGATCATTTCCGTGTTGGTTTGTTCTTCCCCAAAGGTTTGTTGATGTGGTGATCTGTTTAAACCGTGTATGTTTGTTTGACCGTTCATGTTTCTTACCAAGTAATAATGTTTTATAGCAAAGTCAGTTTTCAGATTTCAGCAATAAAATGTTTTGAATGTTTCAGTTTTTCTCATGCATTTTCTGAAAGCATTGCTCAGTTTGTTAAAACTTCAAATACAAATGTGAACACTCAGAGACATGAACCTCAGAAATTTCCATTAAAGACTTCATTCAAAACATGGTGCTTTAAATTTAAATTTCTGAATAACACACACACATAAAACAACAATTACTTAACAGACATTTGTAAAACAAAAACAAAAAAACAGTACAGAAAATGGGTTTTTTGTTTGTTTGTGTTACACTATGCTTTACACATCGTAATCTGATGTATAGCGAGTATATTGAGACCAAATACAAAGCAAATAGGGGAGAATTTCAGCTTCTGTGAAAGCCTGCGCTGAGATTGTCACATGAACTGTGGGTTCATGTGACACAAATGATAATCAGAAGTGGAAGGCTAGCTTACTGTTGCTGTTTGTGGGCAGCTGGAGCTATTTAATTTAACTTCACTTTTAAATAAAGACAACAAAAACAAAGAGTTCTTGGAGAAAAATAAGTTAACTTTTCAATGATCTGAAAAATCTCATTATAAATGTAGTTCTTTTATTGGCTCTTGTGGGACAATATTTTAATATTTGTCCATATTTACATATTTACAGTCTGAGCACATCAGAAGGTTTGATAGTTACAAAGTAAAACAAGAACATGAGAATATATTTTATATTTTACAATATAGCTCTAGAAACACAGCTGGATTTGTTAAGTGTGAACACTTCAACACAACCAATAACAGAAGATGATTACTTACACTTTCTTATTTCTGTATGCTACAGTGTTACTTAAATGGAGACTGGCTGAAATCCATCCAACCATCAATCCATTTCCTTGCACTTATCCAGTTCCCAGACATTGCAGTTAAAAGGCAAGGTAAACCCTTGACAGGCGGCCAATCCCTTACAGGGTCATCACAGAGAGGCGGACAACTATTCACACTCGCACCTACCATCAATTTGGAATCACCAGTTAACCTAGCAAGCATGTCATTGGACTGTTGGGGGAAGCTGGATTACCTGGAGAGAACTCATGAGCTGAAAGTCATTGGAGACAGTTGTTTGACTAGCTCATACACTTGGATCATCCTCACCCTTCTCCTGACTCACTCCTACTTTCTGTATCTGCAAATACAGTGGAGTCAGTAAAGTCATAACATAAAATGATGACGTTGAAATGTTTGCTTACTGAAGCACATGTCTATGTCTTTCTGTCCAAAGGCTTTAGCCACATCAGAGTTTTGCAGGGCAATCAGTGGTACTAAAAAGAAACTAATTAGTTTAACTGGCAACAGGTCAACAACATGAGCATCTTAGACAGATGAAGATGGCCACAGGTACACCAATCTGCAAAAAACAAACAACTGGATCTACAAATTGAGGAACAATTTCAAAACAAAATTGTGAAAACCCTATTTTCCACAGTACATAATAAAATCAAAAGATTCCTAGAATTTGGAGAAATCTTGTAAGGGGAGTAGGCAGAAAGTCAATATTGGATTCCTGTGATCGTTGTGCCCTCAGGCAGCAGGATTCATGAGTCAGGAACACTCCCAGAAATCACTGTCTGCAAACACAGTTCATAAATGCAGGTTCGAACTCTCCAACCTGCAAAGAAGAAGTCCTTTTGGGAACATGATCTAGAAACTCCACGGTCTTCTCTGAGCGAAAGCTCATTTAAAATAGACTGATATTACTGAAAACTGTTCTGTGGTCAGACAAATTGAAATTTGAAATTATTTTCTAAAAACACGGCCACCACTCGGGATTAAAGAGGAGGGGAACCGGGGTTTATTATGAGCACTCAGTTTTAAAGCCTGCATTTCACTAGTTGGGCCCGTGTCCTCATTTGAGGTTTGACAGTGTTTTAGTAGATAAAGGTGAATGGCTTGGACGTGAATTGAGCTGCGGTATGGGCAAGGCCTCGAAGGGGACTAGCGGCGGCTCCCTGGCCTGGCAGATCCCCATGTACTAAATAGAAGTGAAGAAGTTAAAGAATTGAAAATGGGAGAGAGAGAGAGGGGCACATAAACGAAAACCAACAGCTTGTAGAGCTGGGGGAACATATATAGATGAGAACCAAAAGGAGCGTGTTGGGAGACGTGGTCCCTCTCCCGAAATTCAGACAGTTTATCTCGAACTCTGATGGTATGGGGTGCATTGGTGCCTATTGAATTAGCAGCTTGGACATCTAGAAAGGCATAGTCAGTACTGAAGGATACATGCAGGTATTTGTGCAACATATGCCTTTGTCTTGCATATTTCTGCAAGACAATGCTAAACCACATCTATTACATCTATTACAATAGCATGGCCTCATAGTAGAAGTTTCAGCAAGTGAAAACTTCTCTTGTTAAAAGCAGAGGGGATGCTTATTTACATTTTACACAGCATCCCAACCTTTTGTAAATTGGGTTTTGGGGTTAGACTGCAAGTATTAGATGATAGTTCTTGGCTGCCCAAAGAAACCAAAACTGCAGTGTCTTTGAATTCAGTTGACTCAAATGGCAGGATATAGTTGTTTAATCTTTGTAAGACATGGGCGCAGTTAATTTACAGAAGCGAATCACACTTTATAACAATTTGCTCCATGTCTTGATGATCAGAGTCATAGTGGGATGATACTATTTTAAAGGGCCATGTGGCTTTACCTGTCCTTTTAAAAGCTTACCATCATTTTCTTTTATTTATTTGTTGTGATTTTGTGGCAATATCTTTGCAAGTCCTAAGTTGATGTCATCAAGTTTCAAAAAGGGAAATGTTATATCATTGTTCTGGATCACTTACTGGCCATACATGGTTAAAAATGAACAAGCTCAATGTTCAGTGCACTTCAAACTAATTTTAACTTGCCATTAATGAACTGTTTTACTCCGTTTTGTATTGCAGCTGGACATTGATTAAATGTAATATAGTAATAGTGATACAATGATATTGGCCCCATGTGCTCCAGATGAATGTTTTCTGGGCACACAAACAGGCTGTGAGTCAGGTTGGGAGGAAGAATTCACAGCTAAACAAACGTAGGCCACCAGCCAGGCCAACCCACTCTACTGGCAGTCATGCATGGACATGAGATCACACACACACACCTTAGCACACACAGACTATAAACTTGGAGCATGCACATACTTAATAGTTTAAGACCGTGGTGCTCAATCATTACACACATATCACCGCTGCTCTTCCCCATGTCTACTGATACTCGGGTAATATTTTCTTTTTCACTCTCAATCTTCCTGATTCACCATTTGATAAATCTGGCCCTGACGCTGTTGTTATCTTCATCTCTTTGAATGGCTTTTTCTCCAGCTACTGCACTTATCGTGTTAGGCGAGAAATCAACAGCATTTCCACCAAGATATAATCCTTTTTACAGTGTGAACATACTGCTTAAAGTCAGAAGTACCTCACAAGAAGAACAAACAGAATAATGGAGGGTCATAGAGTTCCCTAGCTATCATTTCACCACCCCCAACATCATCAGTAAAGAAGGGCAAAGAACACATTTATCTCACAGGCTATTATAGATCTTATTACTCTCTCCTTTTTTATTCCAGCCTACTTACAACATAAATACAGGCCATCTATTTAACAGGATTAGGGGATACGGCTGCTTTCCACATGACCAGGCCAAAAGCTCCACACAGAAATCCTTGGTTATCTCATAGCCTTAGGCTAATACTTGTGCTAACTGCTAACACCTTCATCTACAGAAAGAAAAGACGAGGGCTGCTCAGATAGAAGTGATCCAAGCCAGTGGGCCTCTAGCCTGGGTGATTTATCTCATCCTCTGCCTGCTGCTTGGGGAAAGTGGGAAAGGAGCATGTGGCCTGCACAGAGTGTGGCAGAAGTGCCTCATAGCACTGTTGTTGTCTCAAACCGGGTTCATTTAAAGAGCACAAAAACAAGCCAATGAGCTGTTTTTCCATGCAAACAACATTTGATTCATTTTTACATGAAGTGTTTTTTTAAAACACCTCCTCCAAATATAACATTAAATAAATCTGTGTTTAAATCAAACTTTGGCTTCAGATCATGCACTCTGCCAGAACAGTTAAAAACATATTCACAGTAAAAACTGCACTGAAGTTGTCACGCTGGCAGCCTCAAAAAAACTCTACTTGTTTGTGGGTTTAATGTTGCAAATCACAACTGACAATAACCACATTCACAGACAAGACTGGAACTCCAGTATGCTCACTGAACGTCTGCCATTTCTCATCCTGCATGTTTTTTCAATGGAGTGGGATCCATTTTAGCTTTGCTGTTGTTGCCACTGTGAAAGGACTGTAACCCTGGTAATAAAGCTTAACCTTGCATTGTATAATTAGCGCTGGGAAAATGTTTATTCTAACCCAAACACTGTTCTTTTCCATATCCTAACTGACAAATTTCTCCCCAAACCAAAGTAAACACTTTGTTTGCTTTGCTTGTCAGCTGTTCTGTCTAACTAGAGCCTTTTAAAGGGATACTGAGAGGTCCTGAGGGGTGCTAGGATCATGATGGTTATGATGACACAGAATGTGCCGATTTCCACCAACTGTTGGTATTAACCTTCAACTCAACAAACCAACCTCTTAAACATCTTATATTAGTCTCACCAGACCAGTAGCAACAAGTGTGAGCAATTCTGGGCTACTGGTTGGCTTAACTCTACCTGCAAAAGGTTTTGTTTAAGGGATGGAAATTAGAAAATACTCTTACAAGGATGCAAATTAGTCCATGGCCATTATGACATATGACCTAATCTGAACAGGACTGGTGACAACCCCTAAAAAGTCTAACGATATAGTGTCAGGTTTCAGACTTGTTGAGATCAGTCCCACGCTCGACGCCATCTGACTATTTTACGAAAACTCCATATGAAACATAGTCATGCTTGTTACTAGTCTGCAGTTCTCTATATTTTCATGTAGGGGGTGTGGAAGAGGGCATAGTCTCACAGCAGAAAAGAACGAGATGCTCCATCCCTGACATTATAAAAGATCAAGGAGCTCTAAAAGGTCGCCGTTGCCATATTCTCATTCTCAGTGGTATTGACACTTGGTATTTCTCTGATCTTTTGTTCTAATTTAAAAAAAAGAAAGAAAGAAAAACAGTTGCCACGGCTGCAATTGAAGCGTGTTTGTGAGCTGTGAGTTGGTCGTTGTCTACGTTGCATTTTTTTTTAATGCGTGTATACAGTATGTGTGTGTTTGCATGCGTACACTTACACTAGGGCAACAAGACATTGGAATGGACTATTTCAATTTGTATCATGAAATCAATTCCAAGAAAATCTATTTTTGCTCTCAGTTCAGAAGGTAATAATGCAGACTAGAGAAAAATACACTTTGTGATTAACAGTCAGAGATCGGCGAGGCACTGACAGCAGCAGCAGCTTTGTTCTGATGTGCAGCCTTGTCCCACTTTTAGAGTTAATTGACAAAGACAACAAGTAAACAAATAGAGGCATGGCAGGAGATGGCCTTGTCAACTTTAAATTCACACATCTTTTAATAATACCTTGCTAGCATTAATGTGCGTCTTTGTGGTATAATGCCTTCCATGTTACTGTTTACTGTCCGCCCACTAGTCACAGTTGGTTTACCATGTCTGATGACGACGTTTTTGTGCAGCCACAGGTGCTGGCAACTCTTTGAACACCATGCAACAACTCAAAATCCACCTTAAAATAACTGTCAGTGAAGAAATCGATACTTAGGAGCACGCAAGGAGTTTCGGGAGAAAAAAAATCAGAATGAACACAAAATCTAATGTAAGCTGGGTCCTTCTGTCCGCAGCACAGCTTTAGAGAGATGAGACAGTGTAGACATGTTTAGCTCATGATGCAGCATGCCAGTGAGACAAACCCATGTAAACTGGAACTCTTTTTATTATTAGCTTGTTTTTAAAGAGAGGATGTTACATCCTGAAAATATTACAATCCCGGTGAGAGGATGAGGTAAGATGTAAGCACCAGCATGTCCTGGCACAAGTTCTTCCCATGTGTGTGGAATCGAAAGGGCACTGAGTTTTGATGGACCAGTGTTTGCTTTATAGCAAGTTTGGGCAGAGTGAATCAATTTTAAATCATGCTTTTTATTTGTTTTTAATGTCTCTGTAAAGCACTTTGAATCACCTTGTTGTTGAATTGTGCTATATAAATAAACTTGCCTTGCCTTGCCTTGAAGACACGGTGAATATCCCAACAGTGACTTACCACTGTAGGGGAAACGACTTTGAATTGATAGTTACTTAAAAAAAACACTTTGCAGTGTGATACGAAATGGCTGGAAAATCCTACCACTCACTTGACTTTATTGCAAAAAGTGCAAAATTCACATATAAACGATAGAATAAAGAAAATCGACCCTACTATTCAGTGTGAAGTGCAGGAATGTCAGGTTTGATTTTGTATACAGTGTCCATCAGTCAGGCATCTGCCTTCCAGGTGGCCCAAGCAGGATTACTCAATCAGCCACGTATGCAAGAATTTCTCTCAGCGTGTGTCGATAAATAGCAATAATCAATACACTGATCATGTTGTTGCTATGTGAGCACAGATCAATGAAGGCAGCCACCCCTACACATAGGTGCTCCGTGGCGGTGGCGGTGCCTTCACAGCACTCAAGATGAGAAACAGACTGGAGCTTTTCAGAGATGGAGAAGCAAATTTGTGTGTAGTGTCAACATTTAAACAAAACAAAAAAAAATGGAGACAAAGTAGATCAACCATGTGAATCACTGATAGCCACTGCCCAACATAAACCACTGTGTTAATCACGTGTGGTTCAGTACTCCCAAACACGGGAAAGCATCCGCTACATACACACTGATAACTGGCGAGTTCAATTCAAGTTCAGTGAGAACTTCTGAAAACAAAAAACCCACACCAGCAGACATGTCTTTCACTCTGAAGGAGTAACGTTAAATCAACATAATCACTTAAACACCGCAAGCATCAACAACATATTCTCCATAAGTTAGATCTTTGACAGGTAACACATAAATCCACGAGGAACCCCTTTACTTCTTGAGAGAATGTATCATGGAAACAAATGGAGAAAAATGAGATGGAGACAGAAGGATGGATATTCAAACAAATGAGCTGGTAAATCCTCCATTATTTCCTATATAGGTTCCATATCCCTAAAAACTGGGGTAGATCCAGAGTTTTTTACCAGTTCAGTGCCCTTATGTTAGCACTCTCTCGAACATATGTACTCATCACTAGACAGATCACGACTGTCTTGTGGCATCAAAGCACGAAAGTACTTGGCAGCTGGAAGTGTCAAGAAAAATACACAAACACACCACACATGGCCTACTGTATACTTTAACATCTGTCTCGCCATACAGCTGCTGTCTTTCTGTGGCTTCAGTAGTTTTTAAATAAATGAATTTTCCAAATGGAAAAATGTTTCCAATGTTAAACGCTCCACCTTCACGTACTATGTTTAGATTGCATCCATCTAACCATAAATCTATATGATATGACACATTCTCTGAACCTTTTTTTTAAAGTATAATTTATAATAGTCACAGTGACTTTCAACCAAAATCACCATGGTTCTGTTTACACTGAAATAGGTAGTTACAAGATTAGATTTTTATTTATCTTAGAACTTTAACACAGTTTTTTATTGTTACTGTTAATGTTACAAAAATTTAACCATGGGTACATAAAGAAAATTCAGCAGTGCTATATAATATGGCACACAACTAATGGTGAGATCCTACCAGATTTAAAGTGGAATTTCTTAAAATTAGACTGTAATTAGATTTATGTACCAAATAAATGCACTATTCAAGTGTCCTCTTTTATTACACATAAAAATGTAATAAGGATAGTTCTCCTTTTTCTGCTTACTCAACAAGTACCATCAAATTGTGCAGGACGTAGGCCCATGTGATCTTCTAATGATGGATCCAAGCCTAACTTGATTTTCGCTTTCACAAACACTGTTCAGCTAACAAGCAGAACTTCAAAGGACTGTAAGAAAACTACAAAAAACTGAATTGACATAAATTAAAAATAATTGGTTTTGTATTAATATGTAAACCCAAAATTGAACATGACAGAAATAACCAAAAATTATTCTTGCTACCTACGAACAATTTTACTTATATAGTTTTTTATTTGGAAAGTTTGTGATTTTTTTGTAATTTACATTTTTTTTGCTTATTTGCTCTCTTTTTTTCTGTTATTCTTTATTTTCTTTTATGATGAAAGTGAATGTGAGCAGGAGGAGGAAAATTCCCTGTCACTATTGTATCTACATAAAAAAAAAAAGAAGTGAAAATTTTTAAACATACATCCCTGTAAAAACATATTCATTTTACTCTTCTATTGGTAAGTATTTATTGTGAATTATAGGTAAATTAAATTCAGAGGAGTTACACCCTCAGTCACAGTCAGTATTATACAGTGCTACCCAAAATTAGATTGATCTTGACAGAATGCTGACATACTTAAAAGTAACACTTAAAAGAGATTTAAAAGCCTTTGTTTGTGTAAGCTAAGCTTGCTCAGGAATTTGGTGACCAAAGAAAATGCACTTACCTTTGATGTGTTTATCCCAAGCAGAGAGTATAATAATGAAGCATCCACATCAAATGCTGTGGGATTTAATTACACATCAGCTTCACCTTCTCTGACATCCCACTGTGCACTCATTTCTAAATATCAAGAAACATGAAAAATGGGTAATAAAAACTAATAGATCGGAACTGATAGAGTTGTGTCTGTTGCTGTAATTTTCACAGCATGAGGCGGCAAGTATTAAATTATTGTTACTGGCTGACATCCATATGCCAATAACAGATTGGCAGGCTAGAATTAGAGATGGGGCCCATCCCAGTGAGAGGCAGGTTGCCTGCCAGACACACCTAACTCTAACGCCAAATGACCCCTGGCCCATTATACTGCTGCAAAATGAAAAAGGTTAAAAAAAGTGAAAAGTATTTAAGAATAGAACCACCAAAGGTGAGTGTAGGGGTTCGCTACTGTGTATGTGCGTATATACATAGATACTACAGTGCAGGTGTAGATTTGACAGTTCCTTGATAACTCACTGTCTGTGCAATCGCTGATATCCGTTTGGATTATAAAGACAAACTAGGGTTGAGTGTTTTTGTAAATACTTCTCATTCTCAATGTAATACTCTCCAGCTGTAAAAACACTGGCTCAGTGCTGATGCTCGTTCATCACAGCTCAACTGCTGCCAAGATACACTGGGAAGAGCTCAAAACCCATGCAGTACATGAGTACATAAAAGTCCATACGCAGTGTTCACATGACTGCATGCACCCTTACAGTTATTGTATGAAATCACCACAAAATGGATTGAGATCTTAAAAACAGCTTAAGCTTCACATCAGCCTCTGGTAAGTCTTTAATCTCACTAACACTGTTATCTACCAGACTACTGTATCTATCTGGAGAAGAAAAGAAAAGTTAGAGTTTATTAAATTTTTGTTCTTAATTTCATGAACTTTGTTGAATGTGTAACTTTCTTGAATTGCTGCCATCGAAAGCAGTGTGACAATGATTCAGGGGGTATAATGGCTAAAGGTGAGATCAAAAAGGTCTTTATGGTCATAGTTCCCCCCCCCAAAAGTTTACATTAAATACTGCATGTCAAGGTCTGCAGACCATGTGGAGTGGAAAGTAACAGACCTAAATGCAGATGAACGAAACGTGGAAACGGAACTGGCCAAAAAACAGAATATGACCCAAACATGAAAAACTAGATAAATGAGAAACTAATCACAATAAAGCTAAACTGGAAAAACTAAATACACAAAAACCAGGAACAATGGGAAATACATGAATACCTGAGACACAGGAGGAGAGCACAGCTGGGAGTAATCACACACAGCGAGACCGGGAGAAAGCAAAACTGAAAACACTAACATAGGACATGAGACCTTCAAAGTAAAACAGGAAACATGAGAACATGAGAAGCACAGACATGAAAACACAACTTGACTAGATGTAACACAAGGAAGACAGCGGCGGCGCAGAGACAGAAACCTAAAGACCAGGAACTATAAACAACAGTGAGAATCAAAATGATGAAAAACAATAAATCCAAGAATATAACTTAATCAAAAAACACAAAACACTGGGTGCCAGACCCAGTACGTGACACTGTAGCTATTGTAACCAGATTAGATGCTACTAGCATATTCGCTGATCTTCTCAGTGACAACGTCCTTTCAACCATTACATTAGAGTGGTGAGATTCATCTGCCTGACAATTCAACAAAGCAGACATATGACATTTAAAGGCTTAAAATGCCAAAAAAATAAATAATAATAATAACTGTAATGGTCAATGGCCATTATACAAATATATGTACACTCCAAGGACTAATTATCCACACAAACACAGTGTACACAAGTACTTATTTAGTATACAATCTCACACACACACACAAAGCAAATGAAAATTCCTGGCTGTCTGTGTCGGCTGCCAATAATGTATTCGACAGCACACCCCCAATATTTACCAAGCTCTCTGTGTCTGCCGTCTCCTTAAAGGTGAAGACACCTCAAAATGTCTCTGAAGATCACCAGCTGGATTAGACTTTTAATGTACAATGGGGAACACAGCATCACAACGCACACAATGTGACACGATTAATGAACATATCGCTATATAAACCGTAAGGGAAAACAGAAAAGGCAAACAAATGATGTAGCCGGATGCTGGATGATCTTTCAGTAATAGCAGTGGCCTATCCAGGACTCCCTCAGCCAACAGGGAAACATCAAGGATTGAAAGAAATGGGCAGAGTGATGCAGAGACACCTGAGGCCTGCACTACTAAGCAGGATTAGGTAACTTCAGGTTTAACTCCGTGCTTTCAAGAGGTTACAAAAGGCAGTTTATGTCATTCTTCAGCACATTGCCATGGTAACTTATGCTGTGGACCTAACCTGCAGCTTATATTTCGAAAAGGAGATCATCCTGTACAAAACTACCTTCTGATGACCAATCTGCTCACTGGAAAATAGATTCATCATTCCTGGTAAAACCCTTATTTTGCAGATTATAAAAATAGGAGAGTATGTTTTAGAGGCCATCTTTTACTGATGACCATCAATAGAACCTAGAAACCTTATTCATTGCATTTTGCCCTGCTGGCTACAAAACATTTCGAAACTATGAGACTAACGGGATTTATTGTTGTAATGTTACCTTAAATCTAGCAACTGCGGATCTTATATATAATTTGCAAGTCACACAGTTTGAGAAAGAAAGAAGGAGGCAAAAGCTTTCATGCATTTATGCAATATAATGCTTTCAACTGCCGTGAGCTTCCGTTGCTTTAGCATGGTGATACTGATAGGTTTACTAGCTTTACAGCAGGCATAGTTTTTGCCCAAATTTCCATTCTGGTTTTAAATAGACCTTATTTGGGCCATATTTGCACTTCTGCACTTTAAAGAACCCATTTTATTACAGGACATCTCCTATAAATCACACTCACACACTACGGATGTGGCTACAGCAGCACTGTTGAATTCGCCCAGTGTGCAGGTGCTGATCACTAAATTGTGCATTACATGAAACCAGATAACAAAATTGTTATTATTATGGGCATGTTAAACGTCCCCTACAATTCAGGAGTTTTTCATAGCTTTTGAATGTGGAATGTTCACAGTAATATTGACACTATTTTTAAAATGTTTTAAATGTGTAGCAGAAGTCCATTCATATGTGTTGATTTGGGGAAATTCCTGATTAAGCAAGGTCTAGCTGTGGGGATGATTAAAATCAAATCAAATCAAATTCAAATTTTATTTGTCACGTACACAGTCATACACAGTACGATATGTAGTGAAATGCTTGGACAACTGCTCGTGACCTAAAGAAAACAAAAAAGGAAAAGGCTATGAATAAGATAGGAAATAAATATGAAAAATTAAAAAGGGTAAATTTAACTAGGAAGGAATAAAATATAAATTAAGGTTAAAAATGAAATAACTGTACAACACAAATTAGAATGAAGGGTAAATTTAACAATTAACAACATTATCCAAGTTCAAATTTTATTCGGCACATGCAGTGGCAGGTTGCCCTGCAGTGGAATGAACCCGTCCCCCGACTTTACACACACAACACAGACATCACATGGGGATACAAGTCAGAGAACGGTTGCATTACAGAAAAAACACTGAAATGTACACTACAATGGGAAAGTACAAGAGGAAAAAAAGAGACCTCTACTCATGCTGGGCGATAGGAGGACAGCATGAGAACAGGAAACAAAAAAAACTCCTCTGCACAGAAAGCACATAAATGTCCACAGTACAACATTATAGAGCACGTGACCAGCAACAGGGTTGGATAGGGGATAAGAAGTAATCCCAGGCAACACAGCAGCCATCCTGCCACTGCGACGTCTCTCCAGCGCGGGCCCAGACCCACCTCGTGCTCCCAGGAGGCAACAAGCATCGAAGGCGTTGGAAGGGGATGGGGGATGTGTGAATGCTTATCAGTGTAAATGTATGTGTGTGCGTGTCCATAGTTAAGCTGAGACAGTGTCCTTCGCCCTACCAGGCTAAGTAAACAGTCTGCCAGCCAACCCAGGTGGCCTTGCATAGAGTGGGAAGAACAGTCAAAACACAGTCGTTATCAGGGAGTTTTTGTTCGGCTCCAGCCTTGAGTCCACAGCTGGCGCCGAAGAGATATCCGCATTATGATGTTGATTTTTCTTTTATGCGAACAACTCATGAGAATTTCAAAGCTGTTCTTTAACACTCCGACACTGGTCTCTCAATCTCCCGTTTGAGAGCCGCGAGCTTCTCCATGATGTTATCAAACTTGCACTCCGTGGTCTTGTCATTCTTGTGCTCAGAGAACTCACGACTGCAGTGAGCTGCTCCACGATGTGATCCAACTTTCGCTCAGAGGTGTTATTCTGAGTATTCACGGCAGCCGTAAGCTTCTCCAAGATCTTAACCATGCTGCACTCAGTGAGCCCATTCTGAGAAGTTGCGCCTCGTCCCATCATTTCAATCCCAGCGGGCAGCCTCGTGGGGGTTTGAACAGCCGGTTCCGTTTTCTTAATTCTCCGACAAGCCAGGGCCAAGCCAGCTCCGATCAGCAAGAACCCTGTTATCATGGTTCCGAATAGGTAGATACAGTGGGGCAAAAAAGTATTTAGTCAGCCATCGATTGTGCAAGTTCCCCCACTTAAAACGATGACAGAGGTCAGTAATTTGCACCAGAGGTACACTTCAACTGTGAGAGACAGAATGTGAAAAAAAAATCCATGAATCCACATGGTAGGATTTGTAAAGAATTTATTCGTAAATCAGGGTGGAAAATAAGTATTTGGTCAATAACAAAAATACAACTCAATACTTTGTAACATAACCTTTGTTGGCAATAACAGAGGTCAAACGTTTACTATAGGTCTTTACCAGGTTTGCACACACAGTAGCTGGTATTTTGGCCCATTCCTCCATGCAGATCTTCTCGAGAGCAGTGATGTTTTGGGGCTGTCGCCGAGCAACACGGACTTTCAACTCCCGCCACAGATTTTCTATGGGGTTGAGGTCTGGAGACTGGCTAGGCCACTCCAGGACTTTCAAATGCTTCTTACGGAGCCACTCCTTTGTTGCCCGGGCGGTGTGTTTTGGATCATTGTCATGTTGGAAGACCCAGCCTCGTTTCATCTTCAAAGTTCTCACTGATGGAAGGAGGTTTTGGCTCAAAATCTCACAATACATGGCCCCATTCATTCTGTCCTTAACACGGATCAGTCGTCCTGTCCCCTTGGCAGAAAAACAGCCCCATAGCATGATGTTTCCACCCCCATGCTTCACAGTAGGTATGGTGTTCTTGGGATGCAACTCAGTATTCTTCTTCCTCCAAACACGATGAGTTGAGTTTATACCAAAAAGTTCTACTTTGGTTTCATCTGACCACATGACATTCTCCCAATCCTCTGCTGTATCATCCATGTGCTCTCTGGCAAACTTCAGACGGGCCTGGACATGCACTGGCTTCAGCAGCGGAACACGTCTGGCACTGCGGGACTTGATTCCCTGCCGTTGTAGTGTGTTACTGATGGTGACCTTTGTTACTTTGGTCCCAGCTCTCTGCAGGTCATTCACCAGGTCCCCCCGTGTGGTTCTGGGATCTTTGCTCACCGTTCTCATGATCATTTTGACCCCACGGGATGAGATCTTGCGTGGAGCCCCAGATCGAGGGAGATTATCAGTGGTCTTGTATGTCTTCCATTTTCTGATGATTGCTCACACAGTTGGTTTTTTCACACCAAGCTGCTTGCCTATTGTAGATTCACTCTTCCCAGTCTGGTGCAGGTCTACAATACTTTTCCTGGTGTCCTTCGAAAGCTCTTTGGTCTTGGCCATGGCGGAGTTTGGAGTCTGACTGTTTGAGGCTGTGGACAGGTGTCTTTTATACAGATGATGAGTTCAAACAGGTGCCATTCATACAGGTAACGAGTGGGGGACAGAAAAGCTTCTTACAGAAGACGTTACAGGTCTGTGAGAGCCAGAGATTTTCCTTGTTTGAGGTGACCAAATACTTATTTTCCACCCTAATTTACGAATAAATTCTTTACAAATCCTACCATGTGAATTCATGGATTTTTTTTTCACATTCTGTCTCTCACAGTTGAAGTGTACCTCTGGTGCAAATTACTGACCTCTGTCATCATTTTAAGTGGGGGAACTTGCACAATCGGTGGCTGACTAAATACTTTTTTGCCCCACTGTATATCTTCAGCGTCCTCGATCGACAGTCCCGCCAGGCACACGACCCTCCATTTCTGCCACCCGTCCATCGTGTATCCGGCAGGGAAAGTCCCTCCAGGGTACTCGGGCTCTCCCGAGCCCAGACTTCTCGTTGAGAAAAGGGTGTCAAGAGAGACCATTCAGAGACCAGTTGATCAAATCCCTAATTCTCTTTTAGGTTTTAGAGAACGGACTGTGAGAGAGTGTTCCAGGGAAAGTAATACACACGAGACAAGACAAGGACACAAGAGGCTAAGCAGGGAAGATAAGGGGAAGGAGGAGAGGAGAAAAGTGCGACTGCCTTCGCCGAGAGCCAAACGATTTATTTGAATTGATTTCCTTACATTAGTAATTTGAATTTTAAAATATTCACTTCAGTTTTTGAGTCCTACAAATATATATATATATATATATATATATATATATATATATATATATATATATATATATATATATATATATATATATATATATATATGTATATGTCCAAATATGTTGCAGTAGTAACATATTTGGATATAGCAAGTATTTTTACTTCTTTTAAAAATTAATTAATCAGTTGATTAATTTTATTGTTGCAGGAAACTTTAGACTGAGGGTTTTGTAATAAAAAAAGTAATGTCATTACATAGGTTCCAATCCCGCAGAAGGCCTCTAGTACAAATTTATATTATAACTGGGAAGCAGAACATGTCTTGTAATGCTCCACTTGACACAGCAGGAAAAATCTTTAGATATTCCAGAAGAAGGGATATTTGGACTTTTGCCCAAAATAACAGCTCTGATGGTGCTAGACTCATCCACTCTGTGGCTGCTTTATTCCCACCGACTTCAATTTAGAAACTGTGAATCTAGCAGTATTCACTGCTGGGCCATGTGCGAAAATTACACACAGCCCCTTTCTCAATTTGATGACACATGTATCGGTCCCGCTGCTAGCTGTTTAATAAAGTCATTGACAAAGAGCCAGCATGAGACAGTGTCTGAAAGCAGTTTCAAGAGTTGTGTGAGAGTTGGCAGCAGTCTGATACTGAAGGAGATAGAGATGCTCTCCCGCAGGGTGTGATTTAGACAGGAGGCGGAACTGAGCTCTGGTGGGCTGCGACCCATTTAACCCCTGGAAGTGACGCTGCTGTTCTTTCACAGTTAATATCAGGGGTCTATTTAATAGGCATTAATTATACAGGTTTGAAACTTTTTACATACACTATATTGCCAAAAGAAGTCACTCACTCATCCAAACCATCAAATTCAGGTGTTTTAGTCACTTCCATGGCCGCAGGTGTATAAAATCAAGCACCTGAGCAAGAAGACTGCTTCTACAAACATCTGTGAAAGAATGCGTCGCGCTCAGCAGCTCAGTGAATTCTAGCGTGGTGCCGTGATACAGTGCGATATCACCTGTGCAACAAGAGAAAATTTTCTTAATGCTAAATATTCCACAGTCAAATGTTAGTGGTATTATAACAAAGTGGAAGCTATTGGGATGGAAACTCAATCATGAAGCAGCATCACAGAGTGGTGTAAATGGATGCTGAGATGCATAGTGTGCACAGGTCACCAACTTTCTGCAGAGTCAATAAATGGACTGGCTCTTATGTAGTGCTTTTCTACTCTACACAACTTGCCTCAATCACCTAAGCACTTTTTTCAATGCTCTAAGGGCTTTCTATTTAACATTCATACTCTGTTGGATGCATGGAGTGCAACTTGGGGCTAGTACCTTCCCAAGGATATTTAGTATTCAGATTGGGGATTGAACCACAAACCTTCCTGTTAGTAGGTGACCTGCTCAACCACCTGAGCTACAGCCACCCAGAATAAACAGTCAGTCTCTACAAACATCCAAACTGCATGTGGCCTTCAGATTAGTGCAAGAACAGTGTGTACAGAGCTTCATGGAATGAGTTCCCATGACTGATCAGCTGCATGGCAGCCTTAAATCACCAAACACAAAGCAAAGTGTCAGATGCAGTGGTATAAAGCTCACCGCTACTGGACTCTGAGCAGTGGAGACATTCAATGGAGTGACGAATCATGCTTCTTTGTCTGGCAATCCAATGGACAACTCTGGGTTTGGTGGTTATCAGGGAGACAGTACTTGTCTGACTGCATTGTGTAAAGTGTAAAATTTGGTGGAGGGGGATTATGGTATTTCAGGAGTTGGGCTCGGCCCCTTAGGCTACGTTCACACTGCAGGCGAAAGCGCGTCAAATCCGATTTTTTTGACCCTATGCGACCCATTTCCGATCATGCTATGACAGTGTGAACGGCGCAAATCCGATATTTTCAAATCCGATCTGGGTCACTTTCGTATGTGGTACTGAATCCAATACATATCCGATGTTTTAGAAAGCGACTGCTGTTTGAACGGTCAAGTCGCATTAAATCCGCCTTTTACGTCACCGACACAAGACTGAAGCCAATTATCAGCGCCAGAGAAGCGCCCGAGAAGACATCGCGAACGCTTCCTGGCCATCCAGTGTAGATGTCAGTGAAACTGTTGGGAAGACAACGTAAACATTTTATTTGTACTGTATAATCTGCAGATTCTGACAGAAATCTACAGCTATCCTTTGAAGCACCGCTCCTCTCTTAAACGGCAATAAGGATCATTATTAGGTTATCTACATTATTATGTAAATAACAAAATAACTTAAAGCAAAAATTGGGAAACGTGAAGTCCGAAGTCTTTATATTAAGGGCCATCAGTCAAACAATACTGTTTGCTCTGGGTCTAAACAGAGCGCGTTGTGTGTGACATCTTCTTTTGCGCATGCGGGCCGCTTTGAGCATTCACACTAGAGAGCGTTTGCTGTCGCATTTTATTTGTAGTGTGAACGAGCAGATAAAAAAATCGGATTTGATCAAAAAATCGGAATTGAGCATTAAGACCTGCAGTGTGAACGTAGCCTTAGTTTCAATGAAAATAAGGCTACATTCATGCTCCCAACTTTGTGGGAACAGTTTGTGGATGGCTCCTTCCTGGTCCACCATTACCGTGCACCAGGTCCATAAAGGTCCACAAAGACATGGATGAGCGGGTTTGGTGCAGACGAACTTGCCTGGCCTGCACAAGGTCCTGACCTAAACCTGATAGAAATATTTTTCGGAATTCAGAGACTGCAAGCCAGGCCACATCCAACATCACTGTCTGCACTCACAAATGTGTTTCTGAAAAAAACACTCCCATAAACTCACCAAAACTTTGTGGAAAGCCAAAAGAGTTGAAGCTTTTATAGCTGTTATTGTTGTGAAGGCATATTCAACCCTATCGATTAGGAATAGGCTGTCAGCAAGTTCATATGCATGTGAAAGCAGACGAGCAAATACTTTTGGTAATATGTGTATATCACCTATAATGAATTTAGGTCACTAGGACCACTATAGTAGAGAGATTGTTATAATGTTATCTGTGGATGTTTGTGTTTGGTGTTATGGCTCAGTGAGTATTATATAAGATTTGCAAACTCGTTGTATAAAGGGAGCTGTGAAAGCTGAGCTATCAGCTGATGTGGACTGGCACTGATATGATTTCAACTGAGAACTGAGATTGTGGCTCCTGTGGACTGACATTATTATCAATTAAATGAACTTAAGCATAATTTCAGCAAAGGTTATTATCAACTGTTTGTTCTCATATTAGGTCATTATGGCTATCATGGGGAAAATCTGCATGGATGTGCAAACCTGTCTCAGGATGGGTTCTGATAAAATTCACTGGCTACAGTAAAAATGCATAAAGAAAAATCACACTGGGGCCTTTGTTGAAACGAAAATATCATTCTATGAAGCTGAAGATCCGGATCACTTCTCTTCTCTCCTTTCAATAATTCAATTGCAGCTAATTAGATACCACTGTGGTCCACTTGTTGTCTCAGCTGCCAATTAGGGAGCAGCCCATGCGTAAATGAGGGAACAGTGTGGTGAGGTCACAGCTCCCCTCGATTAGGTGGCTTTCCTTACAGATGAAGGGGCAGTGCCTTAGAAGGGAACGAGGGGGGAAGAAACAAGCAGTTTGGTGACTGTCCAACCAAAAGTTATGCAACACTCATTGATTGAGGACTGTAAACATACAGCAGAAGTCACTTACCCTACCTGAAGTAAGTGTTCTCCCCGTCTGGAGACGAAAAGCTAGGTGTGTGTGGGGTCTCCTCTCCAGACATCCCTAACGATTTAGAGAGTAAATGATCCGCAGTGAAGACGGCTCACACAGTTGGACTTGGCTTCTGCAGGATGCATTTGCTGCACAACAGATGCAGAGAAGCTTCTGTCAGTTTCACTAGATTTACTTCAAAGGGCAAATACAGTTCTTTTAGCATCTGTTTGAGGCGGTTCGACTGTAGTTCGGGACATTATGTACTAAGTCAACATGAAAGGACTGCAGGTGTCATCAGGTGGGGAGAAATCTTCCAAGTATTAACCCTCTCAGGCTCAAATTAAACTTTTTGTTGCTAATGCACAACCAAGTCCTGCAACCAAGTTTTTTCTTTACTTCTGAGTAAAAAAAAAAACTCATAAAATATGTATGTGGGGTAATCAGGTTGTTAGTTTTTAACTGTTGCAAATCGGCAACGCCTGCCTCGAGAGGGTTAAGACTGTGTTAGCCAGCAGTGGTCATTAATGTTCGATGAGAACCATTTTCCCTTTATCCAGTACTTTGGGTTGATTTACTCTATTACTAATTTATAATAATAACTGAATATCAGCTTACAATTAAAGGAGCAACAAAATTCTTTAATTCAAGATGCACAAAAAAAAATACTGGCAGGAAACATAGGAAAATCCATTCTGCTCACTGGACAGTATTTATCTTACTTATCAACAGAGGAATGCTATGATTATGCAAGTTTAGGTGAGTAGCAGGAAATGTTATACATATTATTCTTTCCTTTTCATTTCTTTTTCTAGAGTGTGCCGGGTAAATACAAACAGATTTTCTTCCCCTTTGTGAAACAGTAGATGCTGCTACTGAGAACAAGGTGAATCTACCCCCAAGCAAAAAACACAACCTGATACACATGCATATTAATCAACTCTTTGTACTTCTATCTTTCTAAGGCATTTCCAGACACAATGTGTTCCCTTTTCCATTACCCAAATGTTAACTATCCCAGTTAACATAAACTAATTATACCATGCGTCTTAAAGCTTTGGGAAAGCTTTTTGAAGGCGTATGAGTAGAGAAAGACAAGACGAAATGTCCTCACATTTATGTAACGCCTTCATTTCATATGTCAAGAACTCTAAAAGTCATAAAGATAGTCATAAAAATGTATACATAAAGACACATGCACATTTTAGTTATAGAACAAAACTGTTGCCTAATATGCCAACAGACTCCAACAGAAACAAAATGATACTGGTGATATTAATATTATTTTGATATATTATTATATTTTTATTAATATTATTATTTTTACAGGATTTTGAGGCAAAGTGGCTTCCTAAAGATGTCCAACATGACAAGATAAAAAGAATATACCGGTAAGCCTTCCAAGCACTCCTCGTTATCGTCCCTGACCACGAAACACTGCATGACTTTTAATTTCACAACTTTTCCACCTCTTCCATCATAACATTTTTTCTTGTCTGCATACTGACTTCTTTATAAGAACCTGTAAGTATTCCAAGCTCCTTGATTTGTGGTTCAAAAAACACCAACTCTTGTAGTTAAGCTTTGAGGTTCTGTTTTTTATTCAGAAACTGTGGCTTCATATTGACATTCAGGTGCACACATGCATGTGTGTGTGTACATTATTAATATGTAAACACACTAACTCACTTTGGCCCCAGGCCATTATCTGAGGCAGGTCCAAGCAAAGGTCTCAGGGTTATTAGAATGTCATTTCTCTGTTTTTGGAAGGGGATCAGATTTCCAATTTCTCTCGACCTCACTCCTCTGTACCTCCCCTTGGGCTCAACAGCAAATGAACAAGGTCGCCATGGTAAAACAGGCCCCGCCCACTGTCTGATCTGCCTCAGGCATCCCAGTGGTAGAGTTTATCCAATCTATGTGGAGCTAAAGTGCAATAAACAGCGCATCACGGTGTGATTAGTTTTATGTCTGTTACCATAAAATAACAGTGAGGATTTAGAACATTTTGCCACATGCTGGAACTTTTTCAGCAACAGCTGGAGAGCTGTGCTGCTTCATTTGAGGTTTCGGCGAGAGAAAGTGAGAGACATGTTTGTGGTAAATGGAGAGTCTCTCACCTTCATGTTTTGTGTGAAATAGTCTCGGTTTTTTAGCACCCCCTCATAGCACCTCAATTCACACATTGACCCCTTTTTCAAACCACTGTTGACAACCACATAACCCTGTAATAGAGGGTGTCAGGAGCAATCTGGAGACATTGCTCTCTAGGAGGGCCCCCTCTGATATGTCCCACTCAGGACATATTCTGTTTTACAACAGATGAAAAACTTGCTGCCACTGTCTCGTCTTGCTGTTACAGGATTTATTTTATTCTCTCCTTCTTTACCCTCTTTCAGTTTAATAATCATATCTAGGTAGTTATGAGGAAGTATCCAATATCAGATAGATATATCAAGTTCATTAGGTCTGAAGTGCAACACCAAACTAATGTTTGGATGCTTTCAGGGTTTTTAATATTATTATTATTTATGCTGCTGCTTATATGCTTTTGGAACTGTTATTAGTACATGTTTAATATTCAATATGACAGATAAACTATAGCACACAGAGACAGGGTAGACTGATTCAAGATCACAAATGTTATTTGTGATAAATTTCAGTAAATGTTATGGCTCATCAGACAACTGCAAATGTGCAAATTACACAGGGTCTACATAAATATTGTAGCGGGAGCAGATAGTAAGCATGGTAGCAGCTAAAATGCTCTCTATAGCTACACAGAAGAAATTCGGGCATTGAAATAAGCTGCTGGTTACTTATAGAAGCACCCAGAGCCCAATATACAATCTCTCTAGTTAAATGAGCGACACACTGGAAAACAAACTTGACGCACTGAACTGTTGCACTGTGACTGCTGACAGCTGGATTGACAGATGGATCTCCAAGATGACGGTTTGGATCACCATCCACAGGTCCCTTCCTGCAGGATGTTTTGTGGGACAATATTGGGGTCATTTACAGGCCCAACTTTAGCTACATCTGAAGAGATCTGGCTTTTTTTTTTTTTTTGGCTTTTGCTGTGTGTAAAATGTGTTTGGGCAGCTAGCAAGTTTATTGATTTTATCTCATAAGTTGTTGATTTGTAGTCCTATTATCAGTCTTTCTGTCCTGCCATAACACAGCAGCAAGTAGACCCAAGACAATCTTTTTATGGACTGTAAATGCAGATATGGGGACATTCTTTTTACACTCACTAGCCCAGGGGTGGGCAATCTCAGTCCACAAGGGCCGGTGTCCCTGCAGGTTTTAGATGTGTCCTTGAACCAACACAGCTGATTTAAATGGCTAAATTAGCTCCTCAACATGTCCTGAAGTTCTCCAGAGGCCTGGTAACAAACTAATCATGTGATTCAGGTGTGTTGACCCAAGGTGAGATCTAAAACCTGCAAGGACACCAGCCCTCGTGGACTGAGATTGCCCACCCCTGCTCTAGCCTCTTCATTTGGTGCACCTGTTCAACTGAACATTAAAACAAATATGCAATCAGCCAGTCACAGAACAGCAAATTAAAGTAGAAGATGTTGATGTTCTAACTGAACAAGAAATTGAAACTGACCATCAGAATGGCTGGACTATTTTGACCTGACAGGAAGTTAATAGAAACTCAAGTAACCGCTCGTTACAACAAAGGCATGCAGAAGAGCATCTCTGAACAGATGGGCTACTACAGCAGCAGAAAACAACACCAGGTGTAATTCTCAGCTAAGTGGATGCTGAGGCTATAATTCACACAGGCCAAAGTTAGAAAACAGAAGATTACAAAAATGTTGGTCGGTCAAATGAATCTAAAATTCTGTTGCAACATTCAGACAGAATGTGGCACAGACAAAAAGGTCTCAAGCTGCTGGTGGTGTAATAGTGTGGTGGATCATTTTTTGCACATTTTGGGTCCATTAGTGCCAACTTGTTTTTTCTGACCATTGTCATTTTTTCAGTGTACCCATCTTCTTCCAACAGGATAACATGCCATGTCAGAGAGCTCAAACCATCTCAAACTGGTTTGTTTTTGATGTGGTTAAAGGTAATTGGACACATGCAGAGTGTTCTCATTCTAAACTCCATATTCCTCCAACTCTGTTCACCATCCTTGCCCAAACTGGTTCCGTCTTTAAAATTAACAACGCTGATTTGTAAAAGACTTCGGCTATTAATTTTCAAATAGCACATTTAGTTTTCACTGTTATCCCACATTCTCTTTTAGCATAATCATCTTATTATTTCATTCAACGTTGCTTGAATTTGTGTCTTTAATCCTGAATAATATTTATTTTCATAGAGTAAATAAGTCTGTGTAACCATTTGTGAAGCATGGACACGTGGTGTTTTGATTTGTGGTTTTACATATATTTTGGCATGACATATAGTCTGGTTGGTATTAAATATATAGCCCACCTTTTCCCACATTAGCAAGATATGACAAATCTGAAATGAACCCCATAAAAAACTAAACTCAAAGAAGCCTGCACTCTTTACAAAGGACAGGGAAGTGGTGTGCTTCATAAATGCATCCCTTTTTATACATGGATTTGATTTAATTTGAGGCTTTGAAATTAGGGTTTAGGTTTAATAGCCTTTTATCCCATCTGCTGCCAGTATAATCCTCTTTTAAATTGAATCCAGAGTTTTTGTTGACAGTGAAAAGTTTGGAGTGCAGCTGAAGGTAATTTATTGATTGCTGCACTTATCACCTGAAATATAATTCAGCCCAAGACTTTATTTGCCTATAATGTCTCTATGCACTGAAAAACATTATCATTTAGTTTGTAATATAAAATGTATTTCTAATTTGTTTTATAGCACAAAAATAATCAAATAATAGTATAAATGCTTGAAGCATGAATATCAGTTTGCAGCAAATATGCTATGTAACTAATATCTGGTCACATAAACAAGATGATACTGACTGTCTGTCTGTCTGTCTGTTAGTCGGTCGGTCAGGCATGCAGCAAAAGAATAAACAGCATGAGCACAGACAGTTTAAGTACACTGCTGCTGAGATGAGATTAGTACATAATGCAAGTGTAGCACATGGGTGGCCTGAAGTCACCCATGGCTTTATATTTGTGGCCAGCATCGGTTACTTCTGATTGTTTTCTAGTACCTTAAAAAGTGTTAGAGCAGTGTAAACACAAATAATGAAGTGGTTGTCATAATGATCAGCTTGCTTAACTCTTGGTTAGATTATACACCAGATGATTCATATATTTCTTTATCACAACACTCATGAATATTGTGATGCTTTGGATGTCAGACTTAGCAAAAAGTCAGTTGCACATCTTCAGCTTGCAAAGTTACCTCAGTATGTTTTCAAGCAACTGAGAAAAAAAGTTTTTTACAGCAATCAAGTTCCAAAGCGGCAGATGGATGCTAATCTGGTATAAAGGGACGAGAATTCATATCACAGCCACTGGGTTGCATTGATTCTTTGAAAAGACTGCAGAAAGCTGCGGTAGGCAGAAATGTAGAGAAAAGATAATTAAAAAAGAAATTAGTAGAAAGAAAAGTTTTCCCATATATGCTCAGAACCCTTCCCACCGGATGAATATGGGTCTATATATACATATCCACAAAAAAGGAACACTTTGAAAACACAGCACATCTCAATAAAACATCATGCTGGATGTCTATACTGATATGGACTGGTTAATGTGTTAGGAATGAAAGGATGTCACATTGTTTAATGGAACTGAAAATTATCAACTGAAATCAAAAATACCCCAAAAATCAAAGTGAAAAAATGATGCAGCAGTCTAGTTTGTTTTGCTGAAATGTCATTGCAGCAACTCAGAATGGTACTAGTTTGTGTGGCCTCCACGTGCTTGTGTGCATGTCTGGCAGCATCAGGGGATGCTGAGACAACAGGGCAGGGGGATCTCATTCCAGATGAGGACCAGGGTATCACCGAGCTCCTAGAGAGTTTGAGGTGACACCTGGTGACATCAGATGGACCAAAACATAATGTCCCAGAGGTATTCTGCTGGATTTCAGTCAGGTGACTGTGGATGCTAGTCAGTGGTATCAATTCGCTTATCCTCCAGGAACTGCCTGCATACTCTTGCAACACGAGGCCGGGCATTGTCACCTCTTACAGCCTTCACACAGCATAGCTGCATATATGGTCTCATACACACACACACACACACACACTGCTTGCACACTTCTCTTTGGAACATTTCATTGTGGTTAATCGACCTCTGGCCCACTAAGAGGATGATGGCAGGCATTAGAGGAAAGCAGAGAAATACCTGGGCGGGCCAGGTCATTAGAACACCACCACTCATATTGGAAGTTTGTAATACCTCATCCACATGAATTAGAATGGACTTGCATAAGCCAAGCTGTCTCTAAGAGGTGCCAGAGGGTCACACACCACATTGCATTTGTGCACAGATCCTATGAATGCACAGACTGAAGGGTGCATGCAGAAACATACAAGCAATGCCTCTCTACAAGTTCCTGCAGCCTTTAAGGATTAAGAATCCTTTCTTTCCACTATCCCAAAATGTGCCTCAACTGTGGCAGCTGGAACACAGATGTGTATGCCATCGCTTGTTTGAACTCAGTTTAATTCAATTAAAATGTATTGTCATGATATTTTAATTGAATAAATATGTTACTGAATACATGAAAAACTGAAAAGTATTAAATGTGTATTTGAAGTATTTGGACAAAATGTCTGTATAATTTTGTGTGCTTTGAAGCTGTGATTATTTTTTTTTAGACTTTTAGTTTAGTTTAAAGAAAATTTCAGCAGTGCCATGTTGTCCAATGTTACTCTATTTCATTGTTTCAATGGTGATGTTATGCACAGTATGGAGGGTACTGTGACAGTAAACACAGTTCTTGGTTTTGAAATAAGGGAAGGCACAAAGCTGATGTGTTATTGTGTTATACATACTTACGTAAACACTAAAGCGGAAATTTAAGTACATTCGATGGAAATTATATTTTTGCAACTTTTTTTTAGTATGTGAATCTCATCTTATTCAAATATTGAAGCAATAAAGATAATATACTTATGTGGGGCAGGCAGGTTTACAGTACTTTTGCTCCCTAAGGCTAAGATTGCCCCCTTTAGCAGAGACACACTACTGTCCACCACTCTCTGTGCATGGCTTTCTAGCACCCCTTTGCCTAAAAACCCATTTAGCTACAAAATACTGCAATTAATGTCTACCTCAGACATTGTTGTATCTACAAAATGACATTTGCATCTTTTGTTTGAGTAAATACCCTTTATAAACTGGGATTATTTTAAAGAGAATGATAGATGTTTAGTTGCTCATGTATGAAATATGTTCAATAGTTTCATTTAATAGTTATTTGTAACTGATCAAATATATTAAAAAGATTTACAAAAAATGAAAAAAAGTACTCATCATGCAATACTTACACAGGTAATAATGGCACGTAGATATAACATGGAAAGTAAGAAAGAAAGAAATCCTTTTTAAAAAAAACAATGTTTTCTGTCTGTTCTTTCCCTTTTTACCTGATTACTGTTCTAGTTTTAGATCTTTGATAAAGTAGTTTAAATTTTTGTTCCACTGTGTACAGAGAAAACAACATTCACTGTACTTTAGCATAAGTAGATCTCTTTCTCTCCTATGGCAGAAATCAAGTCTCACCGCACCACTTGTCTTACAGATGAGTGAGATATAGCCCAACAGCCCTTTAATCTGCATTCCAAAACTCACCCCAACTATTTTATTGCCAAGATACCGCTCCGTATACCTGGAACGTATCTTCTGCATAGTAAGACATGCATTATAAAGGCCCATAAAATCCTATTTTTGCCTCTTTGTTTTCCCAGAAGAAGCTGTAATAAAAGTCAAAGCTTTTCTGTCTTCTGTAAAACAGGAAAAAAGGAAGTGTAGAGTATCCCCAGCGGCACAGAGGTTGTGACCAAGTGTTGTATGATGGCTGTCCCCTTTCTGTGCCTGTCCTCTTTACAAGCTTTACCTAAAGCTTCTACTGACAGACATCAGCTATGTTGTGTATATGTCGTGTGTGTGTGTTCCCCCAAGTGGAAATTTACAGATCACTATATTATGCAAAATGTGCTACACATCCTGAACCACTGCTGGCAGATGGATTATTATTTACAACACAGTTAATGTACCCTCATGGTGAAAATAAATGTGTGTGGTGGTGTTAAGTGTTAAGGTGGTACAGCTTATAGCTTATGCAACATAAATGAATAAAGCATGCTTAAAAACTCACCTGCTAAATTCTGGGCTTTTAGCTAGCATGGATAACTGCCCCTTCTAAAGTTCATGAACTCAAACAAGAAACCTAAAGTTAATGTTTCACTACTGTTGATTGCATATGCATAAAAAGTCATTAAAGATATAAATTAATTTGGGGTGTGAAATCCTGACAAGCTGGTGTCTTCTATGCAAACTATGTGTAACTGTGGCAATCTGCTAGTGACCAAAGCAACTGAAAAGAGGTTAGCACTGCATTCCTCTGTGTGACAACTTTACCTGGTCTGCAACCTCCAAGACCCATTGCCAACTACTGTGGGAATATACAATCTCTAGTAACCAGAGGTTATCAGACACCCTAGATCTATGTGGTAGAGATGTCAGGCTGAAGGATATTGAAAGTGTGCAACTTGTGTTACAGTTTAATTAAGCTGGATGATTCAGAAAGCTTTTGAGTAATATGTGAACTTCTGACCACAATGGTAAAAGCTGAAGTACTGATACAATTTCCTACTCAAGTAAAAGCAAAAACAGCACAGGCTATGAAATGTATTATAACAAGTGAAAAGTAGCTCTTTGGAGGAAATTTCTGCCAGTTATTTTGTGCAAAGCTAACTAATCGTTTTTATTAACATAATAATGAAATAAAATTAAGGGAATATCAACTCTATTTTAAACTAAATTCAAATTATAATGAATGTTCTCGGCTTGAACATCTGTTGCGTAGAACAGGAGCAGAGAAAAAAATGACTTTATTTGCTGTTGCCTGCATTGTAACTGTAGCTCATTGTAACTAGAGTTAGGGGTTAAAGTGGGGTTTGGCATATGTGTCTCTAGTGTATTAAAAAAACAACAACACTAATTTCTATTGTGAGCTTCAGTGTATTTTTTGTGAGCTAAGCTGTGCTGCTGCTCTGAGGTTTACTGTTCTCCACTCATCAAGATATAAGCAGATATTGTATGAGCTTCCACAGAAACAGTTTGCATGTTTGATGATAAATGTTTAGCTGTTATAAATGCTGAACTTTAAATTATCTGCCACTTAAAAAAAATGTTGGCCTCTTTATGTTCACTCCTCATTGATATCGCCAGCTAATGCAGGTGCTGAAATACTGTGAGTACAATTTGACATCTGCACAAAAACACAACTCTAGAGGAGTCTAACTCATTTTAACCCGGATGTAATTCTATAAATGATGAATAAATTACATGTTTTTTCTTTTCTTCTTCTTGTTGTCTACCATAAAAACCAGTAATCCCAGCAATGCACCACTAGGATAACATTTCATGTGTTATTGTTCCCTCCATTTAGCTTCAAATCAGCTTGACGTTTAAAGGCATGCAGCGACAGGATACAGTAACTGCCTCCAGATGTGTTAAGCCTAAAATAACAAGCCTGCTTTGAAAAAACATAAGAAGTGGAAAGTAGGGATGTTTGTGTAAAATACAGACGGTAAAAGTAAAAGAACGTTGACTCAAAAATAAATGCTAAATAAAATATGACTTAAGTTCTACTTAAGTACAGTAAGTACATTTTTCTACTTCAAAACTCACAGTGCTGGAGTGTTTATCTATTTGTAAACACAAACTCACACATAGTTAGATATTAAGTTAATCAATTAAACAAAACCTAATATCTAATTATATAAATTAAAAAGACATAGTTGCTTTAATAAGGACATAGATACAATTCCATTAAGACGACATGCTGAAAAAAATGTAGTAGGCATGCACATACATGCGCGCACGTATATTTTCCACATCTCAACCTCTTGTGGCGTGATGGTGAATTAAAGGGGGGAGCTATGAGTCAGTTTCCCTTTAATTAATAACTGTGTCTGTTATTATAAAAAACCACACTCATCTTTAGCAGGGAGGAGAGAGGACGTGCTTCTTTTATATATCATAAAACCAGGGAGGGTGGCAAAGGAGAAGTTTGACATGCGAACTGTAACGGCAGCCAGCTGTCGGTTAGCAGCCGTTTAATAGTAGCAGAGGTTATATATCTTTTTATGCGGTTGTGTGTTTCTAGCAAGTCTACACACTTCCGATGCATTTTGCATGTATCTGTGTGTATGGGGTTATCGGGACTCAAGTCTAATAACAACCTTGATACTGTTCTCACAGAGGCCTCTGAAGTTGCTTCCACTCCATCAAGTCAGTGTGTGGTTGCCTGGCAACCGAGGGTCCGGTGTTCCCGAGCGACGTTGTTTGTTCCCTGCGAATGATCCGCCAGAGAGAGGGAAGATGGGCGGAGGTGAGGATGAGAGTAGGAAAGACACAAATTGGTAAATGGAAGACGCAGCCTCGAGGGGCCCTGAATCAATGCCTGAGCAAACAAGCTCCGTCTGTCTCTCTCAGCCAGACGCCATCTTTCTCCCCGGTTGTTCAGCTTCACTGCCTTGTCTTGCTCACGCTGACCCTTTTTCTTACAGATACTCTTTTATTCAGTTTTGACTGTTTTACATACACTTTGTCAACTAATTAAATCCGATTTTTACTTTAAAATGTTCCTAATTTCCTTTGAATTATTCAGCATTTTGTCTTACCCCACAGGCTATTGTCTCTTTTTCTCTTCTTCCCCACTTCCAACCACATCTTTTCTATTCCTGACCCATTAATTAAACTACATTAAAAAAAAGGGTATTTTTGTATTTTGACTTGATAAGGCAAATGGTTTTAATGCTCTTAAAAGACACACTCATCTATTGGCTGATCTTTCTAGTTAGGTAGAACCAACTAGATTTTTATAACAGCAACATTTTTTGAGAATGCTGACTGAGTTTTTTGTTTGTTTGTTTTTAATCCAAAAAGCATCGGTATAACTTCAATGGTTTTCTGCTTTCTTGTTTACTTTTTCCTCACAGAAAGAAATTTGAGATTATAAAAAACTGGGACATTTTGCAACCTAGTTTTTATTTTGTTCCTTCAGACATCTGTGCCACTTTTGCTTAGCAGTATATATAAATGCAAAAACCGCAGGCAGCCCACAGACTGATGCTTGTCATCAGCTCAAGCTGGTGGCTGAGCAGCAGAGAGACCTGTCAGTCTGCTGACTTGTGTCTTCAAAGACAAGGCAAACCATTTTCTATATTTTTATTATTATCTAATCATAAAATGGTCCAAAAATACTCCAGCAACTGCATTTGCATGAGTAATTTGGGTAAAACTTACACCATTAGAGGAACTATTCTAGTTGGATTTTACGGTACACGGCCCTGTTCATTGGCTCTTCAATGCAGTGAAGTCATCCTGTATCCTTAGCAGAAAAACAGCCCCATAGCATAATGATTCCACCCTCGTGCTTGACTGTTGAGATGCTTTTCTTTGGGCTCCACTTAATCAGACCACAGCAGCATTTAGACGTTCACTGGCAAAGTTAAGATAGACCTGTACATGTGCCTCCTTGAGCAGGTTGACATTGAGGGTGCTGCAAGATTTCAGTCCATTACAGCATAGTGTGCTACTAATGTTGTCCCTGGTGACGGTGGTCCCAGTTGCCTTCAGATCATTAACAAGCATAATCACACCAATAGCTGTCAGCACTTCACCAATGTTTTTTGCGGATGGTCTTCCAGCCCTTTCTAGTGTTGTGTAGGTCTACAGTCTTGTCTCTGACATCCTTTGACTGCTTGACTGTAATCTGTGTGCCACATAGAAAAACATAGAGCCGTGGCTGGGTTTTAGTGGACAAAATACTGAATATATACTGTATATAAATGTTATATTTCACTTAACAAATAAATGCAATGAATGCAAATCAACGTCCAACTTTTATGCCATGTGTTTTTGTGGAGTTTTGATTGATATTTCGTCTTTCTCCATTAAGTTAAAATACCGTAAAACTTAATGAAAATGTAATTTCTTTGGAAGTGAGCAAACTTACAAATTCAGCAGTGGATGAAAAAAAATCTTCCCTCCAATATATGATATGGCCAAGATGGACACCATCACATTTCATGCATGTTACTAGTAGAGATGGGTGATCCGATATTACGTATCGGTATCGGTCCGATACTGACCTAAATTACTGGATCAGATATCGGAGAAAAAAAAAATGTAATCCGATCAATTAAATATCAAAAAAAGCTCCTCACAAAACTTGCAACATGGCATAACTCGGCTCATAACCGTAGCACGTTGGAGCAGTATGCATCATGTGATAGAGCGGCTGTGTGTATTTGTAGCCTTGCTACCAAACCAGCATTTCATCTCCGATGAAGTTATCCCAGAGAGAAGTAAAGCAAGTGTGTAAGCTCATCTCTGAATGTTTGTAAAGCATTCCCACATTAAACTTAAAAACCGATATATGGAGCGACTGCCTCTTCTCTCTCTCTCCCTCTCCTGCTGCTACTTCAATCCTGAAACTGATTAATGATCAGCTGATCGGCTTTTCTGTCGCGACTCCGTCTCTCTTGTTTGTTTTTGGCCCACTTCTCGCCAGAAAGAGGAAACCAGCGGCTAAACAACAGCAGCACATTTAAGCTTGATAATCTGTTGTTAGAATTTATTTAATATTACTTTCTACACCAGGATCTTTTTCTACATAGCTGACGGCTGGTAACTGTGCAGGGGCGGATCTAGCAAAGTTTAGCCAGGGGGGCCGATAGGGCATTAACAGGGAAAAGGGGGCACAAAGACATACTTTTCTTTCCCTATTAGTTAGGCTGCTTAATATTTCTGCTAAGTACTCTTTAAAATACCAAAATAGGGAGGATTGAGTAGGTTTAAGTTTATCAGATTGATCAGTATTGCTGAACTATGAAATATTTTGGGTGCAGTGTATTTTTTACATACAGGTATAACAGAATAGCTTTAGTGTTGTTGTTTATTTAAACTTGAGTATGAACTTATACAAAATGCAGCAATATATTAAAAAAACAGTTTTATTGATTAAAAAACACTATATCGGATTCATATCGGTATCGGCAGATATCCAAATTTATGATATCGGTATTGGTATCGGACATAAAAAAGTGGTATCGTGCCATCTCTAGTTACTAGAGACCGGCCACATATGTAGTGCGCCTTATAAATTACCCTTAAATTAAAATCACAAATAGCTCATGCGATCGTCTTGTCTCCAGACAGCTTACAACAAGCTGGCTAAACAACAACAACAGCAACAATTAGCTATAACCTAACATTAGTGTCCTAAAACAGTCATACGTTTTCCTCTGATAAACATTTTGATTACATTCTTACTTATGAGACTCATATGAGTTTTTCCACTAAGTGTTTGAGTCCAACAGAATTACATCCACTTCAAAAAAAGGTTTAATTCATGCCAGCTAACATCAGCAAAAAAAAACCCCCAGCTTTTACCGCCAGAAAAGTTCAGGATCTCCTCAGCAACTCACCTCAGTCTCACTGTCATTGGACAGATGTGAGCTTCACCCACTCATATCAAACTCATTTGGAATGGAAACATATTGACAGCTGAGGTAAACATCCTACACTCAGGCGGAGTTGGTTGTCCTACGGCGGCCACTGTATTTAGGCTCATGCACTTGAACTGACAGGGTTAAGAAAGCAAATTTGATTGACTGCAATCTGCAATCTACTGACATCTGGTGGTGAGATTGTAACCACTGTAACTTTAAGCAATGTTTGTGTAGCCTCTCTAAATATCTTTTCCTATTCCGTTGTGTATATACAACATTTCTAAGAGATTAGCAGGAATGTCTGAAAGTATGTTTATGTAGGTTATAGTTATAGTGTGTGTGCATGTATGCCTTTGTTTGTGTGTGTGGTGAACCACGGGAAGAACAGCAGAAGTAGAAATATGCTGTTAACTGGAATCCTAGCAAAGAAAATAAAACCACTAGATGGTAATGTGGGCTACTGCACTGCACATATTAAAGCTAAAAATGAAGGTCGCTTTAAAGGAAATTGCTTACAATTGACTGGAGTAAGACATTACATTACTTATAGATCACTTTCTTCTCTTATGGGGTGAATATTGTTGACAGAACCTTGTGAAAAATTATAAGCACTAAATGAGTAAGTACAACACATTTATATTCTATTTGTTTGGAAGTTTATCATCAACTTTGATTTATTTTTTTATATTTTTAAATATTACTTTATATATAATATTTACTTTAAACCACACATCCAACAAGATCAGCTCATACTTCTTATGAGTGTCCCTTGTGGCGCTGCACTGCAGTGAATTTGCTTAACATGAGCAATATTTCTCATACAGTGTGCAATGTAAAGGAATAAAGTTAGGCTCTGCTGACTTTCACAAGCTGAACCAAAATAACTGTGGCTTGACCAAATCCTTCCACAGGCCAGCCTGTGACAACAACAATCCAAACAGATTCGTTCTGTGTGAAGCATTATGTGGAAAATTTGAAGATCAAGTCTTGGTTTTCATTTTGAGGTCTGGAAGCGCTATGACATCAGTGCATATCTTTGTAACTTGGTGGAATCTTGGATTTATTGTTTAGCAAGCTGACATTTGGGTAAATGTTATGAAAGCCTCATATTTAACTAAGTAGTCTTTCTCTACGGGATTGTGCATTAATGGTTCCTGACAGATTTTGCTACACAAAGGTTGAGAGAAAATCAATTTACTGAAGTTTGTCCCAAAAGACTCAGGTTCAAAGCAAACACTGAATGCACACTGAAGCGTGAGAGTCTACCTGGCCTTTTCTGCTTCAGTTCAGCTTACTACATCACTGGGACCTAACCATCTAGGTGGCCAGAACACACAGCTAGGCAGGCATTAAGCTTCACAAAGGACATGATGTACTCAGCACCATTTCTTGTTCTTTTCCTCCTTTTTTGCCCTTTCCCCCTTCGTTAACCTAATTATATCTGTCCTTCTTTCCCCTCCCTTGCACTGCAGTGCTGGCGTTCTCGCCGCAGTAATGACACGGTGTGATCTCCACAGAGTCCCTAGCCAGCGAACTGGGGTCACATATGTTGTATATCATCTCCTGAACACTTCCATATGGAAGCATGCCACCCATGCCAAGATCTGACACAAACAAAGTGCCTCTGCTGGAGCAGGGAAAGAAACTAAGATGGAGATACTGAGCGAAATAGCTGGGTGAAACAGAATAAGCAATAAGAAAAACACAGTGAGAAGGGTGGACAAAGAAGAAGAAAGGAAGAGTGAAGAAATAAATAAAGAAGCACTGAGTGTGAGGGAAAGGAGAAAGCAGAGGAACAGCTTATTAAAACTAAAACAGGGAGAGTGTGAGTATGATGGAAAAGAATGCATACCAGAACTACTTTTTCCCTGTCTGGCTGTTGACTTAGGCAGACAGAGGCAGTCATAAACAGGAAAGCTTTCAATGATGAAGCACCATGCTGCTACTGCAGGTCTCTATCTCCCCATCACTCTTTTAGAAATATATTTTTTCTCTTTTTTAAAAAAAATCTCAGGCCTTACTGGTTACAATAGAAACTGAAAACCAAAGCTGTCACAAAAAAGTCATGCTTCTCACCTTCTTATGTAAGTGGACCCGCACTGAATGACTTTGCCGATAAAAGGCTCAAAACACAGTTTTTAAATTTGACTTCAAGGTTGTCTCCTCATGAATTCCTGCACAAATCTCAGCTCTCCTGGAAATCCTCTTCTGATCTCTTTGCACTGAACAATGAAGTCCCAAGAAAGTAAAATCCAGCAAGCCGGTGATATGTTGAGTGACACAGAGTTATTGTACCTCAAAAAAACTTTTTGATTTGCACTACAAACATGCTCCTGATTACCCTCCTGATCCTGACCTGATGACCTTTCTTTGGTATAACTAGTGATAATCTTCAACAGGAAAGGGGGTCCATTTGACACAAAAGTTGATATTATTCGTGATATTGATATATAAGGTGTCAGAAAATGATTTCTAGGGAAATGGAGCAGTAACCCTGGAAAGTAACTCAATAGGATACCTTGAAGGGACATATTTATTTTGCATTTTATGGACAGAGATGTGAAGTATTTATATATATAATACAGAATAATATATACATATATAAATATTAATATTAGACTCAAATGCTTTCTGTCGCTAAATGCTCACCAGCTATGTGCCATCTTCCTGTTTATCATTTAGTAGTTGGCTGGTAGCAGGAGACCTTTATGTTAGCTGCTTTAGTTAATGAGTTAAGAATAGAGTTGGATGAAGTAAGAACTGAAAGACATTGAAATACACGGTAACCCTAGTGAAGTGCAGTGTTGGGTCATCATCTCCTTCCATTTTATCCACTGTTAAGAAAAAAATCTGGATTTCTAAAGTAAATTAAGAAACTGGAGAAGACTGTTAATTAAGTTAACCCGAGTAATTTACTAAATAAAATCTGTCTGAAAAAGGGAAGTAACCTAAAGGACTCAAAAAGCAATACATGTTGCCATGATCGAAAGAAACTCAAGAAAATATGACAAACAAAGTCATTGACATCGATCGGTCAGAAAACGGAGAGCCATTATCCACAAATGGAAAAAAAAATCCATTGCGTCCTGGAGGTGCACTGATGACTCTTCCAGGAGGTCACAAAAGAATCAAGAACCACATCTAAACAACTGCAGGCCTCACTTGCTTCAGTTAAGGTCAGAGTTCATGTTTAGTAAGAAGAATCTGTTCAAAAATGGCCTCCATGGGAGAGTTCCAAGGAGAAAACTGCAGATGACCAGAAAGAACACAAAGACTCATTTTACATTTGCCAAAAAAACGTCTTGATCCTCAAGGGGAAATAATCTGTGGACTGGTGATGCAAATGTTGAACTCTGTGTAAAGTTTGAACCCCTTTACACCTGGTCTAAAACTAACCCAGGGTCTAATACAATGAACATTATACCAACAGTTAACATGGTCGGGGTAGTGTGATGGTCTGGAGATTCTTTGTTGCTTCAGGTCCTGGACAACTTGTTGTAATTGATGGAACCATGAAACCCATCCACATGTCAAAGCATTGACCATATGACTGATGTCAGCAGTGTTGATAGAAAGGCCCAAACACACCTTCCTAATGTGACAACTATAGGACCTCTCCTTCCATGATCAGGATATAAGAAGTGTGCAACATCTGGGGGAAAGTGATAGTTCAAGCTAGCGTTTGGTAGAATACGCTATGTGCAAGTTTCATTAAAATTTAACGAATACCAAAAATCTATGAGGAGCAGCAATATTGTGGACAGTGAGTCCTTTGCCTGGATGAGCTAATGAAAGCAAAACAGTTTTAGTAAAAGTATGTGAGTAAGTCCCTTAAGAAAATACAACCATGCATAGTGATTCAAAAAAGGTGGAATTTAATGAATGCAACTTTTTGTGAGACATACATTATATAACATACACACGAAAGCATGCACATCATACACATCCTCTAACAATGCACTAATAGTTTGGTATACCCTGAGCTAAAGACAAATGAAGGAAGGACAAGACCGAAGGAGACAAACAAGTTGGTTGCCATGCAGACATGTGTGGAGGTTGTGAGGACGCTGTTCTCCCACTAATCAGCCTATCGCCCAGACAACATCAAGTTATATTCACTTTTTATGGCAACAGCCTGACAACAGTTAGCTGCTCCTTTAGGGGTAACATATGGCATGGAGTGTTATTGGGGAGGGGGGGCAGCCTGTGCATAGTGTGTAAACTTAGAGGGCATGCAAAGGAGACCTGCACACAATACATGGACTCATTTCCAAATAAACACAACTGTGGCAACTCTTTGTAAGGGAAACCCTGAGCAAATACATTAATGAACTGCACAAACAGAAGCTTATACTGTTGTAATTTTTTTAATACATGCCAAACATAAATACATCAACTGAGTATTTTACAGCTGCAATATATTAGGTTTTGGTCACTTAGGATGTGGAACAAGAAGAAGTATTTATTCACAAAAATGTAGAAAATGCAATTTTTATTCAAATGTAACGCTGGATTGAGCAAATATGACAAGTTGTACCACAAAAACAAAAATATCAGCAGACAGTCTAATCCAAATAGAACAAAATTCCAGCTGGTATTCTAATTATATCTCAGAAAATTGTTTCTTTTTCATTTTTGAGACCCACTTTGTTGGCAAGCACATTGCCCTGGAGGAGTTTTAGCATCTTACAGGTTAAGTTTAAAATATACTAAGAGGTATTAAAAACAAATTACAATTATTGCAGCATTCATTCTGGTGGTCAGCATGCCAACTGCCTGAGCACTGCTTGTATTAGGGTTAGAGTCTTATATCAGAGTACCAATCGAGCCATGTGAAATTAGCTTAGTTGTTATTCCTAATGAACTTTTGCCACATTTATTTGTATATATGAAAAATTTAATGTCTGTACTTTTGACAGATTCGGGTTCTTTTCTATGGCAAAACAAAAAGAACAGTGAAATCTTCATCAACAGACCATTTAAAAAATCATCCTAAAAAGTAAACGATATTAATCTAAAATGTCACAGCAATCGTTTTATATGTCCAACATAAGATTTTTAGGCAAATCAGAGGTAATTGAGTCCAAAAGGTTCTAAAAATGTAATTATTTGTGATGGAGTGACTATGTCATTCTTATTTCCCATCTGGTTAGGTTTGGATGAACATGCATGTCTTTGCACTGCTGATTTCTGCTTAAAAATAAGTACATAATATTCAATGGGATTTTGAATGTAACCTACCAGAGTCTGACGCCCACATGTCTGTGAGGGACAGCAGACGAGTGATCACAGAGAGATGTGATCCTCCTCACACTCCACAAGACAAAAACAGCACAGTCAGACAGTGCTAAAAATGAGATATCGTGTTGCCATTACCCATTATGAAGTGATGAAGACGTACTGTGAAAAACTGCAAATATATCCCTTTTTTTAACTTTTCCAGTCTAATTTTCCTCTGGAATATCAGGTTGGTAAACACTGTTCGCATCACTCTTGGTATTTAGATAGAGTTGTTCATGTTTTGTGATGAGGCTGAAGTCAGGACAGTCTGGTGTCCTAATCAGGGACCATATTGAAGTATGTCTGTGTTTGTGTCTGTTCTGGTATGCGAGGCAGCCAAACACGTGGTGCACACGCGCTCTCACACACACAAGCAAACGTACAAACACAGCATGCTCTGCAGATGTAATCCGCAGCCGGCAAACAGGCAAATGCCGTCATGTGCCATGTTTTGTCTCATATACTTCAAGTTTTATTAAAAAAAATTATATGAAAAACAAAATGCTTGTGATTGCGTGACACCCTGTTAGTGTCAAAGAACAAGAATCCGTGTTGGAGGAGGATAATGGGAGCACAGTGGACGATCCAAGGAACACTCAGTTGCACACATACCTGTCCTTGAATTCTCTGTTCCTTCACCACAGGTTTCCATGGAAACCAGGGAAAAGCAAGGTGTGTGTGTGTGTGTGTGTGCGTGTGTGTGTGTGTGTGTGTGTGTGTGTGTGTGTGTGTGTGTGTGTGTGTGTGTGTGTGTGTGTGTATGCGCATGTACGAGAAACAGAGAACAAGAGAGGGAGTTTGCAGGTAAGAAACTGCTCGCACCTTACAGAGCTCACTCCATTTTTAACACCTGGTTGTTCCCATTAAAATTTAAGCATGGAGTGATTTTTAATGATAAAAGAACGCTTGAGGTAAAAGGCTGCAACTATAGTGGTGTAAAATTCAGAGGGAAATTAATGTGAGGACATATAGCTATGCAACAGCCGAATGTATTATGAAAAGTTGCTAAACAGTAAACACCTCTGGGGAAGACCTCGTGTGATCCAAGTCAACAGCTTTACCCTTGACACCAAAGTCAAAGATCAAGCACATACTCATCGGGCTCATTCTCAGGCAGCACTCATCAGCCGCAGCAATACCAATGATGTATTTACAAGTGGCAGACAGAGAAGTCCCAGTGAATTTTTAATGATAGTTCTGTTTGAAATTTCGAACAAGCTCAAATTGATTCATGATTTTTTAATGGGGCCTGTGGAAGCTTCCGAGATTGCTGATTGTTTCTCTCCCCATGAGCAAACATCCACGTCGTGAGGAAAAAAGGAGGACATGACACAGACAAATTTCCTGCATTTTCCTCCCCACGCGCTCAACACAGATTTTAAAAAGGCCACCTCTTGTCTTGATATTATTGCATGTAACTTGACGGGAGAGAGTTAAGGCTTCTGGAGAGCTTTTTGTCGCTCATTTAAAACTCTGTGTGCCTGAGCTTGGCTTTGGAGTTGGAGGACTGGAAAAAAATAATCTTGAAGAGGTCAAACTAAAAGTGTTTTGGGGAAAAAAAACAAGATTCCCAGGCCTTCAGCTAAATGAATGTCCCGTTAGTGATCTCGCATTTAGAAGGGTTACAGTCTGGCACCATTAATGTCTTATACATATGGTGCTATTGTTGGATCAATTAGCTTAACTTGGGAAACAGCTATTCAGGGATTTTAAATACACAAATAAGCTCATGACTCAATATGCAAACCAATGGGGTTCCACACCCCCTTCATCTGATGGGCATTTATATCTGATAGGCAGGTACTGTCAGATGAGTTCATTTTTCCTGTGTTACAGCCTAGCATTGCTTCCAGTGACAGCATGGAGATACTTGCTCAGTAATAAGAAAATAATGACATCCCACAGCTGCTTACACCTTCACCACATCCTTTTTTCCTTCTCATGCCTGCGACACCTTCACAGTGCAGATGTCAAAGTGGCGTTCGTGGTACTTCAGCATCCAGCTAGCACTACAGAAGCAGAGCGAGCATGTACGGGGTAGCATTTTGGGGTTGTTTTTAAGTGGCAGGTAATTTCAAATGCAGCTTTTTAAACAGTGCAACAAATATCAGCAGACATATAAACGGTTTTTGCAGAGTTTGTCACAAAATTTGTCTGTGAGCTGTGTTTCCCAGGGCAGAAAAAATAAAAGATGATTGTGCAACACTGAGAGAAAGTATGGAAGACAGCCAGGAGAGGAAGGTCAGAGATGCTCCACAAGTGACATGATAAACTGGAAGTCTTACATGTCACGTATTAACTAATTTTACAGTTTTACAATGAACTATGGGATCTTTGTTTGATGTTTTGCGGAATTATGTTTTTGTGAAACATCTTGCTACGCTAATGTTGTGTTATTCAAAGGTTGCATGAAAATGCCAGGACATTTAGTGCAGGCTACGCTGGTCAGTTTGCAGTATTGTGGAAAAATTTACAGCAATACACTATGTGGTGTTCATGTTAGTTTACTCAGCGGTAGCACACATCAATTTAAATTCAAAGTGATGATGCTGATTTGCTTCACTCACAGCATTCTTGCTTTCATGCCGGCTTCAGTATTGTCTAGTTTTCAGATATCCAAGCGTATCCAAGTGGATACTGCAGAGGTGGTCTCCACTCTGGTGGCCTCGGGATTTTATCTTTGCTTTTTGCAGGTGATGTGGTTCAGTTGGTTTCATAAGTTGACCTCGAGGAGTGAGATTTAACATCTCCAAGTCCAAGACAATGCATCTCAACTGGAAAAGGGTGGAGTACCCACTACAAGTTTGGGACAAATTGATGCCCTTAGTGGGGGAGTTTAAGTATCTAATGGGCATGACAGAAGTATTAGGTTAAATCTGTTGTGGTAATTAGAGAGCTGAACATAAAAGCAAATTTGGCAATTTACTGGCCTGTCTATGTTCCTACTCTGACTTATGGTCACAAATGTCAGTAGTGACTGAAAGAACAATGTTGTGGATACAAGTGGCAGATATTAATTTCCTTTGAAGAGTGGCTGGCCTCTCCCTTAGAGATAGGGTGAGGAGCTTGGTCAGTTGAGAGGGACGTGGAGTAGAACCGCTACTGCTCCACATCGAAAGGAGCCAGTTAAGGTGGTTCTGGCATTTCCTACCTGAAGGAGGACCGGGTGCAGACCAAGGACTCGTTGGAGAGATTCTATCCCTCGGCTGGCTTAAGCATAAAGTTGTTGAATCCCTGGATGAGCTAGAAGAGGTGGCAGGGGTGAGGGAAGTCTGGGGTTCTCTGTTTAGACCGCTCTTCCACAACCTGAATCTAGATAAGTGGTAGAAAATGGATAGATGGCTAATTATAATTTATGTTTTTGATGCTTTATTGATTCCACAAGAAATGTTTGTGATACAGCTGCATGATAAAAAGTAAGAATATTACAGTGTACAATAAATTTAAAAAAAATAACACAGTTAAAATCAAAGTGCCACAGCTATCTGGTAAAGGCCTTATACTATGAGATAGTGCAGGAATGTAAATATTTACAGTGATTTTAAAAAAAAAAAACAGAGAAAAGAAGAAGTTAGTTAAAAACAGTAAGACTGACATTTTATTTGGTTTGTTTTTTTAAATTTGGTGTTATTTCCAATCACTTCTGTTCTGAGAATTACGTTTGCTTTAAAACTTATAGTTGGAATTTATAGCTTACAGACAGAGCACTGTTTGGCTCACACAATGCTTAGCCTTTTACCCTACAAGGTAGCTATGAGAAGTACTAGCTGGAATTTTTAATTTACTATTAATAGCTTAATGGTGGCTGATGTTGTGAGGTAGCTCTTTCTAAAGCATAATATATAAAAATTCAAACTAAAATTCTATTGGAAGCTGGAGTGGGTTGTTGTATTGCTCAAGGTCTCACTATTTTATGGGTGCCAGGTAAAGTTCAGGCTCAGCGGATTCTCAAGTAGCATGATGACCTGCTGAACAACCGGCTGTATAAAGAAAGCTGTATGTTAAAGTTCAGAACTGGATCATTATATCTGCTGTAACACGTGTGTTTTAACGTGCCTTTTCCTTTGTTTTGTTTTTTGTTTGTTTTTTTCATTAAACCTATATAGAGACTGATCCATGTGACAATTACACATGTTTATGTTGATTACTCTAGCTTTTACTTACAATGTCGGATAGAAAGTTACATAAAATTTGTTACTGTAACAGATGCAACATATTTTTGCCTGTGTGTTTTGGGAGCTCGGTTCTGTTGCCAGTATCTCAGTAGAACATCTGTGCATGCCTGTCAGCACAGGGAAGCTTTCACATCTTTTCTGTTTCGGGTCCCATGGCAGAGAATTTTCACTGCTTTCCAAGTTTCGCTGCTTATTTAGGTGAAAGATTCAGATTAGATTAATCTGGAATAAAAGTCTTTAGCCAGTTAGCAAAGTAATATTGTTATTTTATGAAAAATATTAACATTTTATTTCATCCCACTAAGGTAGAATTCATTGCTTACTGTGGGTCATGCTAATTCCATACTCTTCAGCTGTGTTGAAAAGAAAACACAGAAATTAACCAATTAAAAAAAGACTTTTTGATTAATGCAACAGGGATATCCAGTTTGGGACAACAAACATAAAGTGATCTGGCCAAACTGTTAAACTGTCTTCCATGTTCAGTGTGCATTATTCTCTTACACTGAATAAGAAAAAGAAATATTTCTCTAAATGAGGTAACACTATTTTACAGAGTATTACAAACTTAGCCTTTTTAGTTTCTTATCATTGGTTGCATTTGTTGAAATTGAATGCAGAAAGCCTAAAGAAGCCAAACGATAATTCTATTTAAGCTGATTAATTTGATTCATCAGAAAGTCAGACCGATGCTGTAAATCTCAGTTGTGCGTTCTCTCCATGGTCTTGACATCTGGGTACAACATGGAAGAAAACTGGAGTTATATTTTTTTTGGGGTATGCATCACTGACCAGCTTCCATTCAGTGCATGAGCCATCAGACAAATTTTCTGGAGTACTGTCTGGAGCTTGTGCTCCATATGCATTGCTTCGTGTGACTCTTGCGTTCCCTGATAGTTTTAGTTGTAGAGCCATATTAGTGCGAAGCATCCCAAGATGAAATAAAAAGTAATTATCCTTTCAACCTACTTTTTTCTTTTTTTTAATGAACACATAATGGCAGAGACATATTCAGCAGAAATCGAAATATAATCCTCACAGATCCCTTGCTGCCAACCTCATTACCTTATTTAAATATCGGAGCTTCTCTGTAAAGAGAAGGAATGCAATGCAAGATAATCTTCAGAAATTGTCAGGTCAGATTTCCTGATGCTATTTCGCCTAGAAACTAACCGTTTGTTTGTTTGTTTAAAAAATGCCCATAAGGTCACCGGAGAAGGACTTTACCATTCAGGTCTTAGCCTTGCTCTATCCGGCGCTAATAAATCATGAGCTGGTAAAGTGAGGCTGCAGCTACTGCTTTGTGGATAAGGTTCAGGTGTCCATCCCTTCCCCTCCCCTGCCCACACTTAATTTATATTATAGGTGTAAAGCAGTGTCTGCTCAGCTAAAGGTCTCCTCCAAAACCCTCACGGCCACAGTTCTCCCTGGCATGAAATAATTTATGAACAAAGTTGCCAGGTTTTATGAGACAAGAGTGTCAAGTTTGTGATAGCTTTATCTATTCTGGACACGGACTCTGACTGTCTAAAATATAGATCAAAGACTGTGCTGTGGGTATAGATTAAGAGAATGTGGTGTAGAAAAATAATTTACAAAAACAATATTGCCTCAGTAGTTCGGCTCTGTGTTTGTGCAGGAATAAAATCTTGGCGCATATAAAACACAAAACAAAAATATCTGTTAACAACAGAACAGCGCTATTGTGAAAGTCTGACATTCGGGAGGGGTGTTACCTCTTTTCACGTAAAGAAGACGTAAAGAAGACACCGAGCCTGGGGGGTGATCATTAGACCGGAAAAGAGCCACGATCCATCTATCTGTGCCGTTTGAAGCAGCCTGACAGAGCTGAGATCTCTCTTCTCTGCCTCTCAATGTCACACTAACCCTCTGTCCCTGATGCATTTTCTTTTCTTTTTGTCTCATCCCATTCTCCCACTCATGCCTCCTCATCCCTTTTCAGTCAGGCTATTTGTCCACATGGCTTTTTATTTTTCCACATCTCTATTTCTACAGTATATCTGAAGGCAAGCCACATAAAAGGCCTCCCTAAATTGGATTGGAGATGAATATTGGTGAGGTTTTATTGATAACAATAACAGTATGGATTCTACTTGTAGGACATATTCTTTATTGACCTTCATTGACTTCTGTAAGGGTGCAGAGTAACAGAGTAAATAAAGGTGCAAGTATGCCTGCATTGATAGGAAAACTGGTAAGCTTGGAGGCTTGCAATTCCTATAGAATGGACAATTTGGATCTTAACTTGAACCAATTCCCAGTTCTCAGACCTATACAGTGTGGGTTAGCAGAGGCCACATACAATATACAATCCTGGCAGATATTTGTTGTCTTTCTGTAGAGGAGGTCAATACCATTACGCTGCTTAGAGATTTCCATCATCCTCCACTCTGACTCTGAGCTCTGCATCGTCTCTCTTTCAACTTCTTGGAGGTCAGAGGGACGGAGATACAGAGAGAGCCCTCTCAGTGTTCGCTGGCATTTCTGCTCCATGGATGAGCGGCGACAGGAAGGAAGGCTGCCATTTCTGCAAGAACAGGCGCGGGGGTCAAACTGATAGACTGGATTCTGACAACAAACACTCACCAGGTGCCGGTTAAAGAGATGGCAGGGCAGCGAGTACAGGTGCCCTCACTGGTTGTGTAACAGGAGAAGGTATAGTTCAAAGTCTCCCACCGCTTACACAACAGACTCTGACCACCTCTCTGCCGTCTGCCACTGTGTTACACAGGCTCTGTGGACTGCTGCGTGGCCATGTTCCTTTTCTATAGAAAATTTGCTTCTTTCACCAGTTTCTGCCTTCCGCTTTAATAATTTGTCTGCGACCACTCAGTGTCACCAAAATAATATTTTACTGGCTGAAAATCTAATCAGAATAGAGTACAACACTACAAAATTCCAAATTTCTCCATATTACCTATAACAAATTGTGACACAAGAGACTGTATTGAGAAATTAAAAAGACTTGCATCACATCCACAAAGCATCTATTTTTGTGTCTGCTGGAAAGAATTCCAAACAGGTCCACGCTCATAGCTTTGCCACATGAGTGACAACAGGTTGATGGATGGTTTGAAAGGTGAATCAAGGTGACTACCAAATGAGTATGAAATCAGAGTAAGATGCCCGCATGTTTCTGCTGTTGAAATCCTTTACCTGGTTTTGTGACAACAAAGCTATCATGTGATCTCTGGCACGGGACACAAAACCGCCTTTCCCAGAACTCTCAGGGGCTCACACACCAGCTGCATCATTATCTCTTCTCAACTCTGTTCTTCTACTCCGTTTGTCTCTCGCAGTAATTCCTTCTCTCAGCAAATTCTTGACAAACATGGTTTAACGCATTGATAATGTTCTCTGCTTCAACAAAAATTGCTAATCTTTACCTCAGCATCAGAAATGGAGTGGAGGGAAGGTTAAACATAGTCTTTTCTGACTGTAACGACCAACCTTTCCTTGCATGGAGAGTGGTTTTGTAATGAAACAGTTGTGGCTTAACACACACTCTTTCTGGTGGTAGGAGCTTGAACAGTGCTGTGGACAGTAGTGCTCGTGTTCCAGCAGTTTTCCAGCAGTTTTCCAATTCGATCTTTGGAATTTCCCATTGGCAGCCGGAGCTTTGGTGGTTCCTGGTTCCTGGGTTCTTCTCTCATGGTTCTTCTCTCATGGTTCTCAAGCTGGTCAGGTCTCGTGTTTGTATGCATCTTTTCCACTCATCTTTTGTCTCCTGAAGCAGTTGATTAAGGCCCACCAAACGGGGTGGAGCATCCTGTTCCTGCACTGCTTAGCACACACCTGTTTCACATGTACTCATCGTCGTAGCAGTACTTAAGGACCAGCTCCAGCCACTAATCACCACCAGATTGCCATCTTCGATTTTGGTAATTCAGCTCTCAGTGTTACCTCTGTGTTTCTCTAGTTACTCCAAAAATTTCCCCGAATATTCCCAAGTGTGCTCGCCCTCTGAAAGAAGCTTCTCCTTTGATTCCTTACTGGTACCATTAGCCTTCAGAATCAATCACCATTAACCTATATTACCTGCCTGCAAGTCCACCCTCTAGTGTAATTACCTACCTTTGAAACCATGACCTGTGCTCCCTTTACAGCATTCTGTTTGGATCTCTCAAATTTCCCCCCCTGCTGTGTTAACTGATCATTGCTTCAAGACTTCTGGTTTGTAAATACAAATTTTAAAAGAACAGCACCATTGGTGTTTAGTTTGAGCTTTGAGCTGGCCTCACTTGCCATGACATTTTCCTAAACATAACCAATTAAGACAAGTTTGTGTCTTCTTATTGACCTTGCTAAAGTACTGACACATCCAAATAACTTGCAAGTTATTTGGATGTGTCTACAGTGCAAGTACAGAATCAGAATCAGAAAGGGTTTTATTGCCAAATGTTGAGCGGGTTTACAACATTAGGAAAATGCTGAAAATACAGTTGTTTAAAGAATGATCTTGGGATCTGCAGTTCTAGAAATGGCTCCAAGAGACCCTCCCAGCATCTACAAATCTCCAATTATCCATTTTAATCTGGCAAAGAGAAACTACCAGTTGTAGTCAACTAGGATCACTGCTAACAAGAAGTCAATCGGCCTTGTACTCATCAAGTTAAAAGACATTGTATCAGTGTATGCAAACTTTTGAACAGAACTGTAGCATACTGGAATAAGGTTTGGCTGTACGTAAATTTTAGAGTTTTTAGTAAAGAAGGTGAGGACTAATTGGAAGCATCCTTTGCTAGCATGCTATACACACACAAGTCCCAACACCAGCATGGGAAATCCAGATTTCATGCTTGCGGCTTGAAACCTATGCATCGTTAAAGAGAATAATTATGATGAAAAGAGTGATTTAATCTGACCTGTTGGTGGAAACATTATTTATAATTCAACCGCCTCATTGCTGGCTCTGTGTTTGAGTTGTTATGGTATATGCAAGCATTCTCATTCCCATACAGGCAGCAGACATGAACTCATTGGCATATTTGCCTTGAGGACTGCTGCAAGACATAATGAGCCAAGTGAGTTAAGTACATGATAAAGCTAAAATGACTGCTTATAATGAAATGAAGAGATGACAGCAGCAACTGGCCACAGAGGAAGCTGGCAGTACCTCGGCTCTCAGATGTTGCTCTGCTCAATAGCGATCGATATTCAGACACAAATGCCCTCCAACTAAACATACACACAGACACACAGCAGCTGCTGAAAGTCTCTATCTCCCATAATCAACTCATTTGTCTCTTGACTTCCCATTCCTTGCCAAAGCTGTCATCAAATAACAGTCCCTAATGCCTTTTTTTTGTTTCATATGCACATTTAGTTTAATCCTAGAATCTAACTGACACACTGGCTGGAAGATATTTTTAGTTTAACATACCCAAAACTGCAACGTAGGAATGAGCCTTGAGTTTACAATCTTATGTAGAAATTATACAGAGCTGCATATCTAATTCAGACATACATCAAAATGTAATCTGTAATTTATTATCAATAATTAGTTACACTATTTAGGACAAACTCTAAGTTGTGACCATTTTTCACTTTGTATGTCACTCTAAGCTCTTGTCCTACATTTCCCTTTACATTTTTAATCAGTTTCTAACCTTCCATTAGGTCCAGTTTTAAGTGTATACATGTACACACTGGCACTGTGGTCGGTATTCTGATATTTTTTCCATAAGAAATCTCTAGCTCGTTTTTTAAGATTGTTTGATCAGCCTGAGGAATATAAAGTACTTGCTCATAAATAAAAACGATAAATAATAAAGATACAGTACTGTGCAAAAGTCTTGAGCCACCCCTCATTCTTTACATCTTGCTAGGAAAACAGGAAATAGGTACAACAATGGTTTTGAAATGTGTTTCTGAAAGGGACCACTAAGCCAGGTGGAGGATTCAAACTGAGGATCTTCTTGCTTTGAGGCAGTGTTTTTGCACCATTGCACCTTCATGCATACATTAGTTTTCTAATATTGTTACTCTTAAAAATCATGTATTAATGTGAGTTTGTCTGGCTGGATTACAGCGTAAGAGCTGCTTATTTCCACATTTTCACAAATGCAATTTTCAGGTAAATTCATGAAATAGTTTCAACCCAGATGCCCGTGTGTAAACAAGCAGTCTTTTGCACTTGTGAGTTCACGGACGGACAAGATGAGATGTGGATTTTCAGCACACACCAGGCTGTTTTTCTCCTGTCAAACTTTACTGACCCATCCAGCACACTTTCAACCCAGCACACGATGTTTTGAAAATGTGTCAGACGTACTTCCAAACTATGCCGATAACATCCGCACTCCACATGTGTGTTTGACTGGATCTGGGCTGAATTATTTTTACGCTTTACCGAACAAGTTCCACTTATTCCTCTGAGTGGGACTGGATCAGAAATCTTTCTTGTTTACATGTGAGTGTGAGGCAGATGGGTAAACAACACAGACAGCAGCCTCTCTTAGAGATGTGCAAATTCAGCTTACCAACGGTACCTGCCACGCTCTGCATTCTCTTTATGCAGCTGCAAACCAGCTACACCACAAAAACATAAAACTAAATGCCAGGGATGTTCAGAATTTTAATAGTTCGACTGAGGCACGGCACAGAAACACAGTTCAACATAGATCCTCATTATCATCAGCGTGTGCAGGCATTTATATGTAGGTGCACAGCTGAAGACATAATAGTGAATGTGAGCTGCGTGGGTGTTTTAAGTTGTTTAGTATTTGCCAGAAAGTGTTTAGGGGCCCTCACTGTCTGAACAAACGACACTCCGAACTTTTGAACCCAAAGCCTGGATTAACAGCTGACCTGGGAGCAGCGGAGTCTGGGAAAGTATAATTAAGGTTGATTAAGGAACATTCCTGGGGTCTGTTTCTGCATGTTAAGTGAGCTGTGGAGGTTGCAGAAGACCCGGGTCCCTATCAAAGTTCATAGCTGAGAAGGAAATCTGAATCTTCATCACGAAAAATGCGACATGGCGCCACCTAGATGCAATCACGCACTGAAAAAGCATGCAGAGATATGTGAAAACTTACAGCCACACACACACACACATACACAAACTCCCTTATTGTGTAGTTGCACAGCAAAGTGAATGGAGAGGAAAACAGCTACGAATGTTCTAGAAAGCCAACCAGTCATTACAGCAATTATCCCTATGGCGTCCACAGTATAATTAGATGAACCATGCAGCACTGTACCTATAAATACTAGACTAAACAACAGTAAACAAAGGGACAACCGCAGCCAGCAACCTCTCACATTAGACTTCAGCTCCCTCCCACAAACCCTAACAGCAGCGGCATCAACAATAACCGTGGCAGCGCTGACAACAGCAGCAGCAGCAGCATAAATCAGCAATAGGATGCTCACAATTAAACATTGCTCAAGTCATTTATTACAGAAGCAGTCACAAAGGCACAAAGAAATGTTTTCTTGATTGAAACCACTGCCTTTTACAACATCATCAGCCCGCAGCTCTGCTCCCTTTCATTACAGTTTTCTCCATACCCTCATTGTTTCCCCTTTCCTGTACTCTCTCCATCTTAAAGCAAATGTGTGTCACTTTCGATCAGTCTGGTTTGGCAAAAGTACTGAAACGGGCCTGGAGATAAACTACGCCTGTGTTTCTGAGAGCTCAGGAAAGATCGCTGGTGAGCGAGCCGAGAGGGCAAAGTAGGTCAGAGAAAACAGGAGCGTCACGTCATGCGGGGTGGACCTATAACCGAACAGGTGTTTACCAGGCTAGTAAATAGCTCTGCGGTGTGACTACAACTATATTTACAACTTACTAACAAATAGCAATTTGAAAAACACCCAATTACCTGCCTTAGTCAGTCACATAAGCTACAATTCTGTTAACAGTATTTTGAGCACTCCTCCATCTTTACCTGCTGCACCAATAGTAGCTTTCAGGTGAAGTTCAGGCCAAGAGTGAAGAAAATTAAAGTCTAGGATTGTTGTGCGGGGTGAATGCCAGTTACTCTCGCAGGCCAACATAAAGTCACACAGATATCTTTGTAGAAGTGTTGCTTTTTCCTCAAAACAAATAAGATTTCTCTCTCTCTTTGTGTTTTTGTGTGAGGAGGCAATGTACTGTGAATCACTACTAGCTTATACTACTTATTTGTTTAACCACGGTTCAGTAGCCTGCTCAGTGACGGACCCCTACTGTTAAGGTGTTTACTTCTATCCCTGTTTTTTTTTGTTTTTTTCTTATTTCATGGAAGCTTTAAAAGTTGTACATTCTACTCTGCTGTACTTCATAAGTTTTTTCCCCCTTTTTCAGAGTCCAAGATGCAAAACAGCATATTAATTTTAGATTTTACACATTTTACTTCCTGAATGTTTTTAAATTTCAAGCATATTTTTTCTTTATAAGCAGTCCTATTGTTTGTTTGGGGTTTTTTGTTTAGGGTAGGGGTGGCCAACACCAGGCCTCAAGAGCCGGAGTCCTGCAGGTCTTAGGCTACGTTTACGCTGCAGGTCTTAATGCTCAATTCAGATTTTTTGATCAAATCCGATTTTTTTTGTCTGCTTGTTCACACTACAAATAAAATGCGACAGCAAACATGCTCTATGAACCCTCAAAGTGGCCCGCATGCGCAAAAGAAGACGTCACACACAACGTGCTCTGTGTAGACCCAGACCAAACAGTATTGTTTGACTGATGGCCCTTAATATAAAGACTTGTTTCAGACTTTACGTTTCCCAATTTTGCTTTAAGTTATAAAGTTATTTTGTTATCTACATATGGCCTAATAATGATCCTTATTGCTGTTTTAGAGAAGAGCGGTGCTCCAAAGGATAGTTGCAGATTTCTGTCAGAATCTGCAGGTTATACAGTACAAATAAAATGTTCACGTTTCTCCAACATTGTCTTCCCAACAGTTTCACTGGATGGCCAGGAAGTGTTCACGATGTCTTCTCTGGTGCTGATAATTGGCGTCTGTCTTGTGTCAGTGACGTAAAAGATGAATTTAATGCAACTTGACCATTCAAACAGCAGTCGCTTTCTAAAACATCAGATATGCATTGCATTCAGTATCACATACGAAAGTGACCCAGGTCGGATTTGAAAATATAGGTGTGTTTTTCACACTGTCAAACCATGATCGGATATGGGTCGCACGGGGTCAAAAAAGATTTGATGCGCTTTCGCCTGCAGTGTGAATGTATCCTTAGATGTGTCCATCACAGCTGCATTTCTTGACGTTGTCCAGAATCACAGCTGATTTTAATGACTAAATTACCTCCTTAACATTTCTTGAAGTTGTCCAGAGGCCTGGTAGTGAACTAATCATTTGATTCAGGTGTGTTATCTAAAACCTGCAGGACACCGGCTCTCGAGCCTGGAGTTGGCCACCCCTGGTTTAGGGTCCATTAATGGTAAAGTTGGTTGATGTTAAATTCCTTTTTTTCAGTTTCTCTTTACTTTTTTGAAAGTCTAACTTCTTCTTTTTTTAATTACAGCTTCACAATCCTTTGGTAAATTTCAGCCATATTTTTTCCACACATGTCAGTGGATTCCTTTATAAAGGTACATTACATTGGCAGAGGTCTGCCCTGTTGTTCAGGTTAAAGTGCATATTTACAGAAACAATAACGTCTAAACGCTTCTTTAGACGACATTTTGAAGACTTAAAAACAAATACAGGGTACGGTCACAGAGACCCAAGGAAGTCAAGTGGAAAAGCTAGAACAATCAACTACTGGCGTTCCCACATTCTTGGAAGCAGAGAGAAGTTATTACCACTTTTAACACTTGCCAAAGAAGATTAAAAAAAATTCCCATGAGTAATTGCAATTTAACCATAATACACAACTGTTAAAGCAGTGATAATGAGCAGATCATTTCATATTTGACCTAATGTAACATCAACTATAAACAAACTAAGGAAACAACACATCACTCTGTATTGTTTTGAGAAAAGTCAGGGCATAAATTGCACTTTTATTTTGTTTCTCTTTTGTTTTTTGTTTGTTTCTTCGTAAAATGCATGCTGTGAATTCCTGGCATGACTTCTCAGATGACAGCCTTGTGCTTTGGCTGTGTTCTTTGTGGATAATATATGTTGGTGGCAGGTTTGCTGCTGCTGAAGGGAATGCTCATGTGTGCGTTTTCAAGCAGGTGTGCTTGTTGGTTGGCGCATCCTCCATCTTAATTAGGTCTGTTCCACTTCTTAATGTCAGTGCTAATATTAATTTATTTAAACACTTTACCCACCATGTTACCTAATTTTACATTAGCACAGTGCAAACTAAGGTTGCATTATTTACCTGCCCACATCAGCGTTTAAATCGTAACATTTTAATCAAGTCATGTGGAGGTTTTGGGTTTTGCAGATAATAACTTCAATAAGGAGCCCAATAATGCTTGAAACAGTAAATTCAGCAGAACAGTATTATTTACATTGCAGCTGATTGCTGACGGTGTAAATTTCATAAATACTGTGCGGCAGAGCAAGCCTGCAGGAAGCATGCCTGAGCCGAGTGTCTGCCTTGTGCAGACATTTTATGATACCTTTTTATTGCCAATGACATAAACAGCACATGACATCTTAAAATATGTTTAAAAAAGGCTCGTCCCAAATCCTAACAATAAAACTCAGCAATGAGAAACAGCTGTTGGATGAGTCAAAATAAAAAAAAAAACTGGCAAAAGGAGGTGAACAAAACATAAAATATCATATTTGAACACAACTGTGTCTAACTAAGCTGCAGCAGGAGATGATGCTTACGTCTCTTGTCGGGTGAGTTTAACCCCATCGCACACTGACAGCAGGTGACTTTGGTTAATGCATTTCACATCTGCTCGACATGCCACCTGGCTACCCTCTAAAATGCCTTAAAACACACACGCACAAACACACAGAGAGAGCGAAGGAAAGAGAGAGTGTGTAAAACATTAGACAGAAATCTACTGAAAATTTCATTGGCATCCACTAATCTTTCATCATTCAACCCAGTCTCGGGGCAAGTCATGAAATAGTCAAGAAATGCAATCCATTTGTTAATGTACATGGACACAGATTGTCCTTTGTTTTTTTTAAGAGTCAGATTAACTTTGAAACTCATACATTTCAAATGGAAGTGTGTTTCACGTCATAACACTTTTTTTTTTCCTCGATTCTTCTAATGAGCATTCTCATCCATGCAACCTGGAAAAAAGGGGGATTGTAAAGAAATGATGAAAGTTCAGTTCTAACCCAAACCTGTAAAGAATGAAAACACAATTAAAACTGTGAATAAAATAATGGTAAAAAAAAAACAACAACACAAAAGAAAGTTAAAAGTCCCACGTGTCATATATGCCAACAGCTCCTATCTGCCAACTACTACAGACAACTGGAAGCATTCCAAGTGGTTTCCATGGTCACAAATAGGAAAAAAAATCCATGACTGTTTCACAAATTGATTTTTAGACTGGACATGTTTGCCCGTGCCCATGAACACAAATCAGTAGATTCAATTTTGTGAGTATTTCACAAGCTGATGTGAGACATGTAATGAAATGTATTTCAATTCAATTTCATGATGAGTTTGTAACAACTATTATCTCATGGGCACTTTATGTTATGAGGTCAGGTCACCTTATACTTTTCCACAATGCACTTTCAGACCTGCTGCAGCTGCTGATAGGCTTAAACAAGGTTCACTACCAGTACATTACAGTACAGTGATTTTCTCAGTAAAGTGATTGGGTAAAGTTCAGAAAATTGAATGGCAGCAAGTCATGCGGTCTGTATCAAGCTATAAAATATATCTTACTGTGCAGCAGCTAAAGCCAAAAAAGGCTTAATAAAATGTTTTTTTATGAAAAATGTTGGGTACTACTAAAAGTGCATCGGCAATGTTAAAGAAAATATTCACTTTTATAAGCAGAAATTTTGGTTTTGGAGATTTTAGGTTCAGTATTTAATATATAACAGTAAGATTCCAGCTAAAATCTTCAAAGATGCACCTTGCGTAATCTCCTTGTCTTCATACATATATCATTAACTAAAGTTGCTTCAACTGATTTCAAAACTGGCAGAGCTGTACTGTTGTTTAAAAAGGAGACAGCAATTTTGAAGTTCACTCTAGACTTGTATATTGCCAGTTGCATCCAAAATACTTAAGAACTTTTTCATGATCAGTGGCAAGATGCTATTATATAAATTTCAGACCAGGGTATTCAACTGATACTGCTCTCATATACTAAGATTTAATATGGATAGTGGTTTGATGTTGTATTGACTGACCTTCAAAAGGCTTTTGATCGGATCTTTCTATTGTAGAAGCAAAATTAAAAGCAATAGGGTTAGGTAATGTTTCTGTAACTTGCCTGAAATCCTATCTGTCAGAAAGAAACCGTATGTAGACTCAAACAATGGCTCCTGTAGGTCCCCTCTTGGAAATGTTAATTGTGGTGTACCACAAGGCTCTATTTTATGCCCATTGCTTTTTTCCCCCCATCTATGCTAATGCCACGTCTCAGGCTGTGTAATCAGTGAAAAAAATCCCAAGAATAATAAAATTGTGTCAGAAATTACAATATGTTAGCCTCTGGCTGGTATTAAAAGTAAACTACAACATTTAGATTCTTACGCTGGGGGGACGAAAGCATCCTTTTCATTAAAAGAAATGTAAAGGTTATGCTCTGCACTGATCTAACCAAACTGCATGTGAGTCATGGTTTAGCAACCTTCAGGAAAGAACCAATACCTAATCACAGACAGCTCAAAATAAATTTGTACCTTATATTCTTAATTATCCAAATCAGTAAAGTCTGGTGTTTAATAACTTCTGTAGACTAAAGTGGTCAAGTGTTCCAGTAGTGGTGGATCACTTATCTTTAAACCTCATGTATAATATTCATAGCAATACTTCTATCGGGGTTTGGAGACCTCTTTGCAGTCCCTCAGTTATTTTCCATATGTTACTCTTAGTGTTAAAACATAGAGACAAAAAGAAACTATGGAACGAATCATGCTTCTGTGTAAACATTCTGAATTTAGGCAAAATGTTAATTTTTTTTTCTTTTTTTTGCCTGTCCCATTTGGTTCTTTAGCCGTCAGAATTGTTGTCTGAAGACCAACAAGGATACCCAATGGATTTACTTTGCCAAATGGATCATCATGGCATTGGTCCATTTGATCGACCTTTGTTTTTATTATTTATTATATTTTATTTTCAGATGTTACAGATGGGACAGACGTGAGTGAGGGATAGGAAAGGGAGAGAGAAATGTTAATATTTTTGTTAATCACAATGAAGAGTGTTGCACAATCAACTCAGTATGTACTTTGTTACAGGCATAATGATGGTAATGGTTGTTATTTTAATGTTATGGTTAAATAATGTCTTTGAATTCTAGTTAGCCAGCTTGTGATTGTTTTTTTTGTTTGTTTGTTTGTTTGTTTGTTTGTTTGTTTGTTTGTTTGTTTGTTTGTTTGTTTGTTTTAAACGTGCACTTTTTCTGTTGGGTTTTCTGTCATGTAAATCTTCCAAAAGATCCACAATGGAAATAAGCTGACCTTTATGATTAGTTTTTGACGATCCTTATTGTGGTATATTATTACATCCACAGTATCATGGTCTTTATTCATATATGTTTTAGTCTGTGATATTGTTTGGTTTGTGATATGCACTGGAAGTAAATAAAATTAATTAATCAGTCATTTAAAAAAATCCAAAATTCCTTCAATTACAACTTACTACCCACAGTGTGTTGGTGAATTTGTCTGCAGAAACTCTGCCCTCCGCCTGTGCTTTCTAATTTTCTTCCTGTTTTTCTGCTGTGGGCAGAGTGGGTGAGTATCCCCCACAATGTCTATTTGCATGAACCCTATTATAAAGTGGCAACCATATTCCATTCTTTTAGCACCTCCTTCTTCCGTGCTTTCTGTCATGGATGAATAAAATGCAGATCAGTGTGCCTATTTGACCAGTGGAAAAGCTGAGGACACATAAAAACACAAAGAAAGGAGGCAACAGAGAACAAGATGTAGTGTGTATGCACTGAGCCACTTTACCACAGGTTTGTGTGAAAGCGTTTATTTGTTCTTTAAAATGTTGCCTCCATGAAACAGTTCACTGCTTTGTTCATGCTAATGCCTCTTTCTCGTCATTAACTCTCCAGGTAGCTCAACCATAGCTGTTATCACTCTCTTGCGCTTGGTTATCCTGGAACACTGCACAAAGTTTAAATGTCTACACAGAAGTACAATTGTTTTATTATACCTTTAGGTTAGGTTATGATACAAGGCTTTTTTCACTTTAAAGTACAGATTTTTATCCAACGCTACTGCTGGTAACTCCCATCCCAGCATCCCTTCGAAAATAACTAAGTCACACCCTGTAGTTAAACAGGGTATTAAACACACACAGACACACACGCATGTGCTTTTTACACAGAAACAAATGAGCAGGTGTCATTACCTCCACAATAAAATGTTTTGGTCAAACATTTTCTCCAGATTATTTCATTTTCCTTGGTTTTCATTCAGCAACCATAGAACTCCTTTGTGATTTCCACTCACGCAAACTCTCAGGTCCAAGCACTGGCCAGGCTCTGTTAGGCCTGCGTCTGGTCTGGCATGCCAATGCTCAGCTGGACTCACGCAGATATACTTCATGTACTCATTTCTGGAGCTTTAAAACTCGAATCCACAACCATTCAACCCAAAGAAGTATTCTGAGAAAATGTTAGGAGGAGCTGGCTGCACATCACACGGCAACTGGCCCAGTAGTCATTCGTGAGCGTGTAAGTACACACACACACACACACAGACTTAGACGCACCAGCAGGAATTTCAGAGGGAAAGGGAAACAGTGGGGGGGGGGGGGGGGGGGGAGTAAGAACAACAGGGGCGAGACAGAAAGAGAGAGTACATGTGTAAGAAAGTGCAGAGCCTTTGAAATCATGCTGCCACGTCAACAACTTGAACTAATGTCCTCCTTCTGATGCACTAACACAGAAGAACACATTTGGCTAGCTGTCACTACCACGAATTCCACTTCTAACAAAAACTAGTTCATGACCTCGAGAACAAAAATTACCTCTTGGACAACCCTTAATGTTTTCTTCCAACTTCCTGACACCCATTTTAAACCGATTAAATCGACTGAATTAAGGCAACATGTTTAGAAAGCCTCTGGTTTCCATATGATAAGCAAGGTGAGAATGTTTTTTACTCTCACAGAGCATTTTGGGCTAAAAAAAATGATCCGTGTGGCTTTTTGCACACAACTTTTGCTGCATTAAAAGCATTTTATTAACTGTATAGAAGTGGGCATCTACTAACAACGCAACAAAAATACATTTACACTTATTTTATATTGTTTTGAGTGCAGGTTTGCCTGCATTTGTTAGTGGCTTTCTCAGATTTATTCTGCAACCATTTCATCATGTCCTCACCATTAAAAAGGGCTCAGACTCTTGAAGGTCTGTTAACTACAACTAATATAATGAACAACAAGTGAAGCAGACACAAGCGCAGTACTGAAAGTCCACAAAGTTCTGCAAAATCGAATTTCCCTGTGCAACCACAACAGTTTGAAAGAAAATGTTAATTTGTTTTTACAGTCAGTAAAGAAGCAAAACAGAAGCAGTGGATGTCACACTGATTACAGACTGGTTATGCTGCATTCTCAGCAACATTGCGGACTGTTCAAGGCATGCATGGAGTCATGAGGAAAGTTGCAATTATTGGAGTGTTGGACTGATTAATAACCCTGTTGTTTAAGAGTCAAAAACTAAATAAATGGCTTTAAACTTTAAATCCACAAGCCAATCAGGGGCCTTTCTGTGCAGGATTTCTCCAGGCACCCTTTCACACCTGGGAGGACTTCAATCCTCAATGCAACCCTGAATTGTATGAGAACTTAAGAAAATGAAATGCTGAAAAATCCAAATTAAAACAAAATTTGAAAAAATAACATACGATTTATAAATCAAGTGTAATTACAGAATTTATAACAATTACAAAGTTTAGCAGGTTAAAATCGATATTGTGTTTGCTTGTCCTTGAGAAAATATCTACTTATACAGGGTGCATCATCAAGAATCATCTGATTTCAAAAGGCTTTTTAAAAAAATAAAGTAATGGACATAGAAGCTTAAAATGTGAGGCTAAACATAAAGTTTTACATGTGTCCACCTGTGGACACAGAACATATACCCACGATGACACCCCTCATTAATAGTAAGTTTTGCATTCCCTTGGAGAAATGCTTCAGATGAAGGTAAAATAGTTATTTACAGCTGTGTTTTAATATTGTATTCCTGAACTCCCACTGTCTGGTAGGAACACACTCAATTGTATTTATTTATGGGGAGTGAAACCTGTAATCCACATTTCCTAGCTCATCTCCTCAAGTGGAACAACATAACTGAAGTCACTTTAAGCGGAGCGGTTCACAGATTTGTTGCCTTGTGTGCTGTGACTGTTTACTCAGCCTGTTCAATAATGGCCGGAAAGGTACCCCTGTTTGTGTGTTATTAGTTTAGCTGGATTGTGTTTGTCTTTGAAAGTGAATCCCGGTAATAGCACAAACATTTTCTTTCGACTTTATTTAATAGAAACACCACAGGTAGAAATCCTGTATGGATTAACAGCGCCATCTTAGCTGATGCTAATAGCGGTAAAGACTAATTCAATGGCTTTTAATGTCTAGTACAGCTAAACTATGCTAGCACAGTGATAACTTAACCTAGGACCTTCAGAAAACTGCAGCCCTGTTCACAGATAGCAGTTGGATACTCTTGCAGCCAGTTCTTCTCAAACAGTAACACATCTGTAGCATTTTCATAGTGTTTCCCTAATCTAGCCATGTGTTATAAACAGATCATCTGTTTATGTGGATCAAAGTTTGGAAAAAGCTCCAAAGGTTAATATCAGGAGGGTTTGTGTGTCAGTTATGTCACACAATTTGCCCCCAGCTTGAGTACACCTTTGCTTCAGTTGCCAACATATAGCTGCAATTCAATTCAATTGAACAACAGTTGCTTCAAGGTGCTTTATATTGTAAGATAAGGACCCCACAATAATATCGCAACAAGAGAAAAAAGCCAACAATCAGATCGCCTCCCTATGAGCAAGCACTGTGGTGACAGTGGGAAGGAAAAACTCCCTTTTAACAGGAAGAAACCTCTGGCAGAATCAGGCTCAGGGAGGGCTGTAATCTCGATTTGACACTATATAAACTGATGTTAGCCTTAATGCATCAGCTAATACTTAACATTCATTTGAACAACCTTTTCTCTGCATACTGTTTGAGATAAGAACCAGCTGTGCTCTCAGTATGTTCTCAAGAAGAAGGACCTCTGTGGAGGTGAAAGTGTAACAAGAAAAGACTTTAGCCAAAGATCTTCACACTCCACACTGACCTCAGATGGCCAGAAATCCAGTCATAATGTAAGTAGATGAAGGGATTTAAAAAAAAAAAAGCAAGGGGCAGGTGCACACATACACACAGAGAGACTCCTTCATTCATATTTAGATGCCGAACGGAGGAAAAACTGCTAGTTATTTTCCTTTTTTCTATATGTGAATAACAATAAGTGGCAGTACTTAATAATCAGTCAAGGAATCACTCAGTTTTAATTACTATTTTTAGCATGTGATCAACATACTGTATAGAATGTAACTACTAAGTACTTGTACTTGCAGCTTGTAAAACCACCATCTGCAATAACTTGAAATAATTGTTTTCTGTATGACTTTTTCAGTCACTCACATTATTGCGGAACAGCTTTGGCCCCCCTTCCTCCTTACGGCAATGCTTGTCTTCAGGTCCTGACACACAATTTCAAACAGTCTTTGACCGAGGCATAGCAACACTTGGATACTTTCTTTTTAATACATTCTGCTGTCAATTTGGTGGCCGACACTGGATCATTGTGCTGTTGCATGATCCAGTGTCGGCCAGGCCTTAGCTTTTGACTCTGGAATCCGGTGGTCCACAGAGGAGTTCATGGTTGACTCAGTGACTGCAAACAAGTCCAAACCATCACACATTCACCACCGTGCTTGACAGCTGGTAGGAGGTATCTGTGCTGATACGCTGTGTTTGGTTTTCACCACTTGTGATGCTGCACTCTATGACATCTCAGCATTAGTACACACCTGAATGCCCCAGACCAACAAATTGTCAAGACTTTTGCACAGAGTCCTGCAAATTAAAAAATTATGTACATGTTTTCAAGATTATTTAAGATAACTTATGAAAGAACAACATTTGTTTAGAGTTCTGATATTATTCTTTTTTAAATGCACACACTGCTATTCTGGCTAACAGTTTGGAGTGGAGTTTGATTTATTGGTCAGCATCAGAATAATCAGGAAAAAATCTGATTTTCCTTGTTTAAAATTTTATGTGGCACATCTGAGATGTTTTTCATTCTTCACATTGCTGTCAGGATCAGATCAGTGCGCTGTGCTTGTCCAGAGGTAATCCTCTGGCTCCATCATGTGCCCGTGAATGTTAATGCAAAAAACTGTCATCCTCAACCTACTTAAGGTACTAAATGTTAATGTTAAACTTTATTGATCCCCAATGGGAAATTCTAGTTTCATTTGCTGTTCTGGAGGAAAACCAAAGGTCAGTCTCAGCTAGATAACAGCACCCGTGGCGCTGTTAACGGTTTAGTGTCTTACTAAAGGACACTTCAGGGGGTGAGTGCGCTTACTGAGACAGGTGCTTCAACCGAGACAGTCCTCCTCGGCCCACAGTCTGGAAAAAGTGTGTCACAGAGAGCCGTGAGTGCGCAGGTTTTAATTTTGAGCAGATATTCACATATTCTAATGAAGCTGGAGGAAGGCTTGGCTGGAACAAAAACCTGCAAACTTGCATACCCTTGGGTCTCATAATCCAGCCTTCGCCAGCTGTGTGACACACTTACTGCTACGGCAACAACTGCCACACGATGCTCCTGAATCTAGTTTAAAAATGTTGAATTATCACCTCACCGTTGCAAGCCTGTGCTGCTCAATTTTACAGTTTTAAAAACCCACGCCTATCTATAGAGAGCCACAAACCGAAGATAGATAGATAGAAGATAGATTTCTTTTACAGTATCTCACAAAAGTGAGTACACCTCTCACATTTTTGTAAATATTTTATTTTATCTTTTCATGGGACAACACTGAAGATATGACACATTGATACAATGTAAAGTAGTCAGTGTACAGCTTGTATAACAGTGTAAATTTGCTGTCACCTCAAAATAACTTAACATAGAGCCATTAATGTCTAAACCGCTGGCAACAAACGTGAGTACACTCCTAAGTGAAAATGTCCAAACTGTGCCCAAAGTGTCAATAATTTGTGTGGCCACCAGAGATGGGCAGTAATCCAATTACTTTTTTCAAGTAACGAGTAAAGTAAGGGATTATTATTGCAAAAAAGGTAATTAGATTACTGTTACTTTCCCGTAAGCACGCTGCGTTACTGCGTTACTAAAACTGTGATTTTATTTGGGAGAATGTCTCATGACAATGACGTAAGCGAGTGCGACGCAACAGCTGTGTGCAGAATAACAATAATATAATAATAATAATATAACGAGTGCGGGAGAGAGTATGAGCGTGCAGCGTTTAAAGCGTGGAAGTACTGACCTTACTTTGAGTTTGATTCTGTAAAAAGTGACAAAAACATTAGCCTCCGCTGCTCACTGCGTTGGAAGAAAACTTCTTTTTACAGCAAAAAAAACCCTAAACTTCCGAGCAAGCACCGAGTACAGTGCCATGTAATGGGAAATTCACAGAGAAATTCGCGGATTCCTGCACCAGGGCAAACATCCGCCTGGCCCACTCCCGCTATACAGGTGAAAATAAAGCAACAGGACCACTAGTCTTTGGCTTTATTTATTTTCTGCTGTGTTTCACTTGCATTTATTTGAAAGACTGAGTGTAAACACAAAAACCTATTTTATTTTATGTGCTGGAATGTGCAGAAAATAGGTTTAAATGTTAAACAAATTTCTTCCAGCCAGTGAATGTTGCATATAATTTAATGTTTGCTTGATGCATAAAGTTAAAAGATTAAAACTAATAAAACAAATTTTAAAAAGAGACTTTTTCCATTTGATTAAAGTTTATATGGTGGATTATGCAGAAAAAGTAGAATTGGGCTGAAAGATCTATTGCTTTCTTATCTATTGTCTATTATCTATTTAGGTTGTAAATCATGTTTTTAAAAAGTAACTAAGTAACCAATTACTTTTGAAAATAAGTAATCAGTAAAGTAACGGGATTACTTTTTGGGGGAAGTAATCAGTAATTAGTGATTACTTTTTTCAAGTAACTTGACCAACACTGGTGGCCACCATTATTTTCCAACACTGCCTTAACTCTGTTGGGCACGGAGTTCACTAGAGCTTCACAGGCTGCCACTGGAATCCTCTTCCAGTCCTCCATGATGACATAATGGAGCTGGTGGATGTAAGAGACCTTGCGCTCCTCCACCTTCCATCTGAGGATGCTCAATTGGGTTTAAGTCTGTATGGTCTTTTTGGAGGCGTGTCGGGGTTGTTATCATGTTGGAATACTGTCCTGTGGCCCAGTTTCTGAAGAGAAGTGATCATGCTGTGCTTGAGTATGTCACAGTACATGTTGGCATTCATGATTACCTCAGTTAACTGTAGCTCCCAAGTGCGAGCAGCATTCATGCAGCCCCCAAACAATGACATCCCATCACCATACTTGACTGTAGGGAAGACACACTTGCCTTTGTACTCGTCACCTGGTTGCTGCCACACACGACTGACACCATCTGAACCAAATACATTTATCTTGGTCTCATCAGACCACAGGTAATCCATGTCCTTAGTCTGCTTGTCTTCAGCAAACTGATTGTGCGGTTTCTTGTGCATTATCTTTAAAATAAGCTTCTTTCTGGGATGACAGCCATTTGATGCAGTGTATGGCATATTGTCTGAGCACTGACAGGCTGACCCCCCCCCCATGCATTCAACCTGCACTCATACATCCATTTTCGAAAGACAATCTCTGGATAATTCGCTGAGAATGTGCACTCAACTTTGTTGGTCAACCATGGTGAGGCCTGTCCTGAGTGGAACCTGTCCTACTAAACTGCTGTATGGTCTTGCCTACCTTGCTGCAGCTCAGTTTCAGGGTGTTGGTAATATTCTTATAGCCATCTTTATGTAGAGTAGCATTTTATTTTCCAGATCCTCAGAGAATTCTTTGCCATGATGTGCAATGTTGAACTTCCTGTGACCAAATTCAACATACCTGTTCCCCATTTGCATCTGAGACCTTGTAACACTAACGAGTCACCAGGAAGGGAAAACAGCTGATTGAAAATGTCTAAATTGTGCCCAATTAGGGGTGTACTCACTTTTATTGCCAGCGGTTGAGGCAATAACAGCTGCATGCTGAGGTATTTAGAGGCGACAGCAAATTTAATTCAGTTCAGCTCAATTCAATTTATACAGCACCAAATCACAACAACAATTGCCTCAGGGCACTTTATATTGTAAGGTCCTACAATAATACATACAGAGAAAAACCCAACAATCACATGACCCCCTATGAGCAAGCACTTTGGCAACAGTGGGAAAGAAAAACTCCCTTTTAATGGGAAGAAACCTCCAGCAGAGCTGTGCATCATCACTTTGTTGAACCAGGCTCAGAGCCCCCCCCCTGAGCCTGGTTCAACAAAGTGATGATGCACAGCTCATCATCAGTGAGGTGGTGGTCTAGAGGAATTTGAGAAAAATGAATGACGGGGGTCTCTTACAAGTTAAAAAAAGAAAAAAGAAAAAAAATCATCAGGATGGGCAGACCGCACTTTCACTTTTCAGAAGACAAAATTGCTTCATTTTCTCCCAAGTTATATACATAACTGACAAATTGCTTATAACATTAAGCTATAATATAAAATATCTCTGACTTTCTTCCTTCAAAATTAAACCTTTGAATTATATTTAGCATATAGAGCCTCAACACAAGAGGTCAAAGTGCCCTTCACCCTCAGCGTTTCTGAGATCATATTCACAAGAACGGTACAGATGGAAACCACAGAATGACTCCGACTGTGTGGAGCCGTGAGAAAACTATATAATCTGAGCCAGTGATCTCCTGTTGGCAACATCTGATGAAGTCACCAACCGAGGAAGAGGAACAGAAATACGCACGTGTTAACCCAAACCTGAGAAAGGCTGGGAGGAGGGAGGAAGAGGAGGGAAAAAAAAAAAAAAAAAAAAAAAAAAAAAAAAAAAAAGCAGGCACGACAAGGAGAACAGATATAGAATTTATTTTCCAATATCCATTGCAAAGAATAAGAGGTGACACGGCTTGAAACAGATAATACAGAATTTATTTTCAACCAGAAGTAGGAAAATACATAGCTAGGTGTAAAGGAAACGAGCAGAACCTGTAGTCAAAGAAAAAAATAATATAAGAAACCAAAAATAATAAAAACTAGACCAAAGAGAATTGAGAGGACGGCTAAGGGGGTACAACGGAAAGCATTGTTTACCATTCAGTTTCATTTTAAAACAGTATGTGTTGATTTGAAAACAGCTGCCTTGATTTCTCATCTGGGTTAATGGACATTCTACAACATTGTGCAAGTGTTTTTGTCTTCTTCTTTTCTCCTTTTTTTTGCTGGTATTTCATGAATGGTAAACAATAGTTGGTCCAGTGCATAAACACAGTGACACAGATCAATATATGTACTCAGCTGACTACAGATAGACAATCCTGATCATTGAACAACTACCACTAAATTGGCAGGGAGAAGGAGATGAGTAAATATACAAGATGGATGATAGGAGGAAGAAAAAAAAAAGAAATGCTGTTCAGGTAACCTGGAAGGGTAAAGATGGGAGTTTTAAAAATAATTAAACAATCACACTGAAAGATGAAATAGCTACATATTCCAGGTAAACATCTAAAGAAAATCTGAATGTGTGAATGTTTCTGGGTATTATTGCCAAGTTTTTAGGACCAAAAAAAAAGAAAAAAAAAAAAAGAAGGGGATGCATCTGAAAAGAGCCGTCAGGTTGAGAACTCAAACTGAAAACGGGTGAATATGCGGTTCAGGAAAAGGACAAAAGTGCTTCGTTTTCCTTACAGCCCTACATTTCATGAAAACTATGAGCTGGATTTAATATAAAAAAAAAACAAAAAAAAAAAAAAAAAACACCATAACAAAACCCTGAACTGGACTGGAGAACTGAACTACGAGCAGCTTTGGTGTGCACCCATGCAAAGAGACGCAGCCTGGGGAGAAGGTTAGAAAAAAAAAAAAAAAAAAAATTACAACTTAAAACCTCTTTACACCTAAAAATGAAACAATGTAAGGAAGAAAAAGGAAAAGCCAAAAAAGTGATTAGTCACTGGGGCTTACAGGTTGTCACAACTCAGCTTTGATTTGACAAGATTCAGTCCGACGCCATCTGTGGTTTAACAAGAAATGATGAAGAGGACGTTTTTGTCAATAGTAGCTAACTAGTTTGACAGATTTAACCACTGTGATGCACGAGAACAGAATGAGATTGACTAGTAGTACTCAAATCATCACAGTACCAGTCTAGCGGCACATCATTTTACACCTCTCACAAAATAATCGAAAGACACAGAAAGAAAAATAAAAAATAAAATGTTTTTTTGTACTGAACTGCAGCCACTAGAAGACAGCTCTGCTGCCCTAACCTACAAGCACTAGCACTCTCCTGCTAGTGCCATGCAAGATCCAAAATAAAGCTGAAATGTAAAATAATAAGAAGAAAAAATTAAAACTGCATATCCCTGCGCTCAAAGTCGTGCTGTTACCAATGATGCAGGGATTTGTTTTTCCTTTTACCCCCACCAGTAAGCTCTCCATCCTTCACTGTGGGAGGTATTATCCAGAACATTCAACTTCTGATCAACCCATCAAAGACTACGTCTCATGATTTCTACAGAGGATTTGGTTTGTGATGGGATGAGCCGAACGGGGAAAGAATTGAGTTTAAGTAAAAACAACGTAGCAAACATAACACCATCGTAGAATTCATGATTTACACATCAACAAACACAATTCAATCTGTTTAGAAAGGAAACATGAGATACATCTTTTATTCACACTTTACAAAAAAAAGAATATTAAAAAAAAAAAAAAAAAGCTACCCCTTGAACAACTACAATACTAATGCCATTCAGGAAAGAAGAAAAAAAAAAAAACATGCATTAAAAAAAAAAATTAAAAAGAAAAAAAGATGGGGACCAAATTTATTCTTCTTATTTAGGTGCTTCCCTCTCACTTTAAAACCTGAATTTCAATGCATTTAAAGTAATGAGATCTTTACTACAAATACAACAGGGAAGGGAGTGAGGGAAGCTGCATATGACCCTACTAAGTGCTTCTCATCTGTATAAAAGCATGACTGTTTAAGTAGCCATCTTGCTTGTGACAGATTTAATTCATTTTTTAAAAAGATGTATCAAATTCATAAGCAACAGGTTAGCCCATCCTAAGTCTGCTGACCCTCATCCCTTGTTTATCCAATCGCAGAGAAAGGAGGACCTTCAACCCTTTCCAAATTATAGAGGGAGGGGCAGGTCCACAAATGGCACTATAGCTGCAGTAACAAGGGTAGGAAAACTATACAAAGTGGTTGAGCAAAGGGGATTAAAAGATGCAGCTTGTGTAAGATAGTCGAGAGGTTAAAGTCCAAGATGGGCAGTTTAGGGTGAGAGGTGTTAGGTTGATGGACAGGCTTAGGGAGGTTTAAATCTGTGGCCGGGCAGGGGAAAGCTAGGGGCTGTGCGTTTCTGGGGGCATGGAGCTGTGTAAAAAGAGAGCAAAACATGAGTGGATTTATAAAGACAGGAAACCCTACTCATGTTCCTAAGAAAAGGAGAAAGGGTTGGTAGTGAAAGCATACCTGATTACTAGAGAGCTTAATGAATAGCAAGGATATACACATCATCATAACATTGTCACAGCTCATAAAAAAAGGAAAATAAACATTAACAAAAACCAAAAAGGACATAAAATCTTCACAAATGTCTCAACAGTATTTAAAAATAAAAGGAGAAAAGGTTGTTCAGGCGTTCGTCGCATGTAAATAGTGCAAGACAACGTCAACTGCTACAGTGAGGCACAATGTACATATATGTGGGGTTTATATAGGTTTTGCCAGTTACATCACTATTGAGCAAGTTATAGAAATGAACAGATGTAACTCATACTTGCGCGTCCTTTTGTCAGAAGTGATGGCAGCGGTGTGGATCAATGGCTTTGTTAATGGGCAAGAAGCAACAGTTTACTCAGTGTCTATTTACATATCAGCAAATGCCAGCAAATCATTAAAAAAAACTGCAGCGAGAAAGGGGAAAAAATATACTGATGCATTAATTACAGTTAATCTCAAGGAAGTGCAAAGTTGTGACAGCGAACGCCTTGAACAATCTCTTCTTACGTCTTTTGTACAAGCTGGTAATATCAATTCATCTCAACATTAACTGGATAAAAATTTAGCCTTAGTTTACAATACAATCTTTTTTTTCTGATCATAATTTACTGATCATAATTTACTCTTCGTACAAAAAACGCCAGAAAACAGGTCTTTTGTGGTTCATATACAATCATGTAAAGACTGAGTCTAGATTTCTATTCTGTACAAACACTTGTGAAAAAAAAACCCACGGCTTTGTGTATGGAATTTATGGCTGGGGAAAGTCACTACTGGCCTCAGTGCTACAGATCTGCCTGCAAATTACATGTGGTGTGTGTGTGTGTGTGTGTGTGTGTGTGTGTGTGTGTGGGGAGCTGGATGGCAACTCCTGACAGTGAGAGGAATGCTGGTTTTATTCCTGTGTATCGGCCATTACTCGCTGTCCCTGCCCTAAAAGCAATCAAGACAAATACTGGTAATAGCCCCCCCACTCCCCAATCGCTTTGCCCATCAGCCTAAATCCCCTCACCGCTTGGTCAAAAAAAACAAAACAAAAACAAAAAAGGTGACGCATGGGCCACATGAGCTCCTAAGCACAAGACTAACCTAACAGCTATACAGGCTGGGGTGAAATTGTCAGCAAACAGGATGGTAGCATCTATCAAATTTTCACATCGTGGCTTTTCAGCACTACACACCATCTGTGTGAAACATCAAATCTAAGCTCGGGATTCTTGTTTTCTAGGCATCTGTGGATTTTGGTAGCAGTACCAGGTCCAGGGTCAGAGGTGTAGACTATCTTGTAGCACCACGGGAGGCCATGACTACACAAAAGGCCTCAGCACCACAGTATGACAGCAGGAAATCTCACCTCATACGAGCTGCGCTACATCCGCCTCCTGGGATACTTAAACTACCAGCAAAAAGCTGCTCTAATCCCAACACATCTGCCTCAACAAATGTGTGTATCCTAGAAAACCAATCATGTAAGCTGGCTGCCCAAACTGTAGGGGATAACTAGCACAAGCAAAGGATGGAGTATTGAGACTGACAAGTCTGCTGTCTTTGCTGGTTTCAGGTTTATACAGGACAGACAGACATGCAGACCATCAGCCATGGAGCTCTTCAGTGGAAAGTCATTTCCTTCAGCCAAAATAAAAAAAAAGTATCCCCCCTCACTCTTAAACCAAACAGTGCCCTAAGTGACAAATATGAATGAGCTACCATCCCTTCTCATTTTAAAAGACAGAAGCAAAGTGTGTAGGGTTGGTGGATCTTGAGAACAAAGGGGAGTCCAAAAACAAAATATGGTACACAAACAGGACTGAATTGAGCAGTTAAAAACAAAACAAACAAAAAAAAAGAAAAATATAGAATATCTATAACATTATACGAAATCCCTGTCAGCCAGACCTCACTGTATGAATATTTTACAGGTTGTGTTTTTATGTCTTCCTCCTTCAGTTTGGTGGAGGGAAGAGCTGGTAGTGGGAGGAAGGAGGAGGGTTGAGAGGGAGAGGCTCCCCCTGGTGGTTAGGCAGGGTCTCACTACCTGCGTGTCGGCAGATGGAGCCCATTCACCTGGGGGGGCAGGTTGGGCAGGAGCAACTCCAGCTGAGCAAAGAGGGAGAAGTGGTCAGAGGGGATGTGTGGATGTGGGCAACCGCTGACATTGTTCTCTACAAGCCAGTGGTGGTCCAAAGGGCCCAAGATACCCAGCACGTTCAGGTGAGGCTTCGAGTAGAAAATATAGTCGATGACACCCTGAGAAGAGAAATAGAGAAGTGACTTTTGCATAGTTTTGTGTAAGAACAGACTGGTCCTCAATATCGTTTAAAAAACAAACAAAAACAAACAAACAACAAAACAAAAAAACAAATACATTTAATATAAAAAAACAAAACAAAAAAACAAAACACCACATATGTGTAATTACCTTAAAATCGAAGGTGTAGTTGGTATAAGGCATCAGGCCGTTCTCATAGGCGGTCTTTAACTTGAAGCCATGGGTGATCCTGCCATTAGACGTGCTGTTCTTGCCATTGCAATTGAATTTGGTCAGACAGTCGCTGTAACGGAGCTCCTTGAAGTCCTTGTGTGTGCAGTCCACTCCACCAGTACTCAGGTACTCCACTACGCCTGAACAGAGAAGAACTGAACCATCAGCATTTAAAAACAAAAAAAACAGATGATGATGACGTCAACGACAACAACTTATCCCACTAAAATATTGTTAAAAATAAAACAGGTGGAACATGGACCATTTTTTATTAGTTAAGAAAAAATACACCGTTTGCAAAGGAATTTGTGAGACTCCATTATTATTTCAACTCAAATTTGACTATAGTAAAAAACTTATAGCAAAAATATATTGCACTACTGTATGCAGTGAGCAGGCTAACAATTCTGTTCACCACCACAAAAAGGCAAATACTGATGTAATTTATGTTTTTATGAATGCCAAACAATTATTTTCATCTATTTATCCAATTATAATCAAACCCATTCTCAATTGCAAGGCAAGAGAAAATTAGGCAAAACAAGGTTGTCAGCATCTTTAAAACATGCCAGATTTAACCATCCTTTACTCGCTTCACTGAGATATGTTCGGCAGCAACAACATTAATCAGCTGTTAACATAAACTCAGCACTTCACTGGAGGCACCTCAAACACTTTTTTCAAATTTATTTTAAAAAAAAATTTTAAATTGTATTTTATGAACAATCGGTGCACTCGAAGTAAAACATTTTCTTAAGAGCAGGTCGAGTACAGCCTACTTACCCGAGTCAGGCAAGGAGTTGAGGTCAGCGCACAGCACCAGTGGAATGGCATTAGTCTCGCCAGAAACAGAGGACAACTTGAGGCTGCGTGTGGCCTTATCCACTATGCTTTTCACCTCTGACAGGAACATCATGGTCTGGACCAGCTTGACATCAGAATACTCTGGGTCCCAGTGCATGTGAGCATTGGCTACAAGGAGCAGCTGCTTTTCCATGCCATGGAGAGACTTACCAGCTGAAATGAGTGGCAGAGAAAGAAGGGTGGGGTGGGGCATTTATTAACAGGCATGTTTAACAGGGCAAAGGGGTACTAAGAGCATTAGGACAAACTGAACACATTGCCCTTGGCATAATCATCACCAAAATCCTCTGCAATACCTCTCGAATAAAATTCAGCGAGAAGATGAATTTGTAGTACAAAGGGCTGATCTTAACTGTCTACTCACAGGAGAGCTCCATCATCTCTTTGCGGACCTCAAGCAGTACAGCTACCCCAATGTTATCCTTTGTCATCACCCTGTTCAGCATAGCCTCTGAGCCCTCGGAGTTAGCCATGGCCAGCTGGTTAAACTCCACTGTGTGCTTCTGCACTGCACTGAACCTAAAGGCAAACGGGGAAAAAGAACTACTTAAAGCACTTTCTAAGCAGAGATGAGCAGAAATAATAAATAGAAAAGTCATAATAAGTTGGAAATACAAAGTATTAAGAGGTCCATAGAAATCAAAACCTGACATATTTGGCATTTCTCACATTCAGGGTTATGACTTTGCTATTGTGGACCATATTTTGTGCGATACTGGCAGTCTTGCCTTGGGGGGTCCAGTTCAAAATGCACAGCTGAATAGAGCCTACCTACCAACATATTGTTTGCAATCAAACTAAAATAAAATTAAAAACAAAATCCATAAATATTGTATCGGTCTGAATGCTACAAAGAAATAAGAATACTTTTCCTCTGACTCTACACAAAACTGGATGGCTTTAGACTTGGGAACTAACTGAAAAGCGCTCAGCCTTGTTTGGGAACCCACGTTTCATAACTATGAGGATTCACACAAAAATTTAGGTCATTGTGAAAGCACAAGAGTGCAAGTGGTTAGAAGAACCAAGATGATGATCTGGATGTGAGAGCAGCCAAATATCAATTAGGTAAGGTTTCTCATTTCATGGTCCTGCTATCAGAAGCTTTTGATCACCTTACTAAAGGAGTTCAGATAAGATAAGATGACCTTTATTAGTCCCACAGGTGGGAAATTTGTTTTGTTACAGCAAAAGTGCAAAGTTATGTAGCAGAAATTAGAAAACACTGGAATGCAATAAAATAAAATACAATAGAATAAAATATAATACTATATACAATAGAATAAAATAGAATAATATATACAATAGAATAAAATAGAAATACTATATACAACTGAGTAGGAAAATACAAAAATACAACTTCGTGAGTAGAAGAATTGCACAAGAATTGCACATATAGCAGTCTTATTGCACATGTGTGGGTTTGTGTGTTTGACCTCAAACAGGACCTCAAACCTGAGAGGTTGGGGTTAAAATTATACATGAATGGTGTGTATTATATAATTATTTATTCTTTTAAACTTCACTGACTGTGTGCATTCTCTGGTAAATCACAACTTCTCTAAAAGAGACAACTGGAGGTGAGCAACAACTATTTGAATGCTAATAAAAGCTACATGTAAAGCTTTTCTTGTCTCTAGAACAGTTTTAACAAAATGTTAAAAGGTTTATCGTTTCAGTTTAACCGTTTGTTGCACATATTGTCTTTATGATGGAACTTTTTGACAGTGATAAAAACATTACTACTATTAGGTGCTATATGAATAAACCTTTTAGCTTTAACGCAAGCATTACTAAAGACAAACTACATTAACCACTAAAGAGTGAAACAAAACTACACATACCAAAAGAATAGTTTCACTTCAAGTTGAAAACAACAGTTAAACTTTAAGTTAAGCTAAAGCTAGATTAGCCTTTTTGGTAATTGCATTATACGGCTGATGGCATCACTGTCTGGAGACTACAATAAAAACTTAATAGACTTTCTCCTTTGAAGTGAAGTTAAACTGATAAGATATGCATAGCAATACTTAAGCATAGGTTACAGTGTCCCAGTGTAATAGACTGGATTTTGAGTGAAAGGTTTACAACATGATATTTCATTTCTTTCTGAGAACTACTGCATCCACTTTGTGGACACTAGAGACAACCCAAAAGGAACATCGGTCACTCAGACAACAGCAGTAGGTGACGTCAGGTTTAATTGAGATTGTTTTATCACTAAGCTAAGCACTGGCTAACAAGTATTAGTGAATATAGTGAAGCAGTTTCAATCTAATTCACCACAGGAACTCAAATCACTGCGAGCTATTCTTAAACCAAGAAATAGTTGCCACAGGACAAAAACTATAGACACATACTTTTCTGTCCTGTAAAAAATTGCACATCCATCCACGTGCTTTCGATCCGACTCAGACATAGTTCTGGCTCGTGACTTTGGACTGAAGAACCCGTCATATCCTTGCTCCTTCAGCTCTGGCAAGAAGAAATTGTAGTACTGCTCTGTCTCAACTTCCTGCAATTAACAGCAAAAAACAAGTTCCAGGGTGAACAGGAAAGGCTGTTATTCATGGAAGTACATCAGTTAACCCCCTCTAAATATAAGGCCATCTGGCTACATTAGCCATCTATTAACAGGATGGGTAAGAGACAGCGTGTGATAAAATAGCCATGAAAATCTGCATAATATAATAACTAATGGTGATCTTTGGGGATGACACTGATGAATAGGAGAAACATCTTTGTGCAAGACATAATTTAAAGAGCTCCCAATTAACACTTCTTGGGGTATGTACACATTTGAAATGCAATACTATTCCCACCTTTTTATTCTTTTATATCTAAAATTTCCAAAACTCAGTTTGTATGTTTTATCGGGGTTTTTTTGGGGGGTTTCTTTCTTCTTCTTCTCACAAAAAAAGTATAACATTTTAATTTGACGCAGACTAGAGTTTACATATTAAAGTCTTTTCTGTTTTAAAATCTGGTTTTGAGCTTACACATTTTTACAAATGTAAAAACTAAATTACAACATTAATAATAAAACTGAAAGTGATACCAGAAGATTCAGGTTCAAGGAAAGTAAGACAATTTAACCTACATGTCCATTGAATAAGTATCATCTGAAAACATCACAAATCTCTGATTATTAGAACTGGTAGTCAATTCAGTATGGATGATCATGCACTAAATTAAATGGGCCAGGCTTGGAAGAGATTCGCAGAAACCAATACAAGTCTCTCCAGCTTGTATAGTTTTGCCTTTTAGCCGACATGACCCCTCCCAAGAATAGCTGCTACATCCATAACAAAACAGTGCAAAACTAGTTTTGCTTCACTCAGTATATGTGCTTGTCTTTACCCCTCGGCGGTCCTAAGGGCTGACAGATTGCAAAGCAAATAAAAACCCATCTAGTGGTGTCTTTATAATGAACAGGTGGCGTCTGAGCTAACGTGGTGCATTTAAAAAAATAAAAAATTAAAATAAAATGGATAACAAACAAATGGATAAAAACATAATGAATTAGGCCTCTAACAAACACAAAGATCACTAGTTCCAATAGAAGCACCTGAATATTTAGCTGCAAACAAAGGTCTAATCTAAGCACTCAACCACAAAAGAAAAGTTTGCAATTTGTTGACACTGTCCATTAGACTGAACACATCACAATTTTCAAAACTGTCAACTGAACATAGTACTCTAATAAGAGTGTTAGCATAACAGTTTAAATGTGATATTGTTAAAATAATGAGTGACAGAATTTTGTGTTTGTGTGTGGTCATGAGAAAATTTTAGACCAATTTCTTGGATCCATTTGATAGAAAACAAAATGGAAACAATTAAGAGCCAGTGAAAGAAACTATGACATCTCTCACCTGCAAGCTGATGATGTCTGCATTGCAGCCCATGATCTCCTGCATTATGGATTTTTTCCTGTACTCCCAGTTTAGAGCCCAAGTGGGACAATAGCCATATAGCTGACGTGTGGCATACTTATCACACAGCACATTGTAGCACATCACAGAGAACAATGCTGAGGAGACAAACAGGAGAAAAACGAACAAAAACATCTTAACTGTGCACACAGTTACAATTAAAAATTCATTAAAAACAAAACAACAACAACAAAAGAACCACAAATCTGCAGTTGCTTGCAACAGTAAAAGAAAATAAAATGCTGAGTAAATCTCATCATTACGGAAAGCACCAAAATCAACTACCAATACTTCTTCAAACCAGGAATCAGATCAGCCGTTCTTTTTGACTCATTTGTTTTGCTTCAGCAACCGAAACAATGCTTATACACTAGACTAAACACAAGTGGCAGAGCTTCTGCTCTAGAAAGAGGGGCGACACTAAATTTCACACCAAACAGATTATAAATTTGTGCACCTTTCAGATCATAGGAAACATTCAGCATGTTTGTGTCAAACTGGGCATTTTCTTGATGATCAGATACATGCGAATGGCAGTCAGTTTATGTGGGTGCAAGCTGGATCCATACTAAACTACATCAAACTTTGGTTTGCAAACTTTGTACTTTACATAACTGTAGCTTCCAGACTTGATGTCATAGTTTACAAATCCACTACCAAATGTTGTAACCTGATGACGCAGTCTTCTCTGGACTGTATACTACTATGAGGACACTTGTGCGCAGTGTACATCTTTAACAGGTCTGAGCTGTCTAAATGAGTTGCAGTCTGAACCGCTCTTTTAGGATCTACCAAATATTTGTGGTTTAAAGCCACAGTGCTCAACTGATCACTGCATTGCATACCATCCTGAAACTCACAACCACACAAGACAAAAACCATACAGGTACTTCTGTTCAAAGTCATGTTGTGTGTATTTTGTTCTTACCCGAGGGCCGTGCTCGATCAGTTTCCTGGAGTGTAATCCACGACCGGGGTGGGGGTTGTTCTGTTGGCACTGAGTTTATGGAAAATGGTTCAGCATAGGTATCAACATATTGTCAAACAGGGATTTATTTAAAGAAAACAAACAAACAAACAAAAACAAAACCACACACACTACATGATCTGTTGAGCCTGCTTACTGATTTACCTTTTCAGTAAAAATGACAACATATGCTGAAACTTCTCACAAAAGCAAGAGAGAGAACACTCACTGCGCTTTATAGCCCCCGCCAGATTGTCTAACAAGTAGCTCAGCAGCCTCCGCGTGCCATCAGGTTCCTGGTAGAGGCTCAGAATTTCTTGTGCAAGTGGGTTTCCTGTTGAAGGAAAAGCAAATCAAAGCTAAATCATCAGTGTTTCCCCTACCCGAGACCTCCTGGGCCCCCAAATAAACATAGGAGGAAAAAAATAAATAAAAAATGTAGACAGAAAAAAAAGAAAAAAGAAAAAAGGATACATTTATTTTGTACATGTCATTACCAATGAGCATTTGTTCACTTCCGCTTGAGTCTGAACTGTACACGTGTTTAACCATGTACTTCACTGAAAATGTACAACCCCTAACCACCCACCCACACGAGGGAATCAGGATAATGTTACTCAAGTGGAACACTTGTTAGGTTACTGTACATGCAATGAAATGTTGCCAACAGCAGTTACTCTGTCTAAAACAACAGCATGTATGACCCTATTTCAAGTTTGTCTTTAATAACAGAAGAAAATGATAACATAAACATCAGTTGCCACCACTGCCAATTCACCCTCTACTGTTGCTGCATCCTTAGAGAAATAAAAATACACCTTATAATATCGAGGGATTTCCAGTCCAGAATGGCTACAAAAACATTGAAGAGCCACTCACCTTTCAACCCCAGTGTTTGTAACTGAAAGAGTTTCCCCAATTCAAATGGCAGAACCCGCAACTGGTTGTTATTTAAAAGCAGTTCCCTGTGGAGGGCAGATGGGAAGTGGATCATTAGAAACTAAACTTCTAAGATTAAAAATAAATACATAAAACTCTGTCTTTCAAAAACATTTTCCGAAAGTCGTCATTTAAAAATACAAGCATTACTTGACAGTGTTAAAATGATTATGAATGCAGCCTTTTAAATTAAAGTGAGACATTTCAACAGATGGGACAAGAGTGACAACAGTGGTAAAAATCAGCAGCTGGTCATTGCAGAGAGAGAGATAGAGAGTGTATGTATGTATGTATGTATGTATGTATATATATATATTTTTTTTTTTAATTAAAGTAAGGTATGAAGAAAATAGTCCTTTATAACCCAATTTAGGATACAGGTTTATCACTTACCTGAGAGACACCATGTTGCCGAGCTCTGCCGGCAGGCTCCTGATCTTATTGGATGAGAGATCCAGGTACACCAGGTTGTGTAGTTTGGCAATGTCTGGCGGGATGCGTGACAGTGAGTTGTCACTGAGGTGCAGGGCAGTGAGGTGGGTCAGAGACCACAGGGCTGTGCTGAGACTCCTTACTCTGCCTGTGGCGAAAATGGGGAAAAGGCCAAACAGGACAATAAGTCCAAGAATCCAACGCCATTTTCACAAAGATAAATGTGAAAGAAAACTGTCCCCCATTGATATGAATAAGTCAAAACAGGTGAGCTGATTTCACAGTGGAAAAACAAAAAAACAAACAAACATGTTTGCAATATTTCTCTTTGATAGTGAGGATTTAGTAATTACTTGTGTGCAGCTGTGCAAAGCAATGGAAAAAAATATGTGAGAGGAAAATAAATTTAAAAACCCCCAAATGATTTATCTACACAAGCAGAAGATACTCACCACTGATTTCCAGCTCAGCCCAGTATGACTTCTTCCCATTTGCTGCCTCCTCACTGGACATAATTGTGTACATCCGCCTGGGATCCGGCGGGTCATATTTTTCCTTGGGCATTCCTATAACACTAGAGAAATAATTTATATTTTAATTAACCAACAACTAAAAGTATACTAAAAATGAAGTTCAAGCTCATAAATGTAGCCTGAAATAATCCAAAGTAAGTTTGAAGTGATGTGTCTCGCTCATCAGGTTAGCCCAGGTGACTGTAGCGACCACCAAGATGTGATTAAAGTCATAAGTTTCCGTTTACTGATTATAAAGCAATGAGTTTCCTTCATATGGAGCTGTTAAAATGTCAACAGCTCCCTATAAAGACCGTGATTTCGCTTGAGTTACATAATTTAACAGCGTAAAATAATTACAACTGTAGAGCCATATTTTCCACGCCAACTTGAAAAACTAGGCTCTTAACAGTGTGAAGCTTTAATTTGTGCAATAATTAAACCACATTTGTAAAAATTAGGTTAGCACATTTTTCCTCTCAGTGACGCTAACTGATTAGTCTAGCTTAACCTAATTAGGCAGCTATCGAACTACACATAACAGACGCTAGTTAACAAACTAGCTCGCTTGCTAACTAGCACGACGGAAAACAGACAAACAAAATTTACCAGTTAGCCGACGCTAACGCCCTTTTCAAGTGGGTAAATGGATAATACACTAAATAATATTAAAAGATACCATGCAGTCTCGCTTTATATAATACCAAAGCACTGAGTTGCGCATAAACACTAGGCCACGCAACAACGCATTAGTTAGCTGTCATTAGCTAGCTTCCACTAGCAAGAAGCACTATCACGGAGATAAACAGAGAGGAACCCTATGCACACAAAGCGACAAAGCTGGACTTGAAAGCAATTTTGAGCTATTTAGCTTAGCTTGTGTTAGCTTATTGGCTAAAAGCTAACATCCTAATTATGTGAAGCTGACCACTTCCTATTAAATAAGTGTTATTTCGGAAAATTACGGCAGCACTTCTAACATTCCGCATAAGATTTTGGTCAATTGGGTGAAAATGGGTGAGTTAAAACAGAAAGGATTCAATTTTTACCTGCAAGAGCATACCAAATCGCGAGGACGACTGCGTGTTCTCTTTTGTTTTCTAGCTACTTCTCACCCGTTTCCGCTGCTGTATCATGGCGACTGTAAGGATTTTTTTTTCCTGTGCCGATAACGGCGCCTGATCTTATTGGTCAGCGTGTGGAAGGTCCAACCAGCTGTTGAACCACAATAAATATCAAGTGAGGAATGATGGACCTTGAGATGGAGCGACAAAATGCCATTATTCACTTTACTGTGGCTTATCTAGAAATCATGCTCAATCAAGCACAATGATTATCACGTATTGTGTACTCTATCGGCATAATGATGTAATGCTTGCATCTGTGTGGAAGTAAATTACACACAATGACAAAACTTTTCATAGAAAAAGGCAATATAATTTATTGAGAAAAGTGAGTTCTTCAATTAGTTTGACTTAATTAGGCCAAACAAAGAGGGCCACATTTTTATACAAAAAAAATAAAATAAAAATAAAGGTCACCAACATGTAGCCACACATCTGAAAGCACATTGATTTGCTCTCCTGATATGTAGACTGTAGTATTGATATTTTAACCTTATATATATATATATATATATATATATATATATATATATATATATATATATATATATATATATAGTTTATTAGTTTACCTACAAAATAAGCACCAATATGAAACGTGAAACACAGACTCTTTTATTTAACACTGACAGACATCTAGGAGATGATCCTGTAGATAAGTTAAGGACTCTTCCACATGGAGAGGTAAAGCTTGGTCGAGGTCAGCCTGAGATCTGGACAGAAAGGCTTCAACGGCTTCCTGAACGGCAGGTCGTGATACCCTGTCATCAGGCTTATAGACTGACATGCCAACTCTGCCTCTGGGCTCTGTTAATGAGTTGCAGAGATAGCCTGTGGATAACAGATAACGTAAATTAGGAGGACACACAAACAAACATTGTAGAGTTAGACAGTTGATTGACTTATTGTTACAGTGGAGGATGTGGTACACTGGGTACAAAAAAGTGACTGTAACCTATGTTTTAGAGGCATTCACCAGGAAATGCAATGACAGTGATTTAAAAAAAACATCACAGGGCAATAATGCCACAAACAACAGTGCAAACAAGACTCCTGTCAGCAGGAAATGTGCAAGCTCATCCAATAGGCACATATTACAATTTTTAATCTATTTATTTACCTGCCTCTATAATTTGCTAAATACTGAAAAAGCTGATAACGCTGTGTACAACAAACATTTATTGTATCAATGCAAAATTGCCCTCATTGTCGCCATCAACAATCATCTTGTCTTCAATATTATATACTTCATAGGAGACCATTTATCTACCACAGCTGCAGATACTGCGAAGCAATTTCCAGCTGTTTACCAAAATCTCACCTTTCATTGCTTTGTTATAGCTGAGCAGCAACATCCAGAGGAGATGCACCAACTCCTCCCACTTGAGCCACTTTTCAGTGCCATCCTAGAGATTACAGACATTAATCAGTGGCATTGAATCATCGTTTATGGTCACTTGTTTTGTTTTGTTTTATTTCTCTCAAAAAAATTAAATAGAACAAGAAACAAGAATCACAAATTTGTGACTTGAAAACATCAACAAGAAGCTGTCTGCGTCTCTAAAGTGAAGATCACGATGATATAAATCATTCCCATAGTATACTCAATTACAGGCTCACAATTATGTTTATTTTGAGGCTTTATTAATATACAGATGTTAACAGTAGCTGATGCTTTTTTCATTGTCCAATAATAGAATTTGGAAAAAAACATGCAAATGAGGACACAGCACACTTTATTTGGTTGTATTAAATGCAGTATACTGGTACACAAAAAGTAGGCCTGAATTAAAGACTTGGTCATGTTAGCCACATTAGCCATGCACTGTTCTGTGGGAACACTACTATTGAGATAATGATGGCAGACTGTGAGGCAACTAGATTTAGCTGGCTAAATGTTGTTTAATCCTAAGCCAAAGCTGCCACTATAAATAAGAAACACAAGTCTAGTGTTTCAGGCAGTGTATCAACAGTTTCCTTTCAAGAGAAGACAACATAACGTTGCAAACTTTGGGAAAATCTACACAAGGTAAATAGCACACACTAAAGAACAGTGGAAACCCCTCCCCCAAAAACATATTCTGGGAACTAAAGTACTGTAAAGAAGTTGGCCAATGACATAAAAATGAAGATAACAATCAGGAATGTAATATTCACCATAGGGTCTGGTGCTACAGTGCAGTGTTTTAGAAAGTGAAGCAGCAGACTGAGCGACATGGGCAGTGAGATTTTCACTGGGCATGCATAGTCCAGCAGATGTTCCAACAGCTTACATCTCAGCAGCTTACTCTGTAGGCTCTCCAACAACAACATCCTGGGAGTCAAAAACAGATCAGTCAAAGGCAGCTTGAAAAACTGGTGGGAAAAAAGGGTCAACCTTGCTATTAGAATAAATATATGTTTGCTTATATAATTTACTTAATTGATGTACTTACAAGATTTAAATATATTTCCATTAAAGCAATGCAATGAAAACACAATTATTTATTTTTCCATACAAACAGCCCTTTATTTAGTTTAAGTGAGGAGTTTCTATAATACAGACAGGTAAATTTTGTTTGTGATGATATTACCACTCATTACCACAAACAAGCAATATTTGGGCTGCAAAGGCAAGTACCCAGCAACATAGGCAAAGTAATAGGATAGGACAACAGGAAGCACTGTTGAGCCTACAGTGGAAAAACGCCAAAAAAAAAAAAAGCCTGGAGACTTTTCAAATAAGGATTATAATGTTTTTAAAAAAGTGCCCTACAGGGAGGATAACTACAGAAATACTTAAAAAAAGAAAAATTGATTTCTGGCTTCTTGTATTTACACTTTCCACTTCACATTTTAGTAAGCTCCTTTTCTGTTTTGCTAAGAGTTCAAATGATTCAAGGTAAAAATGTAAAAATGTTCGCGTAAAAATTAAAAATAAAGTACTCATCATTCCATAAATTCTGATAGAAAATGGAATGAAAAACATTTACAGACTACTGAGCAAAAATAACGTGATTTAGTCTAGTAGATTTTTCCCTACACCATTAAATATTCTGAACACACGTCTCCTCCTCACCTGTGAGCTCGTAGAGGCACGTTACTGATGAGCATATGGAAGAGCTCTTGGGACAGCTTGGCAGAGGTTAGAGCAGGAGAACAATCCACCTCCAGAGCCAGAGAAAGCATCCTTTGCAAGCAAGACACCATTCTGTAGGAGACAGAGACATACACTTTAAAAAGCAGACAGAAATTGGAATTGTTAAAACCTTTCATAGTTTTAGCTCTGTATGCCAACACAGCAGATTTTAAATCAAACAGTCGAGATGCATTTTCAGTCCTGACTTTAAGGGGTTGAAAAAATAAATAAAATACATAAACTGTAGTCCTGGAAAATTACAGCTGAGAATATAAACTTCAAATGCATATATAATGTTTTGTTACAAATTTTTTGTGGTGGTGTAAAAAGCCAAAATCACACCACTAAATCACTGTCTAAACATTTCTATAGCTAACTGTGACATACATGCAAATCAGTTGTTTATTCTGCTCAAACTACCACTTCTTTATTTAAGAACAATTTATTCTAATTCACCTCATATATTCTCTTTCTTGGGTCGTTTCTCTACCCTTTCCATGCTCTGTTGATTTCATAATGGCAGAAAACAGCCATTTGATGACCTCCCTGTAAAAAAAAAAAAAAAAAAAAAAATTAAAAAAAAGATATCAAAAATGACTTTAAATATGATACTTATAAAGAAAATGGCAAAATAATTAAAACAATCTGGTTTGTCACTGGGTGTATGTGATAATTATTTGTTGTCAATTGTATGAGTATTATACTTGATGAAAGATGTCATCATTAAAACTGTGAATGACCATTTGTGTCAACTAAACCTGAGTATTTTTGTTTGTTTTTGTATAAATGACAGTAGGTTAAAAATGAAAAAAACACCTCTCTTCTTAACAAAACATTTGCTTCCATACTGTTAAAACAAACCCAGCAGAATATCTTCACAGAAGAAAGTTTCACCCAGGCCTCCATCATAAACTCGCCAAGTAAGGGTATCCAACCTCAATGATATACAATCAAACTCAAGTGCTTATGTCCAAAGTTACCCATGTTTATAATACAGGTTGGCTATCATGCTCACCTAACCCGGGGAAACTGCTGATCACACGACAATGTTGCCTTTGCTATCGAATGGTGCAAGGAGGATGTAGAGCATTTGGCCCGAAAGTCGTCCTCCAAAGTCTGCACAATGTACTCCAGGAACATGCGCACCACATCACACCGATGCCTTTGTGTGTGCTCCTAAGGAGGCAAAAGGTTAGCAAGTAGGGAAATGATATTGGGCTGCAAATGTCTGCATTTTAGAGCAGATTGAAAACAAAAACAGCCTGACAAACAAGGTGAAACAAGCAAGCAAACTCAAAATGTTTGACTAGTAATGGGACTGCAAATGTTTTTCACCATTGCAACTAAATTATTTTCAATATGCTCTTGTTCATAGAGTTTTTGGATAAACTTCGTAAATCAGTACCTCATCGGTCATGACTGAGGTCAGTAACTCCCAATCCCACGGAACTGTGTTTTTATCAACCATGTGGTGCCTGCAATCACACAACATTCTTAGTCTAAGACATTCAAAGACCAAAAAGCAAGTGACAATTTGTAAGATATAGACTATGCAATTTAAACATACTCATCAAACTCATATTGCTACAGTCTCTTTACCTTTGTGACCTCATCAGGAGCTTAAAAGCCTGCACGCAGAGGTGATGAGGAGACTGTAGGTCGAGCAGAATGCCGTGGAGTAGGTGTGAGGTGATATCTCTGGGGGGATAGTAACCAGGCTGTAGTAGGTCAGACAAAAGCTGCAAAGTACCTTCTGGATAGTTCTCGTCAATCGTACTGTAAACCAGACTCAGACTCTGGCGACATAGCACCTCGGGAGTTACAAAATCTTCATCATCCTCTTCAAACTATGGAAAGAAAATGCACTTGCTTCAGCATTTGATCAGTTAATGAGGGTACCAGGAAATACAAATATAGATATCTGGGCAGCAGTCTCTCACCATTGCTTTTTGAGATGTTCCAGCTAGTAATTTCCTGAGTGTAGATGGGCACACAAAATGTCTATCCTCTCTACTGACCGCCCTGCAGTCCATGGTCTCTTCATTCATGTCTTCTCCATCACTTTCATCTTCCCATGGGAAAGACCCTGGACTGTAAAGTCCAAGATCTCCCTTGTACGTCTCAGTCTCCAACTGCCATTCAGGCGTATCTTCAGCTGATTCGGATCTAGGAGATGACTCAGCAGGGCTCTTTCGACTATGAGATATAGGACTTGTATTGGAGGGAGGGTCAGGCTCAAAAGGCTCAGAAGAGTTTGATGCAGTAGTAGGAGAGAAGGGGGATGAGTTACCAGAGCTGCAGGGTTGTCTAGATTTTTCTAATTTTGGCTGATTCAGGTCAGAACAGGGGGATTCCATTTGAGCTTCGTCCTGTGATGACGATGCCAAATCTATGGATGTAATAGGTAGAGCTGAACTAACTCCATCGCTCGGACCATCGTGTATGTCCTGTGATGAAGATGCCAAATCTATGGATGTAATGGGTAGAGCTGAACTAACTCCATCGCTCGGACCATCGTGTATGCTATGCTCTTTTGAACTTGCAACAGAGTTTTCTCCCACTGAGCGAGGAGAATCTGCAGGGCTATGTAGGTGCTGTGGTTCATCATCTTGTACCTGTGTGTTTGTACATTCCTCACTGTTGTTTTCTTGTCCATCCTTAGGAGGAGACACATCAAACAAAGGCCCAACGTTAGAAACGTTTGGAGTCGTAGTTGTACTTAAATTACTATTGCAACAAGGTGCTTCACCATGACTGTTCAGAGACATTTGAGTACAATCTTTGGTCACATAGACAGAACACTTTGAGGTTTTCAGTTCTGCAACATGTGTTTCTAGAAAAGGCAATCGTTTCAACTTTACAGCTGGTGTGTTAGGACAGGGGGCTGCTTTATTGTCTTTTTTTGGATGTTGTGTTTCAGGTATTTGAGGATTTAGACGTCTCTGCTTTGGTTTTGGGTCATCACAGTCCTGCTGTGGAGCACAAACAACGGAGTCCGTCAAAGGCGTTTTTTGGTTATTAAAATCTTGACTTTGTGAGATGTGATTTAAATTTGTATTTGTGTTTTTTGATTGACAGTCATCTGGTGGTAAATTCTCTGTCTCCTGCTCTGTTTCATTTTCAGTCAAGTCTACTAATGCTGTGCCAGTGCCATTTTGCCTTCTCCGTAGCTCTGGAAGAGTCCATCTTGGATCTGTGAGGTCAATATAATTCTAAAAAAAAAAAAGGAAAAGATAATTATTAAAAAATTAATATTAAATCAAATATAACCTTTGATTGGTTTTTTTTTTTTTTTCATTTCTGAAAGAAATAGGGGGAAGAAGGAAAATCATCCTTACCTTACTTCTAAAAGATTATTTAGCTTTTGTAACTATGTACCACTTTATCTTATTATAACAGGTCTTATTAATATTGAATTATTCCTGAAGAAAACTACAGAAATTACAAGAAAACTTGCTCAGAGAATTTAGGATACACTGAAGGTGGTCATACCAAATAGTGTCTGTAATTATTCAGACTTTATTTTACCTGACTTACCTTTAAGCTTTCTCACCAGTCCCTCAACATAAGCTTAAAAAATACTCTCTCCATTTAATTACATATTCATCTTCTGTGAGCTTCAGTTACAGTTATAATAGTAATATTTCAAATGCATAATATCTAACCACCTCCACAAATGTCAGCCAATGGTTTTGGTAGCGGTTTCAATCAACTCCATCAAAGGCAAGAAAAGTTTAACTGGTGACTTCCAGTCACCAGCAGTTTATTTAGCTGTTGTGAAGTCTCTGAATGCCACTGACAATCTATGGTCTCTGGTTATCAACTTGCTGCTTGTCAGTTTGTGTGTGGTTGCACCTCCCCTAATCAGTTATCAGGATCTGCCCAAGTACTGACTAACCAAACTGATTACCATCTGCAACTAAATCTTCAGTTTTCTTTCTTCTTGCTATGTCAAATGCTTTAGAAAAATTGATCAACAATCCAATGCAACACTCCTTGACTAGAGATGCGATCATATAATTTACTGACTCTTATGATGCTGTCAAGGTACTACACTATATTGCCAAAAGTATTCACTTGTCTGCCCTCACACATATGAACCTGAGTGGTGGTCCTTTCTTAATCCATAGAGTTTATTATGATGTTGGTTAACCGCTTGCAGCTATAACAGCTTCAACTCTTCCGGGAAAAATTTTCCAGGAAGTTTTATAAGTGTGTTTATAGCCATTTTTGATTATTCTCCACAACTACATTTGTGAGGTCAGACACTGAAGTTGGACAAGAAGGCCTGGCTCAAACTCTCCACTCTTATTTCCCCCAAAGGTGTTCTATCAGGTTGAGGTCAGGACTCTGTGCAGTCAAGTTCTTCCACACCAAACTAACTCATCCATGTCTTTATGGTCCTTGCTTTGTGCACTGGTGCACAGTCATGTTGGAACAGGAAGGGGCCATCCCCAAACCTTTCCCACAAAATTAGGAATATGAAATTGTTCAAAATTATTTGGTATGCTGAAGAATTAAGAATACTTTGCACTGGAACTAAGAGACCGAGCCAAAGTCCTGAAGAATGATCCCACATGATAATCCCCCCTCCCCCAACCTTTACACTTGGCAAAATACAGTCAGACAAGTACATAACACGTCTCCACGGCTGTACAGTCCAGTGGTGGCATGCTTTACAACACTGCATCCAGTGCTTTGCATTGAGCTTGGTGATTTTTTTAAGGCTTGGACAAAGCTGCTCAGCCATGGAAACCTATTCCATGAAGCTCCCTTTGCACTGTTCTTGAGCTAATTGTCTAAACTGACTGCAGAAAGTTGGTGATCTCTGCCCACTACGCACCTCAGCATCCGCTGACCGCTCTGCAATTTTACGTGGTCTACCACTTCCTGGCTGAGTTGTTGTCATTCCCAATCATTTCCACTTTGTTATAATACCACTAACAGTTGACTGTGGAATATTTAGTAGCAAGGAAATTTCACAAATGGACATGTTGCACAGGTGGCATCCTATCACAGCACCACGCTGGAATTCAGATAGCTCCTGAGAGAGACCTATTCTTTCACCAGTGTTTGTACAAAAAGTCTGCATGCCATGCTTGATTTTATACACCTGTGGCCATGGAAGTGACTGAAACACCCGAATTCAATTATTTCAATTATTTGGTATAACATAACAAAGAGCTCCTTTACATAAAATATACAACAAAGATTTTGGTAGACACATTTTACTACGCAATTTAATCCGCATTAATGTTAACTATCATTCCCAGTTTCATGCACTATGAAAAAATTAAAACTATTTAGCAGCGCATTTACAGTACAGTAGTACAGTAGCAATACATTTATAAACAATAAAGACATACAGCACATACTAATGACACCATTTAAACATAAATGCTTGTTTGAGCAACAAAATTATTTTACAATAACAAAGTTATAAACAAAGCGCCAAATAACTTATTTACCTTTAAGCTAGGTTATAGCGTCTTTCACCAGTAATGTCGCTACATTTGACTTGTGCTGCTACTTGACCGCAGAGCGTTAATAAGCAGGCCGTATCTTTTAACTTTTGTTTGTTTTTTCTCTATCCAGGTGACGAGCAACAGTCTGAGAATACCTACTGAAATGTACCCTAGTTTCTACAGCAACCGAGTTTCAGTCCGCTTACCGGTGGGAGGGCGAGCTTCACGGCATCGACTTCAACCCGCACAGCGGAGAGAGGCATCGGGTCAGGCTTGGCAGTGAATGTACAGTAGGACCCGACGATCTCCACGTCGGAGTCGTCTGAGCTGAGACTGATCACATCATCCATTTCTCTTCAGTCATTCAAATTCAGCAGCCAATGCACAAAAGCATCACCTAAAGCAGACCCGTGACGGCCAGGGCAGTCCTAAACAGCCATGAGCTTCCGCCGTAGATGTCTAATTCCAATCATGTTTTGTAGAAAACACAAAATAATGCTTCCAATGAGGCGTGCAACCTTCGGCATTTCCTTGTTCAGATCGTAGATTACATGCGTCGTGTTCGGCAGGTGGGTTAAAACGTGGGTGTATCGCTACAATTCCTGGGTTGCTGTGAATTAACTACATAGAAGCTAGACGCCAAATTTGAAATCCAAACGCTTAAAATTTATTGATAATTGCAATGCAACATATGAAGTTTATGAACGCTTCCTGTTTTTTCTCCCCATAGCTTTTCTTCTATGACTGTGGCGGGTCACAACAAGCGCCATACTTGAAATGATCTCCACCTGCTGTACTGGAGTGCAACCTGCCAGCGCAGATTCTGCCTGTCCTCAAAGAAAATTAAGGACAGACAGAGATACTAAAGACAGACGAACACATCCAAAATACACCTTAATTCCTAAAGTGTGACTGGTTACAGCCAAAGGCAACGGAAACGAGAGGCCACACGTGTCTTTGGACTATCCACCTCACACGATCTTTTTCTAATTTATATTTAAATTACACTTTAAATGTGTTTTCCTCCTCGCCTCATAATGACTATCGATGCTAAATTTTAAACTAATGATCTATTTAGAATATATAAATAGCTTGTCTTACATCAATAAATAAATGATTAATTCTTAATTAGTGGTTCAGAGTGCACATTGAGTATATTTTCTAGGATGTACTACATTTTTTTTTTAAATTTATTTATTTATTTATTTATTTATTTATTTTTTCGCCTGTCCCATTTGGTTCTTTAGCCATCAGAATTGTTGTCTGAAGACCAACAAGGATACCCAATGGATTTACTTTGCCAAATGGATCATCGTGGCATTGCCGTATTGGTCCATTTGGTCGATCTTTGTTTTTATTATTTATTATATTTTATTTTCAGATGTTACAGACGGGACAGACATGAGTGAGAGATAGGAAAGGGAGAAAGAAAGAGGAAGGAAAGGAAAAACAGAAGGGGAGAGGGACAGTGAGAAAGGGGGGGAGAAAAAAAATAAAAAATCTCCTGGATCACCTGTTGAGAGAAGAATAGAAAACAAGCAAAAAAAGACAAAAAAAAAAAAAGAAACAAAGCAACATACTAAACACAACACCATCGCATTAATCTAGCTAAGTGTAAACAGCAGTAAATACTAAATATTCAATGTTGTTGTGCAGCACGCAGGACAGATGTGCTTCGAAGTAGCAGCCAAGAAAGGTGTAATTTGGGTCTACGAGCAGTGAACACCCGTGTGCATACCTGTGTGGATCAGCGCGCTTGTATTCCAAAGGTTTCTCCATGTAACGATCTGCTAGGGAGTGTGGGGGGGCCACAGCCCCGTCCTCCAGGGTGTGAAGCAGGTATGGAGGAGATCAAAACTCCAGACATCCAGAGGCCCCCAGAACACAAGAAACCATGGAAGACCAACAGAGGGGCAGCCGCGCCACTGTTCCAGTAATAGCTGAGGAGAGTCCCAGATGAGGGTTCACTCAGCAGCCGCGGAGCAGAAGCCAGGGGGAGTTGCAGTGACGCGCCCGTGAGCTCCGCCGGCCGCCAGCTGTGCCTGAGTGACCGAGCCCCAGGCCGAGAGGCCGGGGGCACCCCACCCCCGAAGGGGCCCGAGCGAGCCCCAGGCTCCAGGCCCCGATAAGCGGCCGCCAAGGAGTGAGCCGGTGTGTACCTGGACGCCCACCCCCAGACACAAAGAACCACCAACGCACCGACACCTGAGGGAGTCCGCCACCGGCAGGGGAAGTGGTGGTAGGTGGAGATAGGCCTCCAAACCTTGGAGGGCCTGAGGTGTCCCCAGAGAGGTGGCGTCTGATACCCAACCTGACATATAGACACAGACATACAGGCACACACAGACACAAACATCCATTCCCACCCTCATGCTCTCATATGCACTTACTCCACACTCAACCAACGTGGAGACAGACATAAAGAGACGCTGTACACACGATCACACTCCCCAAGCGTACTCTACAAACCGGGTCTAGGTACCCTTGCCCCTGGAGGGGGGAACTGCACCCAGACCCAGGTGGTGTTACCCTTTTCCCTGCGGTGGGGAGAGGCAGACCACCCCGACTCCGTAGCAGCAGGGAGGCCCCACACTCCAGACCGCAGTCGGACGGCCAACTCCACCTAGCCCTCCCGCTCCAGCAGGCCGCAGAGAATGGGGGTGGGAGAAGACTCCAAACCTCCCTCCACCCGCTCATTGTAGTGTTGATGCATGTGTGTTCTAAGGTGCAATTAAAACCCAGGAGGGCATGGAGCTACCTGCCAAGGAGCAGCAGCTAAGCGCATAGTCCCTCCTGATAGCCCTCAATGTCTAAATGTATTTAAAATTGAGAGGTGGGCAACGACGCCAGGGGTGAGGTGTACACCCTGATGGTAATTTGGACTCCGTGATTGTGCCCACCCCCAAGATCCTATATGTATGTGTAATGAGAGTGTGAATAATGTGAATGTCTAAGTTGTGGGATAAAATTGAGGCAGAGGCAGCCAGAAGGGGACAGAGGGGGGGGGGTACCCTCCTCTGCACCCTGGTGACATACCCCTACTCCAAGGCCCTGCATGTGTGGGTGGTTGTGGTGGAGTGGGAAGAGGGAGGCAGCTGGAGATGGGGAGGGAAGGAAGGGAGGGGCAGGTAACCCCTCCCTGGGGCCAGCTCCCTCGCTGACCCCAGTAGGCACTCCCACACTCCGCGACCCGCCAGGGGAAGGGGGCCCAGGCCCATCCAGACCGGGCCCCAGCGCAGCAGCGCCTCCCGGCCCCACAGAGCCCGGGACAGTCCACCCAACCCCACCACAGAGAAAACTGCACCCACCCCACCATCCACTCATCTTCCAGACTACATAAGACAGTAAACGCCCAGGCTGAGATCTTCCTCCACCTCTCCTGTATCTCCCCCTCCTGCAGAGAGAGTTCCTGAAGAGAGGAAAGCTCCTGCAAGATGTGACCATCTCCCCCACCAGTTGAAGAGCCCCCCAGGCGGCTCGACGCACCGGCGGCACCCTGCTCCAGGGCCGGGCCCCCATGCACCCACACGCCCACAACCCCGGCAACACACCAACCAGGACCCAAGCCCCCGAGGCCCGGCCCGGGCCCCAGCCCAGAGACGGAGCGCCCCCAGAACCTCACGCCCATCCCGGACCCACCCAGGGCCAGCCAGGCTACCAGGTCAGTAACCCACGTCCGTCAGCACAGACCCTCCCCTAGCCCCGCTGCACGCAGCCGCGAGGAAACAGTCACCTGAGAGCCAACAGAGCCCCCAACCGGACATGACCGCTACCCCGGGTTGAGCCCCCCAAGGAAGATGCCTCCGGGGAACCCCCCGACGCCCTAAGCCTGTCCCTACCCCCACACCAATCACAACAGTGAAGGCGGGACCAAACTATGACCCCCCACTAGATGATGGAGCTGATAAAAGGAGCCCAGAGCAATTGATCTGATGTGGTGGCAGAGGCTGTATCAAGACTAATGTAATCTAATAGATAATTTCTATACTGGTTAGAATTAAGATTCTTTTTATTTTTCCAGTTCATGAGGACTGTTTTCTTGGCTATGCATAGGGCAGTGAAAATCATATGGGCTATATTCTTTTCTGAAGTGACATTATCTAAGCTGCCCAGTAAACACACTAAGGGGGAAGTTGGAATGTTACATTTCAGACACTTTGATAAGTCTTCACATATCTCGCGCCAAAACTTCTGAACTGGTGGAAAAAACCAAAGAGCGTGGATATAATTGTCTGGTGTATTGCCTTGACAGTGTGAGCAGTTGTTGGAAGATGTAAAGCCCATCTTGAACATCCGATGACCTGTATAGTGCACTCTATGTAGTATTTTGTATTGTATTAATTGCAGACTGGGATTTTTAATTAATTTAAAGGTTTTTAAGCAAATCTGAGACCAGAAGTTTTGGTCTAAGCTGACTGATAAATCTGCTTCCCACTTTGCAATAGGAAGGGATATTGATTCATCTAATTTAGAAAGTGTTCTGTATATTTTAGATAATAATTTGGGGGATTTAAGAGTAAGAAAATGTGTCGCACTTAGTGGTGTTTGTAATTCAACTTGACTGAGGTTAAATTTCTTTTTTACTATGGATTTAATTTGTTGATATTCTAAAAATCTTGTCTTGTTGATCCCATATTGTGTAACTAGTCTGTCAAATGGAATAAATTCTGTTCCCTCTAATATATGTTCTAAGTATTTAATTCCTTTACAACTCCATTCTGGGAAATTAATCATATTATTGTTTTGTAATATGTCAGGGTTATTCCAGATAGGTGTACGTTTGCATGGGATTAATGAAGACTCCGTTATTTTTAGAAACTCCCACCATGCTGTCAGAGAAAAGCTGATGTTGATACTTTTAAAGCATTCATGTCTTTTGATGTTTGAGCTAATAAATGGTAGGTCTGAAATCTCTAGATCCTTGCATAGTGCCTGTTCAACATCTAGCCAGGGCTCAACTAAGAAGGTATGTTTTAACCATTCTGAGATGAACTGAAGCCTGTTGGATAAGAAGTATTGGTGAAAATTAGGCAGATCTAATCCTCCTCTATCCTTGGTTCTTTGTAGCGTTTTTAAGCTGATACGCGGGGGTTTATCTTTCCAAAGGAATTTGGAAATATATGAATCAAGAGATCTGAACCAATATTGTGATGGTTTGTTAGGGATCATCAAAAATAAGTAATTTATTTTTGGCAAGATCATCATTTTTATAGTGGCGACCCTTCCCATGAGTGATATGGGTAAAGATTTCCATCTAGTCAGATCGCCTTCTACTTTCTTTAGAAGTGGGATATGGTTTAATTTAGTTAAGTCTGAAAGCTTAGGAGAGACATTAATACCTAAATATTTAATATTTCCGGATTGCAGTGGGGCAGAGGAAGAATTATGGAAGGAGCAGTTAATGGGGAGAACTGTAGATTTTGGCCAGTTAATTGAATAATCTGAAACTCTTGAAAACCAGTTTATTAGAGTAATTACCTCAGAGAGGTTGGTTTGTGTGTTTTGCAGAAAAAGCAACACATCATCTGCATAGAGACTGATTTTATGTTCTATGTTCTTACATTTTATGCCCTTAATTGTTGTAGCCTGTCTAAATGCTGCTGCTAGAGGTTCGATAAAAATTGCAAAAAGTGAAGGGGAGAGTGGGCATCCCTGTCTGGTGCCCCTCAGGAGATAGAAGCTGGAGGATGTCTGGTCATTTGTTCTGATACGAGCTGTTGGGGAATTGTATAATATTCTTATCCAGTTTATGGAAGAGTTTCCAAAACCAAATTTGTGTAAAGTTGCGAATAAAAATTTCCAGTTAACTCTGTCAAATGCTTTTTCTGCATCTAGAGATAATATTATGGTTTCGATGTTTTTATCGTATGAGTAGTCTATGAAATTAAGTAATCTACGAGTGTTTGTTGAGGAGTGCCGACCTTTTATGAAACCAGTTTGGTCAGGATGAATTAAGAGGGGGGTCATTTTCTCTAATCTCTTTGAGAGAGCTTTGCAGATTATTTTAAGGTCTACATTTAAAAGAGAAATTGGACGATAGCTTGAGGGAAATAAAGGGTCTTTGCCTGGTTTTAGCAGGAGACTAATGTTGGCAGAATTCATATTTGGTGGTAGTCTGCCATTTTCCTCGATTTCCTGCAACATGCCGTGGAATACTGGTGCCAAAATTATCCAGAATTCTTTGTAGAATTCTGCAGGGAAGCCGTCTGGACCTGGAGCCTTATTATTGGGCATACTTATCAGGGCTTCCTGGAGTTCACTTGGCGTCAGTGGCGAATCCAGTTCCATTGCTTGACTATCTAGTAATTTTGGAAGAGTTACGTTGTCAAGAAACAGATCAATTTCATTTTTAGATGGGTTTATTTGTGGTGAGTATAAAGTTTCATAGAAATCCCTAAAAATGTTGTTTATTCTTCCAGGATCATATATTATGTTCCCCGATAAATCTTTAGCAGCACATATAGTTGTTTTTTCTTTATTTATTTTTAGCTGGTTAGCTAGAAATCGACCTGATTTGTTACTGTGTTCAAAATTCTGCAAGCGAAGTCTTTGTATAAGGAATTGTGTTTTTTTATTAATAATTTCATTTAATTCTAGTTTTGTTTTGCATATTTTGTTCAATGTTTCCTGATCTTGGTCGCACGCGTAGGCTTCTTCTAGTGATTTGATGTTTTTTTCTAATTCCTGAATGTTTTTGTTTTCTTCTTTCTTTTTGTGTGATGAGAAAGAAATTATTTTACCTCTCATCACAGCTTTCCCTGCTTCCCATAGAACAGAAGCAGATATTCCGGGAGTGTCATTAAAGTCTAAATATGAAGTCCATTCCTTTTTAAAATATTTAATAAAGTCTTCATCTTTAAGTAGTGATATATTAAATCTACAGTTTTTTCTTGGCGTAGTGTTATTCTTGTGCATTAGTGTTAAAGATACAGGAGCATGATCGCTGACAGCTATAGGATGAATCTCAGTGTCTGAAATGTCACACAGCAGTGAGCTGCTGACCAAAAAATAATCCAGACGAGAGTAAGAGTGATGAACATGCGAGAAAAAAGTATATTCCTTACTGGTGGGGTGAAGAGAGCGCCATGCATCGCAAAGACCAAAGTCGCTCATATACTGTTTGATTATATTTGTGGACTGCCAATTGCGCTGAGTTCCTGTTGTGTTGAGCCTATCCATGTCTTCATTTAGTCCAAGGTTGAGGTCACCGCCAAGAATGAGTGTGCAATCAAGGTGTTCAGAGAGTGCACTAAAAAATCCGTGGAAGAATGAGGGTTCATCAACATTTGGACCGTATATACTTACAATACATAGTTTTTTGTTCAATATTGATAGTTTAATAATTAGAAATCTACCCTCTGGATCTATAACTGTATCGAGTACTGTAAAATTAACATTTTTACTACATTTATTTTGAGTGAAAAGCATCAATTATCACACAATGCAATATCCCGTGTTATCTAAAACATGTAAACATAACATAAATACTTATTTAAATATATTTTACTGAAAGAACTTTCCAGAGCCATAGCACCCTTCTTCCTATAAGGTGACAGGGCAAACCACTGCACCGCCATGTCAACCTATTTTATTATTACGTGTCAAGGTACTTTCTGACCTCTGTATGACCTCTTTTTCTCATGTGCACCATATACAGTCCCTATCAAAAGTTTAAGAATACTTAAAAAATGGCAAAATATCATATTTTGCATGGTTGGATCATAACAGGGTAACCTTGATGACAACCAAGTGGGATGACAAGCAGATCCCACTTGAAATGTTTTCTACGTGACACAGTGGAGGGGGCGCCATAATGGTCTGGGGTGCTTTTTCCTTCAGTGGAACAATGGAGCTTCAGGAGGTGCAGGGCGTCAAACAGCCGCTGGCTATGTGCACATATTGCAGAAAGCATCCCTTATGACTGAAGGCCCTTGTCAGTGTGGTAACGACTGGGTTTTTCAACAGCATAATGCTACAGTACACACTGCCCACAGGACAAGGAGCTTCTTCCGGGAGAATAACATCACTCTTTTGGGCCATCCTGCGTGTTCGCCTGATCTAAATCCAATTGAGAAACTTTGGGGATGGATGGGAAGGGAAGTTTTTACAAAAATGGACAACAGTTGCAGACAGTAGATGCCTTTTATGTGGCCATCTTCACCACTTGGAGAAATGTTCCCACTCTCATCGTGGAAACGCTTGCATCAACCATGCCGCGATGAATTTTTGAAGTAATCAACAATAACAGTAGAGCTACTCATTACTGAGTTTATCTTTGGAACTTTGTTTTCTGTTTTGGTAGGATTTACTGGGCTTTTTTTTGGAAGTGCGGTCCTAAACCTTTGATCAGCTGTAGAAAAAGCCTGTTTCAGTTCAATAAATTGCATGCTCTAAAATGCTTTGTCTCATTTCTATTTCCTCTTGTTGCATGTTGAAGCTCTACTTGGAACCTTGTTAAGATCCAACCATGCAAAATAGGATTTTTTGCCATTTTTCAAGTGGTCTTAAAGTTTTGATGGGGACTGTATGATCAGTCCTATGCTGTTTTAGTAATCGAAGAGTCCCCCATGACCTCTGAAATACCATCAGATGCCTGTCTCTATGGAAACCTGGGCAAATGTGGTGGGATCACAGACAGTTCTCATGACTGAATCAAGCTCCCCCTTCGACTCTGTCACCACTGGTCCATAGAAAAAAATAAAAACACACAGAGAAATAGCATGTACAGTTTCACACTTTCAATTCTCCTCAACAATCAACATTTTCCATGATTTGACTGGTGAATCGAAATTCCATCTGAACAGATAGGGGTCAGATTTGTCCTGGAACAGCCTTAATGTATTTGTAGCACCTGAACAAAAGCAGAAAACATTTAAATTAGTGTAATGTTGTGTATTTTGGGGTCACTTCAGAAAAAATAAACTTCAGGCTAAAAGAATGACATGCAGAGTATTTATGCTGCTCTGCTGTATTACAAAAATTGAAGTATAAATAACATATACTGTACTTGATTTATATTTATTTATACAATAACTAAAATTAGGTTTAACGCAATTAATGTATAATAAATATGTTAAATAAGCAGCTTTAAGTAAACAACTTGAGCCTTTCCTGACAACTCTGAGATATTTTTACACTTTTTACAATTTGTATTTATTCATTTATGTAGTTATTAAAAAAAATCACAATAAAAGATAGAGACATCAAACCTTTTAAAACCATCAATGCACTGAGCATCTTTGATAGTGTGCAATCTCATACATCACCACTGGAGTGCACTCACACAGTGGGAAAGAGCCACCACAGGATGTTTGCAGCAATCAAAGGTGTTTTCTTGAGTTACAAAAAAAGAAAAAAAGAATCACCAGACGTGAAATGTGAACTGAACTGATCAGAGTAAGATCTGACCCATCAATGATGCATTGAGGCCTCTGCACAATAATATTTTACAGTTTACGTTCCTGATATAGTTTTAGGGTCCTTCCTTTTGTTGAGCAGAATATCCAATACTACTGGGTTTACTTACCTGTACTTCTGAGCACACTGCTTAGAAAATGGGCACACTAAATGGTCATGTTGTTCCTGTTTGTAATATTACGTTACGATGCAAAATCTATGTGATTTAACACGTAAACACATTTAAGTATGCACTGTTTTCGTCAAAGCCATATGCTGTGAATGCACATGCATTTTCAAGAAAAATTAGAAAATATCACTATCTAAGCTGTGCTTGTTTTTCTCTGAAAATCTTTTTTTTATTTTTATTTTTTATTATCCTAGTCTCATGTAATTCGATGAAAAGGGATATTAACCTCAGAGGGCTTCAACTATCTCTTTATACGGTCTGTGCATCCCACTCTGAGAGAAGTATCAGGCAGGATGAGTCATAGCAGTCAGACATATACAACCCCCTGACATCTATTCAGCAATGGGAGGACATTATTAGGGTGATTAATGCGTGCATAGCAAAGTATATGTATGTACGTGTCTACAGCAGTTTCTTCTGTGCCTTGGAAATCGTCCTTATCTTTTGTTAGATTAGAGACTATCCTAAAAATGTCTCGCAAATACAATATATTATATAATAATGTCCAACACACAGGATTAATTAATTCCAGACTGCTTTGTTCACTTTATTACTTCTGAGAGGACAAATATTTCCCAAAGCTCATTCAGCTAGAAAAGGTGGTCCAAGTTCAGTTAGACAATGAGCAAGAGCTACAAAGACATCTGAAATCCCAAATGAACCTCCAAACATTCTGATGCCCGTACATGGACACAAATTAAGCAGGCAACACTTTATCAGCATCAGAACACACAGTTTCTGTTTTAGAAAGGTGAACAACAGCATGCCTCTGCTCATTATTAGTTACTTACACTGGGAATCATTATTTGAGGCCCACTGTGGTTTTAATGTTTATAGAGATCTGAGCAATGGACTTAAACTATAAAAGACACCAGTTCCTGTGTTTTCCAAGTCGCAAAATCAAACTTGTACTTGTACAGATTGAGGTGGCGAGTGAGTGCAGTGGTTGTGAATTTGAACCCACTTGTTTGCCTGTTATCCCTGTTCTTGTGTGGGTTTTCTGTGGGTGCTAAATTGGCCAAAGGTGTGAAGAATTACCTGGCTCTCTGTGTCAGTGTTTCTGTGGTCCACTGGACTGTCCTGCCTCTTACCCAGTTTCCTGGGATAGTCTGCAGCCAATCCTATAAGCCTGAATTTTGTAAAAAGTTAAGACATTAATAATACAGATTCTTTTCTTTGAACAAACCTGATGGAAAAAATATCATTGCTTGGGTTTGCGATAGGTTTTATTTTAAACTAACTTTAGTACAATATAACATAGGCAATATTTATGTTAACATTTTATTATTTTTTTTATATTGTCAGTTCCATTTTCAAATAAAACAAATAAAAGAGAAAAAATAACAATGAGCTACTTGTTTTATTATCTTATGACAGAGCTGTGGCAGCTGCTGCATTAAATGTCTCCTTTTCATTTATCCGAGCAAAATTTCTCAAATCAAATTGCCAAAATGAGGAAATAGGACCAGGAACTCCTATTGCATTTTATAGTAGAGCATTCTCAAGAGAGAAATCTCAGGATGTTGCTCGAAGATTTCATGCATCTGCTACTGATTTACTTTGCTTTCTCTCTGTGAGTCAACACAAAAGGATAGACTCAGTCTGAGTATGGTCAAGTCCATTCACTGCTGAATACTGAGTATAATGACACCTGGCAACATCCTCAGGCAGTCAAGGTTTCCGTCTTTATCAGGGGCATCAAAAAACATTCGTTCCATCTAATCTGACCATAATGTCCCTCACATTATATTAATAATACAGAAACCAGTAACATTGTTATTGTTTTCTTTTGCCTTGGGCTGTATTAATAAATATTTTCAAAAGATGTAGAGGCTCACAAGTCAGTTCTCCGAGGACACTGAGTACTTAGTATCATGAACATCACAAGAATTTCTGACAGAAATTCTAGCTTAGCTTTTCAAGGTAAATGACAAATTTAATCAGTGAGTGAACTGAGTTCACAAGCATGTATATTTAGTTTCGTAAAAGAATGTAGCACTATGTGCTAAATAATTGGCGTGTGAAGGTTTTTTGTGACAGTACAGAAATATCACTGGTCAGCTACATGCCAGAGTAGGCTGAACATTAGTCAGTGAAGAATACTGAGAAATACCTTCAAACTTCAAACAGTTTAGATATAAACTGAGGCAATCAGAGGGCCTGATCAGGTACAGTTGTCACAAAATTAGTGACAGCTGTTTTATCCCATCCTGTCCCAGCCTGTGAGTCGAGGCTCTTTGTGACACTGGCAGAATTAGCTGCTGTAAGACTGAGGTCATATCTGCTGTCTTGATACATTTGACAGAGAATGAATAACAGTTAAACAAATATTTGATGCTCCACAAAACACTGTTCAATCAGTGTCATTAATACTGTGAAAGGATTTGCATAACTCTTCAAAAATCTATAATTAAAAATCTGATATTCCAGATCCTGCCCAATCGTGCCACAGAGCACCACAGTGTTTTAAACAAGGGAAAGATGTCCCCCCCCCCCCCCCCCCCCAAAAAAAAAAAAATGATTCAGTGACAGTTTAGTCATAATTCACACAAAGGTCATTGGGTTTTTCAAAAATAACAGATGAGTTGGAAGCAATAAATAAATAAATAATAAAAGAAAACTAAATAAAATAAAGAAAAAACCCACCATACTATAAAGATAATGTTTGATTGACTAAAGAAAAAAACATAGATATCATCTGCGCTTTTACTTACATACTGTAGTACCAGTACATGCCCCATGTTCAAAATTCAGCCAAGGTAAAACTATGTTATTATTATCATTGAAATAAAGAGACGTTTGAAAAGCAAAAGTATTCCAACGAAAAAGACCCTCTGTAAGTGATGTAATTGATTTTTAACACAGATGCTGCAAGTACCCATTCTCACATATACAATTTTACTATTGGTTTCAAACTAGCAGTTGACCAAAGGCTGACTAGTTCAAGCTTTGTAACTCTTAGCTGATGGTTGTTGAAGAAGATTAGAAATCATTTGGGACTTTTTTGTGTTAGATCTTTGTGTATTATACCCATCAGAATATATTAACATCTGCCAGGTCACCGGCAACCTGTTTAGATTTAGGCTTGCTTTAGCTACATGCTTAAAAAAGTCCTATACATTCTGCTCACAATTTTTCTGTTAAAAGTGTCAGATATACAAAAACATGATAAAAAAGATCTGGACATTACCAACCCAAACCCTGGAATTGCTGTTCATTAGGACTTTAAAGGGAATTTTTAGAGTATCTACTGACAACTACCTAAAAACACAGACCCACACACCCAGTTTATTTTGGAGGATCAAAAACCAAAAATATTGGAAAGCACCGCTTTAATCTCAGTAATACATTGCATTTTATAGACTTAGTAGTTGAAAAATTAAACTCTGAAGAGTAAACACACAGTAGCTGACACACACTATTATGAAATCAAATATCATAAGCAAGGGATGGAACTGGAAAAAAAAACATGAACTCCATTAGTTACCCATGTCCCAACTATGACCTTTTACATGCAACCTCATTTGTGTTTAATTATTTTAATATAATAATAATTAATAATATAATAATAATTTTAATCATTTGGAGCTATTCCTCAGGCTTGTTTGTGAGGGTCACAGTGATCACTGGATGCTGACATGCACTCCTGTAGGGCTGTACTACTGAAAAGTGGTGGTTGTAAGCACTGTGCTGGCCACATTTTCATTTTCACAGAGCAGCATGGAGAAGGACTGAGCTGAACACCCAGCATATGGTTGAGACAGATAGTACTGTCTCATGGAAATGTTCAGCCACAATAAGAGGGAAACAGAACTGCAGGTAGAGGAGAATAGATGATTGAAGTGAAATAACAGTTTACTGAATCAACAGGTGTCAGCTGCCACATCAAGGACATGAAAGTGTGAGCAAGAGATCGAGGTCTGACAAAGCTGGAAGGTGACAGGCAACACAAGCATGCTGCCTGAAATCAGCATCCACCTTAGGGTGTTGCTTCTCGCTCTTAAGTCCTGTAGGGCATGGCTGCCACATACCCTGCTTCGCACTGCCATCAGATTTCGGAGGGTGACTTTTTTTTTTTTTTACCATGCCTGTGTAGCAGCACAGTATCCCTAACAAGGTTCATTTGACTGGCAGAGTGTGCCAGATCTAGAGACAGTGGAGCCTGATGGACCAGAGCCCAATGACTCACTCTGCAATCTGTGACCCCAGGGGCTGATGAGTGTCACAACAGGATCCTTTACCAGGCAGATATATGCTGTAGCAATGAAGAACTGGGTGCTGTTTCAGAATTCAATGGTCATTTGATGTAGGATCTTTTGTAAATACAGCAACAATTTAAAGCACTGTTATGAGATTTCTCACTCCGCTACTATACAGCATGGATCTCATGGATGGAAACACCTGTGTTCTATAAATTTGTCATGCAAAAAAGTTCCTTGAGTCAAATTTAGCCACATCCAAGTTAAAATCAATAGTTTAAAGAAAATTAAAAGAAAATACCAGCAAAGCTCCTCAACAAATTTTGCATATGGGTTGTCATCAGTCTGGAATCTTTTAGATTATTTATACAGAAAATGATTTTAATTTACATGAAAGATAATATACTTTTTAAAAAATCTACACAAAAGGTATAAGAAATGTAATATTATTCTGTAACATTTTAAATTCCAATGCAAATTTAAGACATTTATTTGACCACTCATCATAAAAACTTATGTTATGAAACATATATATAAATATTTTAGAAGTCTGTCAAAATTTGTTTTAAAAAAAGCAAAAACATCATTTTGATTCAAGAGTTGATGGATTAACCATTACAGAAAAATAATAAAATGATTTTGGTTGATTTGGGCATAAACCTTACATTGAGTGGTGGTCTAATAAATTTGTTAAGAACTGTATATGTGTGTTGTATTTGAGAGAGAAGCATGTCTGCCCAAAATGCTTGCACTTAATAAAGAGAGATATTTTCTGTATCACTAAAAAAAACAACACAATACACCGTGCAAGCTGAAAGAAAAACAGGCAAGGAGCCAAAAGTCAAATCCATAATGAATGCTCTGATGAGTTCTTGGACCGGTGGCAGGATAAACAGGGATACATTTCATGCTAGCTGTTTAATTTTAATGGTTGGAATGTGCACACGGTAGACACAGATTATTTTGGAGACTTTAAAAAAAAGAAAAGCATATGCAAGCAAATTACTTCATTTTCATAGCCCACAGGGGGTGCCATAGCCTGATTATAAGACACCTGTTGTGAAGGCAGTTTTCTTTTTCAAGTGTGAAAATGCTCAAATTTGACATGAGACTACATGCAGTTAGTGGTGAATTTGCATTGGTGCTTGAATGATAAGCAAGTAACCATTTGAATGAATGTTTAGTAGGTTAATTAGTTGTTCACAGTTGTTAGCGTGCTAATACACATAATAGTGAAACTGTATTGTATATATGTACATATGACCTGGGTCCTGCGGTCAAATCCTGAATGTCCAAAGATAGAAGAAAGATCTCATAATCATACTGCATATAGACCAGATGCATATTTTGCCAGAGGAAAGCACAAATTAGATCATTTTCACTTAAACAGATGCAGGGTGAACCCATAGACTGATCTTTCCATCATATTAGCCTCATAAAAAAACAACTTTTCAAGGTCCTTTAGGTCTGCTGAGGCTAATTTGTTGTTTCTGCATTTTTCTATATGAATAATAGTGATGCCAAATTTGCTTGACTAATAACAGGCCCCCCTCCCCAGCATTTCATGAGAGAATTTGATACTTTTTCTCAATAGGGTTCAGCTGGAGCTCAAGACATTTTGGAGCAATTTCCTAGCTTTGCTTATAAAATCTGGCGGATTCCTCCGTCTTGGATGTTAAGTCTACATGATGGCCACACATTTTCTTCAATATTTGTCGGAAAGCTTTTCTGCAAGTCAAATATAAATGTTGATGCTTTCTAGTCATAGTAAATATTCCACTGCAGGCTTTCATGTTGCTCTGTCAACTACATATCTTATTGTAAGATAAGGTTATTTGTAAAGTACCCACGAAGTGTTTTCTATTTTCCACACAATTACTTTCTCAGATGTAATGGATGCAATACTTCTTCGAGAAACATTACTACAATTAAAAAGAAAATAAAATAAAATAAAAGAAGAATAAGATCTCATAATAGAGTACCTGAGAGCCCACTACTTGTCTGATAGTGATAGTTTGTTATACATGTTATGTAAGTCCTGTGAGTTCTGAGTCATTCCTCCCTTTTTCTCAGTGTCTCCAAATGAAGACAAAATTGGGACTTTCTGTGAAGTTTTCGGAGAAAAGACTATTGGATGCAAAAACTTTCACACTTCTTATGGCACAGGAAATTGATCCCACTGCTGAAGATAAAATGAGGCTTAATGTGCTTAAGACCCTTATTCCACACCCATTCTTTTTCATTTTCAGCCCAGGGCAAAGGGCCACCATGGCGTTAACTAAATTACTACAAATGCTCTGAAAGTGAGCGACTTCTAACCAGCTACAAATGTGTTCTTTCTCTTAAAATGAGAAGGGCGATAATTCCCTGATGTGTTTTTGCAGGAAGCCTATTCTCTACGGCCCTGGAAGTGACTTTTAAAAGCGCCTTCCTCTACTGTGCACACAACCATTAAAGCTCTTTATCAAAGATGTAGCCCTTTATGCCTCGTTTCGATTCACAGAGCAGCTGATGAAACAAGCTGATCAGTTGCTAATCTGAATATATTCAAAGTAAGTTTAATGATCTGCAAAAAATATGCCATGCCTGCTTAATTATTTGAATTAATTTTATTTTTTTTAAAGAGCCAATTCTATTTTTTCTTGCAGTGAAATTGATGTAATTTGTGATATTTTTATTGCCGTTTTGGCATCAACAGCTTTCTTAACAAAAAGCCATCCTGAATTTCAGCTGATTGCTTATAATTCAAGGTGAAACTTCTTTCAGGGAATGTGGTGACATGCATGACCTTCAAGGATTCATTAATCTGGTCACGCTTTCGCATTCCAGGGCGGTTTTGTCCAAAGCTGTGGAAAAATGTGAGGGAGATCTTGTTTGTTTGGGACACAACAAAGGTCAGCAGTCATGTATTTTTTGCTGACCTGCCGGGGCTCCCGACAGCAAAAGCGACAGTGGAAGAAGGTGGGAGATGTGGAAGATGTGCAATCTGTGGAAAAAAACAAAAAGACATGTGAATCACAGTGTAGCTGTGACACACATAGTCCTTCCCACACCCGAGCTATCTCCTACAAGCAGACACATCCAAAAGAGCCAAGGATCCTGTAATCACACATGGAAATTAAGATGGATAGACTGTACAGTATTTAAGTAATCATACCGGGTCATGGCTGATTTTTTTGCAGACTGAATTCCCCAAAGAAAGTGTTTACTATCACAAATCACCTGCAGCCTGAGATGAGTTTTTCACACGCCACCTCGGGCCATTTATTCCTGGAACGTTACATAACGCAGTAGTGGGTTCTGCTTGCATTCAGCCAAAAAGCCTCTTTATAAGAAAACAGGAAGGTAAGAGGATTGAGGCAGCAAGGAAAACACAGTCATCAGCTGCAACCTCTATAAGGTGCCCTCCCAGGGATCTCTCTGTTTTATCAACATAAAAGGGCATCCCAGGGGGGATAGGTGGGGAATAGTGGAGGTAAATAATCACAGCCTCATCATATATCCAGAAAAAAAAGCACTTTTATTGGTAATTCTGAAATGTAACATTATTAGGCACAGTAAACAAACGATTAGCTTATTGAATGAATACTTTGATTTACTCTTTATTGTATCTCCAGCAGTATTGGAGCTTCTGATGTATCTCCTACCCGCTGAAAGGTGCTAATGGTTTAGTCCAAAAGAGAAAAAAATAGTTTAGCTTTAAAGAAAAAAACCGCATGATGCTAACTGTGACAAGTTCTGGCGGAAACACACTACAGCTTTCCAGTAATGTTTTTGGCCTGAATTCTAATTGATGTCTGAGCTATTGCACATGTCAAATATAGCTCATAAGGCTATTATGCTCTTTTAAGGCGCTTGTGATCCAGAGCTTTCTCCAGTAATAACTTAGTCTGACAAAAGCTTAATAACTTGGACTCAGTTAAATATGTTGATACTGGTCAGTACTGAGAATTTTACAGCGTGGTTTTTTTTTTTTGGCTTTCCCTTTCAAAAGTTTGATTTTAATGCATCTATGTTTCTACAGACTGCAGTAATGGAGTCTTATTGTGAAATACAGTGCAGTCTCAGTATGGGGTGCACACAGTGCTTACCAGGTTTTTTCTAATGCTTAACATGAGTGTAAAATCTGTCACACATATGGAAAACCTCACAGTGACTCACAATATTTACATAATGCACTCGCTGCAGATGCATCGGCTCACATATATTTGTTAAGTTACTTATTCCTGTGACAATAGATACAATGTTTATGCCCTACAAGCCTGCATATGTACTGAGCCCTGACTGTTCACACAGTCTTGTATTTCCCATAAACAATGTTATCTACGTTACTGTATGTCATAATAACATGCTTCTGCACTGCTTTTCATCATGTTGGTTTCCTGTGAGCTTGGACACACATCAGACCAGTGTGGTGGTCCAGTTCCTTGATTGCTAAATTTCCTTAGCGATTACCTTGGAAAGCGCCCACGAAACTGATAAGTGTACACACAGCAGCTATTCAGCAGTGAAATTATGGTCAGCAAGCATGTTAATAATCACTGCTAAGCTAATGAATATTTTCTGTGGGCAGTATTTATCACTAAAAACACATTACTCAAAGTATTACCTGCTGGCAAGGACAGAAGTTGTTGAATCATGGTGCACACCCAATGATTGATGAGCTGATGAGATTAAAGTCGGTACGGATGCTGGAACATGATGTGAACACTTTTCCAAACTTCAGCAGAGATTGATGCATCAGAATTACAGCTAGGGTGGACAGGATAGTCTTAAACACACTGCTGCAAGAGCACCTCGACCCAGAAAACCTTCTCGAGGCTTCTGATGTGCAAGCACACACATCGAATGTGCCTGAAGTGCCGTGCTATTTCTCCCATGGGAACACACTGGCTCCTAACACCTCTGCAGCTCCGGAGACCAGCTAAAATTTCATACCATGACAGTAAATGAATCTGGCATCTGCATTACAGAGTTGTCATGTGTGTCACCGAGATGTCAAGCATGTAACATTTTAAGCAGCTTATTAGTTTTGCCTCCTTGGTAATGGATTTTACTTTGAATTGGAAAGTGAAATTGTCTGAATAGCCAGTTGGTAAGATTTGTGTCAAATTTGGGGAGAAACCTTCAGGACTTCAGGATAGCTTTGCATTTATATGCACACCTCACTATGTCCGATGACTGCAGCATAACAGGAAGCTGTATCCAAAGAGACAGGATGTTGGGTATTGTTGCACTGCTTGGAATAGAAATTACGGAAGGCTTGAAGGAACATGTCTGTAAGTGTTTTTTATATATAGATTTCCCAAGTTCACCCGATAATGTTCTGATTAGGTTTTTTTTTTAGCTTGTTATGTCATGCTATTGTATAGAAGAGTGAGTGAATTGTGTTATCTCATAGCACAAAAGAATATATTGACAAGCTTGTTCAGTGACTTTCAGCTTTAGACAGAATTTAAAATTATATAATTGTTCATTTTGAAACCAGCAAAGTGCAGAAATGGGAAGACAAAACTGTTGTCATGAGAATTTGTTCTCTTTTGAAAAATTATCTGCAATGTTCTCTGCAGAGAGCAAAGCTAGTTCACAAGCATCGGTGCTGATTAGACTAGATTTTATCAACATCTGCAAGAAGAAGATGTCAAAACAGTTACATCATTTCTTTTCACCCTGTGGTTTAAAGATGCAGAAACAATAGTAGCATTTGGTTATACATTGCAAAACCACTGTATGAATATGCAACATATTGTTGGAATATTAATGCAAACACCTCGTAAATAAGATGTCTAATCTAACCTGAACAGCTTGTCTTTGTGTTTTTGTCTTTGCAAACTTAATATGAATTCATTATTGTCCCTTTAGTGTTTAGAAAGCTGAGAAAGAAAGATATTTAATTGCATCTTCCATCACAGAATTGCAAAACCAATAATGCTCATTTATAATAATGGTAATTTGTAGGCAGTTCTCTTTTAAAGAAAAAAAATGAGGTGCAATAAAGACTGTTTTTTCTGCTTGTAAAGGCTGTTTGAGGGTGCTGGTGACTGAGGTCAGTGTTTTTCCTGTTTTTTTTTAGCAGGTAGACCCTTTAGGGTACATCTACCACTGACCACTGATATGTGGTGACAGTTGCCCTGCTCTTTAAAGCTTTTTTTTTTAATTTTCATACTGTGGAGAGAGGTTACAGAGAGTGAGCGGGAAAAGAGTCAGGGAAACAAACATGTTCATGTTCTTGAGCCTTCAAGCGTGGACACAAACGTACACCTAAAAGCAGCTTTTATGTTGGCATCCGTGTAGGTTTACCTGCACTGGAAATCCAATAATGACAGGCTTCTGCCACATGGTATTTACTCATATACTTTAAAATCCCAAATAAGTGAAGCACTTATGTGTTGGGCAAAGCTACAGTCTGTACATCAGAGTACTTCAAAGTGACCCCTCTTCTGGCCTTGTGTGCACCTTTCTGTTTGGCTGGTACATTTTTCATAAACATCCCCTGGCTGTATGTCTGGTTGCCTAACATAGCTGCATATGTGTTATATAACTGAACCTCCAGAGCAAACAGATGGAAGCACCGCAGCAACAGGTATTACCTTCACTGTGCCAGCATAGAACAATTCCAGATTATGATTCATGAATAATGGATGAGTGCAATTGCACATAAACAAGTTAGGCCTTCACAAAAGTAGTTTACAATGATAGATGGGCATCTATGCTTCACTGACAAAATTCATGCACTGATCAGTGATCACTGCTTCCATTAAAGCTATTTTAATTTGAACACTTTGCCCTCCTAACTCATCACCTGCAGGGTTGATAAAGTTCAGAGAAACCTCCACCTGTGCTGTTTTACCTCTTGTTCCATCAGGGACTCTTAATGATGGTGCCATCACAAATTATTCAGGTTTTTCAAAGAAAAATTATTTCTGATGCAACATACAGTGCTTAACAAATGTATTCACCCAATCCTATACCCAGAATAATGTTTCACCCACATCTGGTTGAATGTTATGCTTGATTCATGTCTGACTTCTCAGAGTAGTCCCTTGTGCCAGCTCAAAAAATGTGAATTTAGCATTTTTTTTTTTTTTAGTTCTGAAGTTTTTGATAGATTTCTAAAATATTTGCGTGTCCTTGTTTTTTTTATAATAATACATTGATCAAGCAGTGTACTTATATATTGATAAACAGCGTGGTAGGAAACCTCATTTTAAAGGATGAAGGAAAAACTCGCACGTGTCTATTTTTTCCTACTGGCGATTTGGTTTGAACATGTAAAGCAGAGACATTAAATATGAAGAAAGAAAAAAATATTAAGGACAAAAAGCAAACTTACATGTAGAGAAACACTTTAAAGTTTTAAAGATATCTCTCTCTCTCTCTCTCTCTCTCTCAGTTTAGAAATGGGCTGGTTCTCTCGGTGATGTCACCTCGCTCCTGTGTGGACATTTATTCCACACAGTGTGCATCTCCCGTTCGTCTCCATAGAGAAGCGGTTCACCCTAACGCAACTAGCATTACGCATGACATGGATGCCGCAGGAGCGAGTTTATTCTCGGAGTCTTTGCGGATTGTGAACTCTGCTCCTCTCGCAGTTTTCTCACACAGTCGACATCTGATGTGCGTGTCGGATCTCCCCAAAGGACGTGTGTTAAACAGTTTGCTGTTTCAGGAGATCACGTCTGCAGCCCCCGTGTCTTATGTGGGCTGCACTCGATAGTGACCCGGAGCTTTACGCGCAGCCGATCCCCATGCTTTAGCAACACAGCTCAGCGCACTCAACCTTAGATGTTTCGAAAAAGAACAGGGTGAAATAACAAAGATGATACAAACGGACATTTTGCAGACAGAATGGATTTAACCCAGCTAAGCCTCTTGTTGGAAAATGTTTCCAACGTTGAAAACACCACCGACGCACCGTTCGCTCTGCCACACACAGAGGCAGCCACCGCACTCATCATCCTCGTGGTTACAGTGATCATTTCGGTCACAATTGTTGGTAATGTGTTGGTGATTGTAGCGGTTCTTACTAGCAGGGCTCTCCGTGCCCCTCAGAACCTTTTCCTGGTCTCTCTTGCATCGGCGGACATCCTGGTGGCCACACTAGTGATCCCCTTCTCCCTCGTCAACGAGGTAATGGGCTACTGGTACTTTGGAAGTACTTGGTGCGCCTTCTATCTCGCTCTGGATGTGTTGTTCTGCACCTCATCCATCGTTCACCTGTGCGCCATCAGCCTGGACCGATACTGGTCAGTAACAAAGGCGGTTAGCTACAACCTGAAACGGACACCTAAGCGCATCAAGTCCATGATTGCTGTAGTGTGGATAATATCTGCTATCATCTCCTTCCCTCCTCTCCTCATGACCAAACACGATGAACGGGAGTGTCTGCTAAATGATGAAACCTGGTACATCCTCTCATCCTGCCTGGTCTCCTTTTTCGCTCCCGGTCTCATTATGATTCTGGTATATTGTAAAATTTATAAAGTTGCCAAGCAGCGCTCCTCCACCGTGTTCGTGGCTAAGAATGGCCTGGAGAGGCAGCCCTCTCAGTCAGAGACCTGTTTTGTCAGGAAGGACCGGTTCGAAATGGAGAGCCCTAGCAGTCAAAGCTCCGGCAGCCATCCGCAAAAGCAAGGGGAGCTGGACGACATCGACCTGGAGGAGAGCTGCTGTGCATCGGATACGAAACCCCGACACCATCGCTTCACCAAGCGAAGGAAAGTAGAGGGATCGGACAGTTGTCCACCCCAGAACTGCCGACTTTCCTGGGCTTCAGCCCGGGCGTTACAACTTTACCCGGAGCAGAAGAACCCAGCTGGGCGACAACAGCTGGCCGCAGCCAACAAGACCAAAGTGGCCCAGATGCGGGAGAAGCGCTTCACCTTCGTCTTGGCGGTAGTGATGGGGGTGTTTGTGCTCTGCTGGTTCCCCTTCTTCTTTACTTACAGCCTGCATGCTATCTGCAGAGAGAGCTGCTACATCCCCGCCGCACTTTTCAACCTTTTCTTTTGGATTGGCTACTGCAACAGTTCTGTGAACCCCATAATCTACACCATTTTCAACAGGGATTTCAGAAAAGCTTTTAAGAAAATCATATGCAGGACATCAAAACGCACATGAAAGGTTGAAAAATAATTTTCTGGCTCTCAGAAACATTGGGAAGAAATCATAGTATTATAACTTATTGATCTTGGCTGACTATTCTGCTACTCCATCATTTAAATGTAATGTTTAGCATATTAAAAATATCCAGTGTTGTGTACACATTAAATTGTCTATAATTGAAATAAATCATTATATATACTTGACCATTCCTGCAGCAAGCTCAGATATTTCAGGGCAAGGGGAAGTCATGGTCACGTCTGTTGCTGGACTCTGAGTGTTGGCAGCTGGTCACTGTGGGTGCCGAGATAAATAGAAGATTAATCTCCAGCATGGAGATTTTGACTTTTTTTGTGATATTGAAGAGGAAAAAAAGTGCTGAATTCTGCATGGATGAAATGTTTGGCATTATTTCAGGTAATTCGTGTAGCTTTCTGTGCTTGCTGCAGTTAAAGGTACAGCAAGGTTATCAGCTGTTTCTTATCAGTGAACCGCTAAACTTATGTAAGAGTGTAATCTCACACCTCCGCCATGCTATCACACCACCTCAGGACCAGAACAATGGCCGAGCTGAGGCCTGCATTTGCAGAATTGATTGCACACGTCTCTGTATTTCATTTCCCTGCAACTGCTTAACATTTTGTCATTAAATATTTTAAGATGCTGTTAAACATGCAGTGCCAACTTACTATACATATCGTTTTTAAGTCTTAGACAAAAGCCTCCTGATGGATTTGACATATTCTTGAATAAACAGAAGAAGAACACTCAAAATAACAAAAGTAAAAACATTTCTGATAAGATCTCAGGACTGGTTGAATCCACTGTGAGCTCTCTTTGGTTAAAAAAAGAGTTTAATATCTATAAGTCAGGCCTCACACTGTGATGCTAAGCTTTATAAAGCTGTTAGATTACCACTTTCTTAATATAGTGAAAAATCTGCAGAAGAAATCATTCATAAGGGACAATTCTTCAGTATGTGATTAAAAAATGATTAATGCATTGGTACAACTCGCATACATAGGATGGGAGTGTTATTAGAAGACTGTATTTGAACTTCCCAACACTGTTTTCCATACAACATCAGACTGTGGTCGGTTGTTGATGCATGTGGGATACAACGTGTATGTCATATGGTGAATATATCATGAAGGACCGCGCTGAGTATAAATACACTATTTATATCCTCTTAGGAATGTCTTCAAAGCACTCCTACTGCTCACTGGCCCCTCGCCAAAGATAATCACCCTGTCTGAGGGATGTCATGCTGAAAAAGAGAAAAAAAAATGAAAGCAGTTTTTGTGAAGTATGCTCACATTCACAAGGGTATTGTTAAAATACTGTCAGGAGAAACAAGGGTGAAGATGGCTGCATATTTTCTTTTCTTTTAATGTGAAATACCATTTTATTTATGAAGGGAATCAGAAAGTCCGAGAGGAGTGTTGTTAGCGCGAGGAAACTTTATCTCAGAGGGATTCACAAACTCTCGAAAGAAATTAAACGTCTGGGTCAAGTCGCACTTGTAAGAGTCGGTGTAATTAGCTTTGTTCCTTCATCACATTTAGCAGGATGGGATTGATGCTTATTTATCTGTGACTTAATGGGATGTTGCTGTACACATGTTACATGTAACCTGATTTCTCCAGAGAACAAAATTACAAGTGCATTTTTCATTACCTCAAAATGAAACACTCATATTTAAATTATTTGCTGATAGTAAACTGATTCGTGGCTGACAAGACACCCAACTCCCTTGTTAAATCACACTTCCGAATTCAATTGTCTTTTGTAATCAGCTGCTCAACTGCAGCAGGATTGGGGCACAATACTTTTAATTAGCTGTAGTGTTTTCTGACGCTTTCATGTGCACTTCCTCCAGGCAAGTCTCTTCAAATGTCAGCGCAGCTCTGTTAAATCTTTTGAAAGCGAGCGCTTGCAATATTACATTACAGTGCTGTTATTTTCCTTTGGTGACCCGGGAGGAAAGTATGACAAAGCAAAACATGGAGAATTTTCATAGTCCTTCACCAGTCGTCGCATAAACGCTCTGATAGCTCAACTTTTATTCAAAACCAAGCCTGTGGTGGCTTTTTGTGTTTTGCAGATTTGAAGCTCTACAGTCTGCACAACAATCCACAAACTCTTTTCCTTATCCCAGAATGTAAACAAAGTTGGCGACTGGCTCAGGAAGGGAAGCAGAGCTGCAGTGACCCTTGACCTCCTAAACTCTCTTCTAAAGACTTAATGAGAGCAACAGAACAACTGGACAGAGCCAAAACATTTCCTGATGTGGACTGTTGACAAAAAAAGCCCCACTCGAGCCTCTTAATAGGGGAAGAAGAGTGAAGATTTGGAGTTAAAAAAACAACAACATTTTTTTAGAGCCAGAAAATTTTGCAAGGTTATTTGCAGTCCTAATAGTCAGAAAAGAGACAGTAATGAATATTTCAAGATAGGTGCGCCGCAGAGAAAAGTGAGCGTCTTAGGAAAAGGGAGAGAGTGGAGAAGGGAGCAGTTGCTTCTTGTCGTCTGCTACATTACCTTGTTTATCACACAACGGAGCATCTGCAGGTAATTGTTTTTTTCAATTGTCTCTAACAAGATAAGGATTGGAGGCAAGTGAGGCCAAATTTCGACTCAATCTCAGGAAGCTGTGTATCCAGAGAAGGAGACCTCAGTATGTCATTAGTGTAAATCAGCTGGTTTCATGTCTGAGCGAGGGTGGAACTGGGCTCATGTCTCCAGGGTGTTCTGATATATCGCCCTGCTAAACGCAACCACTATGTGACTTGAGTCGACAATATAAATCACACCGTACTAATTTAAAGATGATAGTGGTATTATCTGTGTTTGAGAGCAGATTTTACTAACTGAATCCCAGTGACGTTCATATTGCATTTTAAGATATTTACTATTTACTATACTATGTTTTGTATTTTCCGTAGAGATTTGGAAATTAAAATATTATTGTGCATTTCCCTTCACTGTGGTGAACATGGGCACTGTTTAGATAGAGCCAGTCCAGCAAACACTTTCCCCGCTGCTGTGGAAAATCTGTAGCACGGCGAGTTTGCTGCTAAATCTGCATAAATTATCCTCAAATGACACAATCTACTCCAATTTGAATAACAATACAGTGGCCGGAAGTTTAAGAAAGTGGACTGGATCACTGGTTTTAAAATTGTCTTATGATTCATCGTCTGCTTTATTCCTTTGATTCTCAACAAATAAAGAATGTGTATAAACAAAGAGAAATATGTAAGCCATGTAATTAGTCATAACTGATACAATGTCGCTCATTTGGACTGAACGTTTACATCATGCTCGGTGGCTGTAACTCCTTAAAACAAAACTATTTTCCCCCTTGTATGTTCTCATACAGAAAAAAAAAACATGTCTGAGGGGTGACTAATGACTTGGACTGTGCTGGAAATGTTTTAGTCCCCAAAGACCCAACTAGGACACGTAATCTGAGTTATCTCTGCTCTGGTACCTGCCTTATTATTTGTTATCCAGGATTAGGTACAAAGATAGTTCAAAAAGTAATGAGTAGTCATTCTAGGAGACAACTTAAGTTTACCTCCATTTAACTCCAAACTATCTCTGATTTAAATGTTTGGTAGTGATGAGGTAATGATGTAATAATGATGCAATAAGGTGGAAAAAAGGTAATAATATTTATTGCCCATTTATATAAATTTCAGTGAAATATCACTCAGGTATGATGATAGTTGACACATTACTTGGTTATTTGACATTACTTTTGTAGAGTGGTAATAACTTGTTATTACCATATTATTACCCCCACACAGCTGTAATACAAGGTGATACTTAAGTAACGGACTCTTCATCACTACATTCAGAACATTCAGGGACATTTGCACCTCTCTGAGTTTATATTCATGAATTCCTCCAGAACTACAGGTCTAAAGTATTGCACCATCCAGATAGAAAGTGGACAACAAGGCCTTCTGAATGCTGTGTTGCTGCTAACTGGCTTTACACATCAGTGAGTGAGAGACACTGCATCCATCCATGCACAGTGTCTCATAAATTGCACACAATTCATGAGAGACCAAATCTTTTTATCCTCAGACAATATTTAAACTCAAACAAAACATTTGTGCAGCTGCTTCATTTGGGGAAATCTCTGCTACATTTCTCTCACAATCTGGACTGTTGTTAACACGCTCCAGTGCTTTCCCTCACTCCTGTGATGAGACAGATTACTCGGGCTGATTATGCATTCTGCTGGACGATGGTGCATCTCTGCCAACTGATTATTATTTATTTCTATCATCACCGGTAAACACACATAAGACAAACACACTCTCAGCTCTCTGCCAGGCGCTCGTCTGTTTCACACATACAGGGAGAGTAAGTAAAGCATTAAGAGGATGTTTGTGACCTGCGATAGCCTACATAGTCTTTAAAGCCTATGATAGCCCAGATAGGATCTTTCACCTTTAAAACAGGAAATGAACTGGACCTGCTGTTTAGCAAAGGTATGTCACTGTCACACAACAGGGACACTGCACTCTGAATATCGTTAGTTCACTTTTAAACAACACATAACTCACTGCTAATTAAAATAACTGTAGTCTGAAACACAGCAACCTCCCTGCCTTTTGACCCTTTTATATTTCACCAACCATCCAGATTCATAAAAGCACATATGAAACCATTTTTTCCTTTCAAGGCTTGTTTTATGAAGCACTAGTAGGGGTCGCTTCCTGCAGTGTTTTTCTAAGTTGAAACAATTTTTGTGGCGGCACCTGCAGCAATAACACTCTGCTAACTAATATTTGTATCAAAAGGAGGATGAATATTAGAAATAATGAAAATGGGAGTTACTATAAAGAGCTTCATGTGCATAGAAATAAAGTCTGTGTTATTTCCTCAGGCAGGAGGGATCGGCTCTGTTGTTTTTCACCACCGACAGCAACAACAACACTTCGGCGCATACTCTCTTCTTCCCCAGTTTAAATGGATATGAAGGATGGGTGTAAATGCTGATGATTATGAGTTCACATGCATGTTTTTCTTCTTTTTATTTTACTGAAGATATTAAATAAGTGGCAAATAAAAGTAATCTTTAAGAACTTCTTCAACAGTATTGATTGCATTTAGTTCTTGAATGACTTACAAGTAACTCACCGAGGCTGCTTTTGCTCAGCGTATATATGTGTGCAGTGATCATGAAAGATTTCTTTTGGTGTCGAGCATATCAAACATAGCCTTCAAAAACTCACATGCATGCGACAAGCTTGTGCTTGCAATACTCCGGTGCAGGCTTTCAGCTCTCCTAATCCCATAAGAGAGAGGATGTTTTTTTTCACTTTCTTAAGCTACAGTAAGAAGAGGATAACGCGCTTTTACTCCTGTCCCTAAAAGGATCAAATTCACATAGCCTTGTCCATAATATTTGATATTTCAGGGGTTTAAAGAGAGAAAATAGAAAAGGAATTTAGCAAAACTTGTTGTTTTATCTTCAAGAAAAAAAAATGAAAATCCATTAAAGCATTAAAGCAGCATTTATCAGCATTTTAATTATAATGTAAAAAGATCTCAAAAAGAAAATGACTATCGTGTGACTGTATAGTTTCCCCATGCCTGAAGGAGGATTATTGTTTTGGTTTTTGATGATATTCTTTCATCCGCCTTGTATGGTACAGCTCCAACACCAAACATCAGATAAATTTAAACTACTTGCAGATTGATGAAACCAGATTAGCATTTAGCAGCTAAAGACACGAATATTTCCCCAAAGAAATGACACCAAAACACAGCTGGGAGCTGGGTAGAAATTGGACTTTGATTCATCAAATGGTCGGCAGCAACAACTCCAAATAGTTGATAATGTTGCATCATGGCTGCTGGGTAGTTTGAGAAGTGTTGCCAGCACATTTATCAGAACAGCTTCATGTAATAACAACACATGAGAGCTATTGTTACATCACCTTTTTGCTCTGCCCCCAAGAAACCAAATAATGAAGGTTTTACTATTCAGATTATTACAACCTCAATTCTAAACAAAACTGGGAAGTTGTGTAAAACATAAGTAAAAACTGAATGTAATCATTTGGAAACATCATAAACCCGCATTTTATTCATAGCAGAGCATAGAAAATATGTAAAACATTGAAACTGAGAAAAAATATAAATTTATGAATAAAATTCGATCATTTTGAATTTGAAGAGACATATCTCAAAAGACGGCAGTGTTTACCACTCAACGTTTCATTTACCATGAGTGTGGGAACCATCTGGGAACTCTGGGAACCAGTTGCTGGAATGTCCATTCTTGTCTGATATAGGATTCTAGCTAACAGCTAACAGTCCTGGGTCGTCTTCTTGTATTTTTCATTTCACAACATTTCAGGTGTTTTCAGTTGAAGAAATGTCTGGAATGGGGCGAGGCCAGTTCACCATCCAGACTTTTCTACTCTGCAGCAGTGTTTTATATGTGGTTTAGCTTTGCAGTGCTAAAATATACAAGGCCTCCTTTAAAAAGATGACATCCAGATAGGAGAATATCTTGGATGTCTTGGTTTAAACCCTGTGTATAGAATTCAGCACTCTTGATACGCTTCCAGATGTGCGAGCTGCCAATTTCAGAGGCACTAATGCACCTCGTACCATCAGAAATGCAGACTTTTGAACTCTGTACTAATAATAAGCAAATAAGCTAAAAGGCTCATTTTGATTTGTATGACCACATAACAGTTTTCCACTTTCCCCCAGTCCATTTTAAATAAGCTTTGGCTTATAATTATGTTAACTAATTGCGTATGTTTGCATCTTAGAACTTTAACCTGCATTTGTAGATTGCACAAGAAATTGTGCTCACTGAAAATGATTTCAATGATTTGTTCCTGAGCACATGCGGCGATTGCTATGAACAAATCATGCAGTGCTGCCTGAGTGCCAGAAGTTCACAGGCATCTGATACTTGTTTTCAGCCTTGTCATTTGCACATTTTGAGAGAATTGGAGTTATATTTTAGGTCCAGGTTTATTCCTGGTAAAATAATAATTTTATGGCAAAGTGAATTACCCTTTTATTTAGAAAAGTACTTTTGATGTCTGAGGCAAACACATTTTTGTCAGATATTCCCCACATAATTTTCTCCATACAAATATCCCCCTGACTGAGAGATTGTGGATTATGAATAGTATGATGAAAATCCTGCTGTTCAGAGAAGAAGTGAAGGAAGTTGTGGGAAGGGTGGAAGACGGGTGTTTTACCCTTGACCTCAGTCCCTGTGGCCAAGAACTGAACGCAGTACTGAAGAGGCCACACGCTCATTCCACAAGACAATCACCCATAAAAATTTGGATGTTATGCATCAGTTTCATAAACTTATTTATCATGCTGTGCATTGATAGTCAAGTCCACTGTTAAGGTTGTGTGTTATTTTAACAGTTCTAATCCAAGATTGTGGAATAGTTACTCAAGCATTCACCCGTCACTCCCCGAGGGGTAAGAAGTCACTTGGGTCATTTAAATACAACCTGCAACCTCTCCAACACCAACCAAGCATAGGATTTACAGTCATTTTCTTTTCCATTCTTTTATCTCATTCCCTGAGAACGTTGGTCAGCGTTCCCAAGCTGGAGCTAGAGTGTAAAAACTGAAAATATATAGACAATTTAGTAAAATTCAGAAATTCTAAGAAAAGCAGGAAGTAATAACTCAAAGCAAGAAGCTGATTGAAGACGATGGCTGAAGAGAGCACAGCTGCAAAACATAGCAGCCGTTCATACGTAATGGAGATTGTCACAATTCCACTGTGGCATCAAAATAAGGGCAGGGGAAAAATACTCTGAGGAAATAGACCAATGTCCTGCTGTGAAAACAAGGCAAAACAGTCCAAACAAGGGGACTGTTTATTTCCATGACATTGACGCTTCTCCACCACATCGATTCGCCTCCATCTCCCTTTGCTTATTATAATGGATTGGATTTATATAGCGCTTTTCAAGGCACCCAAAGCGCTTTACAATACCACTATTCATTCACTCTCACATTCATACACTGGTGGAGGCAAGCTACAGTTGTAGCCACAGCTGCCCTGGGGCAGACTGACAGAAGCGAGGCTGCCATATCACGCCATCGGCCCCTCTGGCCAACACCAGTAGGCAAGTAGGGTAAAGTGCCTTGCCCAGGGACACAACGAGCAGGACAGAGAGCCCGGGGATCGAACCGGCGACCTTCCGGTTACAGATGCGATTCCCAACCCCTGAGCCACGGTCGCCCCCCTATTACTATGTTCCAGGTTCCATCTTGGGACCCCTTCTGTTTAACATCTACATGCTCCCACTGGCACAGATTATAAACAACAACAAAATAAACTATCACAGCTATGCAGATGACACACAAATATATATCACAATGTCACCAGGAGACCGAGGCCCTGTACAGGCTCTTGGTAAATGCATTGAGGAAATCAATGACTGGTTGTGCCACAATTTTCTCCAGCTAAACAAAAACAAAACTGAGGTAATAGTCTTTGGCGCCAAAGAAAAACGATTACAGGTCACCAGAGAACTTCAATCTATACATCTAAAAACCACAAACCAGGCGAGAAATTTGGGTGTAGTGATGGATGCAGACCTAAACTTAGAAAAACACATTAAGACAATAACAAAGTCAGCTTACTATCACCTCAAGAATATATCAAGGATAAAAGATCTGATGTCTCAACAGGACCTGGAAAAACTAGTCCATGCATTCATCTTTAGTAGGCTTGATTACTGTAACAGCATCTTTACAGGTCTACCTAAAAAATCAGTCAGACAACTACAGCTCATTCAGAACTCTGCTGCTCGAGTCCTCACTAAGACCAAAAAAGTGGACCACATCAGTCCAGCTCTGAGGTCCTTACACTGGCTGCCTGTCCGTCAGAGGATAGACTTTAAAGTTCTGATGCTGGTCTATAAAGCTCTGAATGGTTTAGGACCAAAATACATCAATGACCTCCTGACCCAGTATGAACCATCCAGATCCCTCAGGTCATCTGGATCAGGTCTTTTATCAGTTCCCAGAGTCAGAACCAGACACGGAGAAGCTGCATTCAGCTTTTATGCTCCTTATATCTGGAACAAACTCCCAGAAAGCCTCAGATCAGCTGAAACACTCAGTTTATTTAAATCCAGGTTGAAGACTCACCTGTTCTCAGCTGCATTTGAATAAAGCACCAAATCCACACTTTAAGCTTAAATTTCAAAACTTACATTTAACTACTGATTTTATCTACTGTTCTGATTTTATCTGTTTTGATTTTATATACTGTTGTTTGTTTGTTTGTTTGTTAATTAGTCAGTTAGTTTATTTGCTTGTTTTATTCAATTTTAAATCATGCTTTTTATTTGTTCTTGTTTCTAATGTCTCTGTAAAGCACTTTGAATCACCTTGTTGTTGAATTGTGCTATACAAATAAACTTGCCTTGCCTTGCCTTGCCTTCATCTATCTGCCTTGCAAAATAAGAGAAGGTTCATATTCCAGGACCTTCTGACTGTATTGGAAGAGAGATAAATGGAACTTATTCTAAGCATCAAGAGTTTGGACGTGTGAGAACACAGGAAAAAACTGTTAGTTCTTTTTGCACTTTACGCTGCACTCGCAAATATATCATCTTGTGCATTACCATTTCACACAATAGCACCGAAATTCAAAAGCAAAGCTCTTATTACTCATAACTATTTTGTCAAGAAGTGCACACCATACTGAATAGGAAGCCTTTCATGGAATTTTAACTCTGACCCAGACTTTACTTTTATCGGGGTGTAGATGATGAGATTTATCACCTCGCACTTGGCAAGCTCTCTGAGAGGAAATTCATCTTTAAAAAATAACCACCACTCCAGCTCAAGAGGTAAACTTCCAGCCTATAGATATCTGGTATTTGAGAGCTATGCAAGGAATTCCCAGATGAACAGCAGCTCATTAATGGACTTAATGTGATTGTGTATTACTAGGGGTAATTTTTCAAGTGTTACCTGGAACTGAGTGTTGAATGTAGGAGAAGATGCGCATATGTTTATGTTTATCTCTCTTTGGAGTTTGGTTTGGCAGGGCATCAGTCTTTCCTGATTCACTGGAAATGCAGCCTGAATGCAAACAACAGCAAAGTATCATAGCTCATGTGTATTTAATATATGGTGAGCTCAGTATTACAGTTTGCTGCTTGGATTTCCTTTTTTTAAAAGAAAAGTTGCTTGTTGGATATATAATAAAACACTTTTTTTTCAGTGACACCACAAACCTCAATGTTTCAGCAATTGCAGTTATAGCCAGTCTATTACAATAGTAGTGAAACCTTCTTTTTCTCTGAGCATGAATGAAACTATCCACACTTACAGGGCCAGTGGCCTTTTATTAAATTTATCTGACAACAATAACACCTGGTAAATTTGGAGGCCATGTGTTGACACTGACCTCAATATCATACGTGTTCTCCAGTTTTGGATTCATTCCAGCAAAGTGGGTCAGACAAAAGCTGAACTTCAGCAGCACTGGTCTCCAAAGTAGGATGCAGCGTGTGATTTCAGTAACCTCACTTCACCTGGCACCTGCCATTGTTCTGACATAAACGGTAGTAACCAGACCGAAAAGCAGCGCACATTTCGGTGCTTTTTTTCGGTGCTTTTTTTCCCCTGAGATGTCATACACTTTGGATTCTAGCCAATCATTTTACCTTTCCAAGGATAGTAGGCGGGCCCAGGTACGTACGTTCTTTTAGAGCAGAGCTACAAATTAAAAATGCCCAAGGCGAAGCAGTCAAAAGTGTGGCTGTACTTCACAGCAAAAGATGCAAACTCAGCAGCCTGCAACAAGTGCTTTAAGGTGATACTGTGCAAAGGAGGTAACACCTCGAATCTGATGAAACACCTGGCGACGCATAGCGTTTTTTTAAAAGCGGAGAAATGCACCGTATTTGATAGCTTGCTGCAAGACCAAGCAAATCTACTGCGGGTGGGTTGCCTGTTATCGGACCCGGAGTTAGTAACATCCCCCAAGAACCTGAAGAGGAGAGTCCTGGCCCCTAGCCCTGCCAGTGTAGCAGAAATGATGACGGATGATGATGCAGCAGCAGCCGTTCTTCTCTGCGTGAGTAGCTTAATGTTGTTCGTGTGTAATTTATGTTGAGTAGGCTAACCACGTTATTAAATTAATGCACGTACCCGTCGTAGTTACATGCGGCTGTCTTCTTGTTTGATGGCAGATACTCCCTTCACCCTGGCCAAAAAGGCTAAAATGACCAAAGAAAAAGTGGAAAACAGCTAAACATGAGAGGTTTAGGACAAAGTTTGTGTTTTTTCCATTGTTTAAGCACTGCTCCCAGCCAAGAGTGATACCATATATGCCCTATAGCTGCAGAAAAGGCTAACATTTTACAAAAAAACAGCTAAACATGAGAGGTTTTTGGACAAAGTGTGTGTTCCCCATTCTTTAAGCACCGGTTCGAGCACCGTTTAAGCACCGGCACCGTTTCAAAAGTACTGGTTTGGCACCGGTATCGGATAAAACCTAAACAATACCCAGCCCTATGTAAGGGTCCATGTTGTTAAAAGATTCCTCTATTGAGCTGTTGTGACAATGGAGACCATCCGAATTCTTCAAACATTTGAATCTGGCAGCAGAAATGCAGACTGATCAGACCAGGCAATATTTTGATTACATGCCTAAATTGAGCTGACCCCATTTGATTTGCAGAAATCAGAATTGTTATTGGATATTTCTATATCTGCCTTTTTACTGGTTACATGGTATCCACATTGCTTTCTTCACTGCTTGAACCTGTCCTTTACTTGGAGATTTATTAAGTCACGTCTTATCTGCCCATTTTGCTGTCCTACAGTCTAGTATTTAAGTAACTAAATTCTTTTTTAACCACGAAATGTCTGAGAAGTCAACTTTAGAGTCCCGACCTAATCCGCTAAAAATTGAGTGTTCTGCCGGGGTCATAGTTCTGTTAAACTCTAAAGATTTTATTTCTCTGCTCAATATTTCTTCTGCGGCAGTGTCAGCACACAGATGTTCAGTGTAACACCACAGGTCTACACTGTAGAGAATTATTAATCTTTGAGGCCCCTGTATCTCTTTGCTTTTTTTTATTATTCTATCTAAAAACAGTTCCATCATTCAGACACAGCAGACAAAAGCCCTCGGCATTTTAAATTTAGGTAATGGTAATGGGCCGAAAAATGCTATTCTAGATTATGTCAGGGGTATCAGTGATGTGCCACGGGACAATTAGGCTCATAGGGTGTCAATGAGTATTGATTCAAGAGTATGCAGAAGTCTGTTAACCTCTCATAAGCACAAAGCCCAGTGTCACACAGACAGACCCACATGCACATTAGCCCACTGCCACTGTGAAACACTGTCATTTAAAATAGGGAGAAACTAAGAGGAAGATGTGGCTCATCTGTATGCATGTTTATACTGGCACATTTATGGTTCTGGATGTTATATATGTATGTTCATCTGTTACATATGTGCTTACATAACCCAGGAAGCCAGTGCAACTCCCAAGTGACTCTGATTGTTCCTTGGATAGTTTTTAGTCCTCCTTTTTGATTCATTTGATAAGATGGAAAGTTAGATAGGATGAACTTTAAGCAGTCCCATGACTCGCACGTGTTTCGGATTAATGAATCACATGTGTGTGTTCTTGTATCCATATTTGTACATGTGTGGATGCATGTTGTTACAAGGCCGAGCCCTCCAGCCTACGTTATTACCATGTGGATTAGTGTTTGTTTTACCTCCCAAGGGAGCGCACGCAGTTGTTTTCAGTTAATTAAAACAAACTACCTGCAGTTGTAGCCTCAGGACTTGGATAAAATCAAATATCAACACAGCGTGGTGTCCAGTTACTGCAATTTATGTACATTTTTCAGCATGTGGTCTCAGGAGATGTGTCGTGATTTAATTAAAAGGTGGGCTTTTAAAGCAGCTTTTAAAATGTAAGCAATACTTCAAAACTTTACATTTCATGACAGAAAGAGATTCAAAGTACACACCCTGTTGTTCATCCAATTACATACAACACAAATCATCTGTGTGAGGCCTTCCAGCACAGGTAAGACACAGGTGACAAATAACTTGTTTTATTTAGTGTAAGTGCTATGTTGGCTGCTCAATGAGTGGGCAGTATTTCTGCTGCTTCTGGGAACGAAGCTCCTGGAAGGGGGAACAGGTGCAGGGAGGGGACAGCCTGCGCGCCTCGATTAACAAGCAGATGGTGGAATAGGGTTTATCCTGGGCCAGAGAGCGGATTGTGAAAAAGAGAAGAGAAATAGTGAGAGAAATGGGGTTGGTGACACACTCAGACACCTAGACAGGTAAACAAGCTGGAGTAACCTAAGAGGAGAGACACGTAGGAAGGATTAAATGACAAATGAACCGATACCAGTCAGATGATGAGTGAGAGGATGTGAGAGAAAAGAGGAATACATTTATGTCTATGTAACGTATCTGGGCAGTCATATGATGTTTACAAATGATGCCTCCTGTAATTTATGCAACTTTTGAACACGCAAACTTTTGCATATGTTGACTCTGAACTTTTCTGATTCATCTGGAGTCACAAATATGTCAAACTTTTAATTTATTCTCTAATTTGGTTTATGACCCCATACCCAGAAAACTCATTAGTTCCATTAGCCCCACAAGTACTTTGTCTCTTTTGGCAAATACCACCATGCTGACATGCGACATTAAAATGGTGAAAATGATGTGCAGGGAAATGCAAGTGGAGTCCTACTCTAAGGTACAATCACAGAAAATGTGAAAATAGTTGTGGTACCTCATCAGTGGGTCTGTCTCAGCAGTGCTTTGCACAAGTCGTATTTCTTCCCTGCATCTGACTTTTAAAAAGCTTAATCGGTTGTTTTCCTAAAGCTTCACCATTGTGCTTGTTTTATCAAAATCTCACCAGTTGAGTCTCGGATATGATGCTGATTTTAAGAGTATGATGAATATTGCCTTTGGATAATTTTTTCTCAGCCCGTGTATCCATTTTGATTGGTAAAGCAAGCTGATTTTGATGTTTGTCAAACATCAGTTATGGATTCTCAGCTTTAATTATTGTGTTCCCACTGGGCCCAAAACTTTCTCTCCTTCTGTTTGCGCTTCTAGGTTTATTATCTAGCATTATTCACAGTGAATGTCAGAAATTTCAGTTCATACTAAAATGACGGCTCATCTGTCAGACTGACATTCCTAACACCCAGATCTCACTACTGTTTTGGTTAAAAATCAAAGATGTCTGATAATTTTCTCAAAGTTTTCTCAAAGCGTAACAAAAAAAGTACATGTTCTGCTCTTGTAAAGATCTTCCTGTGTGTTTACACTCAACATGACCACTCAAAGCACACCGAACTCGTCAGCTCCTCTTAGTGGATTTTCTTTTACATGTCATCCTGTTCATTACAGCTCGAGGTGAGGATTTGTGTCACAGTGGCTTATTACAATGATGTGTCCCTGTGCTATGGCTATGAATTATGCAATACTCAAATAGCTTAGAGTACAATATATGACTGTGACAGCACTGTAGAAATATGTGGCATTTTATTTCCAGTACCAATTCAGTTCAAAATCCTCCAACAGCGATGCTGTTTACAGCTTGAGGACCTCATCGGGACTGGAGTGTCGTTTTCATGATGAAATTTATTGGAAAAAAAAAAAACATGGTGGGGAAAGTGGAACCAGCACCAGCACCCCACTTACACACACACACTTACCTCCATTTAAATTTACAGTTTAAGACCAATGTCTCTGTTGTGGTATTCACAGGCAGCTTATACAGAGACAGAAGGCAACAGGTTGAAGATAGTGCTAAAATAATTCAGAACTATCATGCACAAGGGTTCAGTCCTGCCATCCCACCTCCTCAAAATGTCACTGCTTCTCCAGAGTAAAAATAAATAAAGAGACACACAAACTGTTGGCCCTGGAGGAGAAAAAGAAGAATAGATGTGAAATCTCTGTCAGCAAGCCAAGGTAGGCCTGCTTTTATTGCAGCTGAACATGAAAAGCATTCAGATTGACTGGTAAGTACAATGTTAATCAGCTGGGGGATGGAGGCTTATCAATGGGCTCACCTGCTGTAGCGTTTAGTTAGACGGAAATTATGAATTCTCTTCAGCTCAAATAAATGCTGATTGTATAAACCACTTAACCAACTTTTGAGAGCCAAAGCATCGGAAAGCAAACGCACAGATTGAGTGCTGAACGAAGGTTACTCGGGAAGAGCTTTTCTTTTAAAAGAGACAAAATTAGCATCTGTAAATAAACAATGGAGAAACTTACACTCTAGTCTACTCTGATGTAGAAGGAGACTTTCAAAGATAAAACCCCACCCCCCCTCACACCGTTTGCCTAATTGTAACAACCATCTTGCTTCAGAGCAACCACCGCTCCTGATAACCTAACCAGCACCACCCTGCAAGCCAAATTGGCAATTAGCTGATGAGCATTTAACGAATAAAACGTCACATAATTCCCATGGGAATTGGTTGACAGAGGACCAGAGCTAAAAGTAGTCCACATATTGACCAAAAGGTCAAGCTTATTACATCAAGTGAATGCTAGCGTTTCTTCCTAATTGCTAGCTATGAAAATAAACAAGTGTATGGGCCTCAACAGCAGGAATAGACACACAAATACCAACTCACAGTGTGGCCATGATCCATGTCAAAGAATGCAAATCCATTCACTTTTTTTTAGTATTTAATTTTATATTTTAAATTGAATTTAAATAAAAAATGAATTTAAAAAAATGAAGAATTAAAAGAACATAATCTTATTTGACTTCTAAAAAAAGAGACCTTTTCTTTTTCTTGGGTATTAAATTTGCCCAAACTTCTGTATTTCCCTGTAATTTCCACCTCTCTATCCTCTCGTACCACCTCATTCAAAAACACACAACCGTCGTTGCACTGAAACATCTGCGTTCAATTAGCAGGAAGCTTTCAGTGGCAGCGCGCATTATCGGAACTCCAAAGTTCAAGAGCAGCTAAACATCTGCAGCGCATCTGTCTTCAAGCATGTTTTTACTGTGAGAGAGCACTTTAATCTAAAACACACAACCTGCTCCGTCTCTGTGCTGCATAATGAAGTCTGGTTTTCATAAAGTGTACGTGCAGTCTAGTCACAGTTAAGGGGAGTGTTAAATGGAGTAAAACATAACATGACAGGAACTTTTTCAGTGCGGACATCGTTCTGCTCTCTGGATATCAAAAGTCTTGTCTTTGGTCTCTTGTGCGCTGAGTTACAGGACCCTAAACTGGCTCTCGGACAGGAATTCTCACCAAGTCTAAACTGCCTCCAAATATTCCTGTGAATTAATTATTCTGTTCAATACTATATAAGGAAGTAAGTGTTCCAAATTTCGAGCCAATAGATGATGTTGGCTAGGCCGGCTGTTTTTTTCTCATTCTTTCCAACTTAACGTGTACTTACTCCCTGATGTAAGCTTTAGCTCTCTTACCTTACTATAGTAAGGTTGTAATTGTTGTTTTCATGCTGAGACCCCTGTTACTAGAACAACACATTTTGTCTCCCAACACAACAAACAGTGATTGTAACATATCGCTATCACAAAAAAGTGCAATTTTGACTGATGTAACTAAGCTATCAGGGACAATAATTAAAGCCAAAATTATCTCAGCTGGAGAAATGTAAACACACCAGAAACACCTGGACACACAAGCAGCAATCCATTAAGTGTTTTCTAACATAACTCCACACCCTAATGCAATTTACAGTTTTTTCTGAATGCTTAAGCACATTTTTTGTAACTATTGGCTAATTTTGCAAAACTCTTCACACAAATAAGAAAACCTGTCACCCAATAATCAAAACATTGTAGTTCTCTTGCAAAAGCGAACACAGCTAGATTAACTCTTCACACCTTCGTAAAAATGGTGTTTCCGTATCAAACAGTACACACAAGCCATCATCTACTAAGCACACAATGCGCCAACTGCACACTGATGGTATGAATACAAAACACATCTGGCTTTTGCTTTCTCTGTGCACAAGGTAGGCTATGTCAGTTTGAGCTCATACTTCTGTCATAGATCCATAAGCATAGAGGGATCCAAACTTCAAGTACTGGTGTTTATTCAAACACATCAAAACAAACACAAGTGTTTATTTCCAAGTATAGGATTATTTGCAATCGCCATAATGACTCTATGGGTTACTTGGTCTGCAGTGAACATGCTTCCTCTGCCCCCAGCATCTGGTCATCTAGCAGTTCTGTAAAGTACAATTTCAGTATTTTTACATCAATGGTATTGGTGTGTTTCTCATTGGCATATGGCAGTGCTACAAATCTTTGTGCGAAGTGACTGTATTACAGTTTTTGCCCACTGCTTGAACACATTTTGCAAAACTCCGCTCTCTGTGCCAAAACTGTACACACAAGTACACATGACACAACACTGGGAAATATACCATTCACATCTGTGCCAAATTGAAACTCCACTCCCAAAACCTAAACTCTGCTGTCAAAACCTAACATTCCTTTGTCAAAATGTAACTCTGTTGACAAAATGACACATACTTGCATCATATGCAAACACTTACAGATCAGGGGGAACACACTAGTCTGCTGTACATAAAACACTGCAGTCCTTGATTTTCATTGTTTATTCAGAAGGCACATTTACAGGAGACACATTTCCAAACAACCAAAAACGCAAATAGACCTACTCAGTATTGTACATTGCAGTACCATGAATTCAGATAAAGCAAAAAAAAACAACAACAACACAATAGTACTGCAATAGAAAAAACACTATACTGTAAACACAAAAAACCATGACAATTGTGCATAAGTGGGCTCATGGATCCCGCCGTCTGTTGGGGTCTGGCCACAGGACCTCATCAACATCGCAAGCAATGTCCTCTCCCGCTAGGCACCGGGGTAAATATCCTCTTGCTCTCCCTCCATCCATGCTTGCAAAGTTCTTGGAATGGCTACGCTGAGGGCTTTTTGTAGTTGGCTAATTGGTGTTCGGTTTTGCAAGTAGGTGCCTTCAGGTGTGTATTTGAGTGGTTGCAATTACCCGATGTGTTTTGTATTTTGGGTACATGTGTTTTCCAAATGGCACCCTGAGATTTCATTTTGTGAGCGAAGTGTCTTATGTATGAAATAGAGTGTAGCATGCAGGACCATGTGTGTTGCATGAGGGAGTAGGTGTGTTGCATAATTGGTACTGGGGTGCAAAGCAGCGCTTTTGTTTAAGGTAGGGGTACATGTGTTTGAGGTATGGTAACAACAGCTTCACGTTGTGTTACTTTAGTCTAAGCATGGGTTTGTAGTGTTCAAGCAACGGGCAAAAACTGTAACCAATTCTCATTTCAAGATGTCCTTATGGTACTTGCTACAGTGTAGCGGCTCGAGTTAGGCTGGACCTGTTGGCCAGCTACCCTCAGGGTCATTCCACGGTTGATTACATGGTCCACTATTGTAGCTCTGATGTCATCAGCAATTCTATTTCTTACTCTTCCTACCCTTCCTCTCCCCCCTCCTCATCTTCCTCTCCCCCCTCCTCGTCTTCCTCTTGCTCCTCCTTGTCCTTGTCGTCCTCTTCATCCTACTTCTTCACCTCCACGTCCTCTTCCTCGGCCTCCTCTACTTCTCACTCTTTCTGCTCCCTCCATTGTACTCCGCACACACAGCTTACCTGTATTATAGTGCTTAGGCTGATTGCAAAGTGAACGAATTATCTAAAAAAGTTTTCACATGTGAAAGTGTGCCAGACAGTTGGCAAATTAGTGTTAATGATAGCCATACATGTGTATACTTTTGCTAGGAGTGTGTTGGAAATTTGGTAATTGAGTGTTGTGCAGTGAATTGTGCCTACAGTTTTGCAAAGTGTGTGTTACAAAATTGCAAACTGAGTGCAAAGCAGTTTTTGTGCTTTTAGTTTTGCAAACTCAGTGAGTGGTTTTGCTATAAGTCTGAATAGTTTTAGAGATTGTGCTACAGGAATCACAGTTAGGGTTTAAGCATTCAGAAAAAACTGTAAGTGGGTTGGCATATTTAATAGATGTAAATACTAGTGAAATTCAACTATTTCTTCCAAATTACTTAAATGTTTAGACTTTATTAACGTACTGCTAAACATACTGTCTTATTGTTAGTTTTTTTAAGCTTTTAATATTATCACTTTCATTGTGTTCAATGACATTTTGAACACAATGAAAGGTCCTTTTTTGTTACGATTGGTACCTACTCCTCCTCCATTGCCCCTGTTACCTCTGGTGTCCCCCAGGGGTCTGTACTGGGTCCTATGCTGTTCTCTTTATACTTGTTACCCTTGGGCCAAATCTTTTAAAAATACAATATTTCTTTTCATTTTTATGCAGATGACATTCAAATCTATTTTGAACTGGCTGAGGCTGTCACACCATCGTTGCAACACCTCTTCGATTGTATGAATGAAGTTAAAAACTGGCTGCTGAGCAATTCCCTCATTCTGAATGATAACAAGACGGAAACTGTAATCTTTAATAGTCCCATTCGTCAGCCTGAACTAACTAGTATATTTGGGCCCTTTGCTGACTCTCTTTCTGATACTGCGAGGAACCTGGGTGTTGTCTTGGACAGTCCCTTTAAGCTGGACAAACATGTTTCCTCTGTAGTTAAATCCAGTTTCTATCAATTATGTCTTATCTCCAAGGCCAAGCCCTACATACCACGTAAAGACCTTGAAAACTTATTCATGCCTTTGTTACTTCCAGATTACATTACTGTAATTCCCTTCATATTGGTCTACATTCTGCCCTTATTCACAAATGGCAGCTCATTCAAAATGCTGCTGCGTGTGTCTTAACTGGGACTGGTAGGTTAGATCAGCAGGCCAAATGTTCCTGGTGTGACCGAGATCTCGGCTTAAGACCAGAGGTGACCTCTGTTGTACCCTACCTCTGGAATAATATTACCCAATTCTGTCTGATTCAATTCAATCTTTTAAATCTCAATTAAAAACCTATTTCTTTAGCCTAGCCTTTCCGGCTTCCTAGAGCCCGCATGTGTGATGGTACTGTATTTTTTCATTTTGCTCTGATTATAATTTATAATGATTTAACCTTCAGCCTTTGGCTTGTGCCTACTGTGTGCCTATTGTGTGCTTACTGTGCCTGGTGTATATTGGATAGTTATGTTTCCCACCTGTCACTATATTTGTATTTGTATCTGTAATTGCACTTACAGTTTTTTACAGTCGCTAACAAGCGCCTACCCATACTTCAGATACTTTTTCTAAACTCTTAACACAGACCCACACCTACAAAACACAATTGGCCAAATGGATAATATCCTTCCCAAAAATACACTTTGTTAAATATATACTAACTCCTCATTTCAAAATTAGAACACATCTTTCTCTGCACACACTAACTGTACAAAAACACTATAAATCTGACTCAAAATGAAATTAGTCTGTCAAAGAATAACACTTGTTTTCACTTCACAAGGTACATGCAGTCAATCAAAGTACACCAGGTTTCAAAATACTGGCTATTATTGACATTACAAAAACTGCATAGACTTTTATGTTTCAGTGTCACAGGTATTTGCATGCGAAACATGCAATCCACCATATTGACACCAGAAATGTCTTGGTTGGTAACTGTATGTCCACATGTACAGTAATGTTCACATTCAAAAGCATTCCAGTAAAAAGCAAACAAGTTTTGTTTCTTTACTGTTTACCACAGGAGGTACAGTAGAAACACGGTATGATAGGACAGAGAAAGTTTTACAGTATTGCTTACAGTGAACAAAATATCCATGAAACACACAAGAGCATTCTGAACAAAAAAACAACAGCAAAAAGCCAAGATAAAAAAAAGGGGGGGGGGGGGGAGGGGGGCTAAAAAAAGGCAAAAAATTTGCATCTAATCTCTGCGATCTTCAGGGTTAGGCCACATGTTTTCATCAACATCACATCTGATGTTACCCAAGTCGATGCACCTGGGATAAAACCGCCTGGTATGTCGGATCCACCCTTGGCAATCGTCAACTGTGATGTCCCTGGAGCCAGCATCCATGGCTTCAAGGAGGGACATCTGGTCATGTGGCTGATGGTCATAAACCTTCCACCTCCATGCAGAAAAAAACTCCTCTATGGGGTTGAGGAAAGCTGAATAGGGTGGAAGGAAGAGACTTACCAGTCTTGGGTGGACTTCAAACCATGTTGTTATTGCTTGCGAGTGATGGAAAGCCACATTGTCCCAGGTAATTACAAAGGTCCTCATGTTTTCACCCTCCTGACCCTGCTCTGGAACCAGGCGCTGGTGGAGATCATTGAGAAAGGCAAGCAAGCGCTCTGTATTATAGGGTCCAACCTGACATCTGTGAAGGAGTAAGGAGATTGAATCCTGCCTCATCGATGTATATGAATTCATGAGGGGCTTGGTTGGCCTCCAATTCCATAACTCTCTGAAACAAAGTTTATGTAAGTCATATTAGTACTGTATACCATACTGTACTGTAACCTAGTATTGTGTAGGTTACCTACTTGCAAAGTGCAAAGCTTATAGAACTGGACATTGGATTGAATATACACTGTACCTGGACATATTGTCGTCGTAGCTCCTTGACCCCCTCACTGTTCCTCTCAAAGGGAACAGTGTAGAGCTGCTTCATCCGCACTCTGTGTTTGGACAATGTCCGCGTAATGGTTGTGAGGCTGATTCTATCGATATTGTCAAATATCTCATGGTCCGCCACAATTCTAGTTTGAATTTCACGCAGTTTTATTGAATTATTTGCAGTAACCATTTCTACAATGGCAAGCTCCTGATCATTACTGAGGAGCTTTCCTCTTCCCCCAGAGGGTGGAAGACGTTGCATTCTTTAGAAAGACAAAAAATTCAACATATGCATTACTGTATGACCATATTGACATGTCAAGTGAGAATAGAAACAATCCATGTAAAATGCAATACTTACCTGTTGGTTTGTTGAAAGATGCGTATAATGGAGGCAACCGTTGACCGCCTCAAATTGGGCTGCACTCTTTCACCAGCCTCTCTTAGTGAAAGACCATGGTTGATTACATGGTCAATGATAGTGGCACGGATTTCATCACTGACTACTGTTCTTGCAGCCCTTGGAATGCCACCACCACGCATTCTTACACCTCTACCTTGCCCTCTCCTTGGGCCTGCTCTTCTCTCTGGGCCCCTTGCTCTTACTCCTCCTCGACCAGACATTACAGTGTTTGTCTTTTTTTTGTTTCCAAAAACATCACTCCTCAAGGTCTTGCCTTATGAACCCCACTGAGTCTAAGCCAGAATGGAAGAAGGTGTGGTTGGCCCAATTTACCCAACATAAATCAGCTGTGTGTCAATTATTCAATTGTTTGTTTGTTTACAGCTGAGATATATTTTTGATATTGATATTGTTTTTGTACTGATATCATTGCAGGGGCAGAGGTTTTTATACTGTATCTACGGTTTGGAATATTGGTTTTGCTATTGTGGGATGTTGTGTGTTAACATTCGTAGATACTACAAGAACAGTCCATAGTTTTGTTGGGAGGTATAACTTGTCTGTTAAGAAAATGTAAGCATTGTGGAAATGTGTTCACTGACTGCATATTGGGTGAACACGACATGAAATGTGTGAATGGTATGGCCACAACAGACCGATCCTGTGCTAATTGTGTTTAGAGTTTTGCAAATGTGACAACTGTTTGGACAAACGCTTGTTAGCGACTGTAAAAAACTGTAATTGATTCTGTGAAGCACTTTGGCACCCTCCTCAGGTGGTAAATAGCTAAAACAGTCTCACAGCATTAAGAGGAAAAGACACAAAATTGCATGTTTTCAGTCAGAAAAAGTCCAATCTTTTCTGTTTACATACAGACACCTACCACACAATTTGGATGTACATGGAATTATATTTATTCCTTTTTATTTGTCATGACAAATTTTCAGTGTTTCCAATGTTAGGAGTCATCAAGGTCCAGTTGTACAGACAAACAAACAAACAAAATATATTATTTATCACACTCAGTCTGTCATAACATTTCATCTGAACAAAGAATTATTAGCCATTATATTCAGCATTACTAAGAAAAGACCATTAAGATCATAGATGTAGTTTATAAGAAGCTCTTCAGCTCATCAAATCTGAAAAATAAACCAAGTACATTAAAAACTGTATTTCAATGAATTCATAAACATGTCGGTCTCTGCATTGACAGTAGAGCCTGTAAATCAGCTTTGCTCTGCTTGTTGGCCGTCGCAGTGGAAATGAACAGAGCCACAAAGCAGCAGGTTCAGCAGACTGGAGCAGAGAGGAGCTTACATCAGGGCACAGACCTTCTCTTACTGAGAGCGCTCCCACATGGACATGATAATACGACTGCAGCTACTGTCTGGTGTCTGTGTGCGAAGTTCATACAGTTCAGAGGGGCACGGGTGGATATGTGTACAGTGTGTGTCATGGGAAAAATATAAATTATTGCTCTTGGTTTCCTCTGAAGTTAAAGGGAGCTGTTTTGCTCAGGGCCATCAAGAGTGAGTCATAGCTCACTACAATATTTTAAACAAGCACACACAACCCAACAAACACACAACCTCTTACGAGGTAGGTCATTCATGCATGATCCTTCGTTGTACCCCATCCCCATTTTTTGAGACATGTTACTGGCACGAAATTCAAAATTTTCCATAAAATAATGACATTTCTTTTTCAAAATGTGATGTTTTTTTTTAGATAATCTATGGTGAACAAAATAAAAAACCTGAGATTAGGATTTGTTTCTTTATTTACATGTTAAAAATTCCATTTTATTTGGTATTGCAGTTATATTTGAAATTCATGTTATCCACTATAACTATTATAGAGATTCACATTGTCGTAATCTTTAAGACTGGAGACCTGGTTGTGAAAGCTTGGTCCCTAACCCACAAAGCTGAAAAGGTCAAAATGATCTCATTACACTAAAGTGGAGGCCGCAGTGCACGTCGCACAAACGCAGGTGTGCTGAAACACTTCTTCTGGGAAAACCGATTTGTGAACATGAACAGGGAAACAAGCAGGATATCATCGCGTGTTTGTGTCGGTGTGTATACCTGTGTCATATTCAGAGACAGTTTGGGAGTCAGGTGCTAAGTGTGTGCTGCGGTTTTTGCTTAAGGGATATAATCTCCTTTAGTTCTCTATGACACTGAGAGTGAAAGGAGATCATTTAATTTTCCAGTCAGCCGCATACCTGAAAAATTGTTGTACAGTAATGTTTCCTATGCAAATGAATGGATTTTATTTTTTTTTAAAATGCACTGTTGAACCGAAGAAGTTTTATCTAACCTTAAAATTAACTTATTATTAATTTGTATATATGAGTTTTAATGTGTAAATTTGCTACATCCAGCAGTTTTTTGTAATTTATTTCTTAAAAATGTGTTGTGCAATTTAGCTTTCCTTGTTTTAGAACATGATAAAGAAATGCTGCTGGGGTAAATGAAAGAAATCTGTCAGCACGACTGTGTGAGACCCAAAGTGTATGAAATATGTGTTTACTGTGGGTCCTCTAAAAAATAAAAATAAAAAAACATACAATTCTATGTTAGATAGTGAAACAGGAACCTTTCTGTCATTTAATGTTTAACTATATCTTAATTATGTTAGTGTAGTATGGCTAGCCATGGGGAAGGTCTTTGTCAGTAGGAAAAGCTGTAAAACTTAAAATACAGTCAAAGAGCCAGACAAGATTTTTATTTCCTTCACATTTTACAAAGTAATCCAATGGACCAGATTGGAGTCTTTGCTGGGGCGATTCTGGCCCCCGGGCCTTACATTTGATACCCCTCAATGAAGCTGTTTGGCGATAAGACTCCATTGACTGATCAGAGCAGAATGAAAATCCCAGTGGTGAAAGGATTTAGGACAAACCCGGGTGGTGATAAAGATCAAGAATGAAGTTTGGATGGAGCTCTGGGTGACCATGGTGAGGAGGAGATTTGGAGGAGACAGGGAAAAGGGAGCTTTGAGATTTAAAGCACACAAAATAGAGGCTGATTGGGTCAGAGAAGGCAAGTCTAGAGCAATGATGTGGAAGTGACATAAGGAAAAGACTAGCAGGCAGACACCTAGTAGCAGGCAGATGAGTTATTAAAGAACATCCTTTCTAAACGTATGTATTGCATATGCAGGCTTTATTTGCTTGTTCTTGAAATTAAATAACTACTGATATTACATTTACGGTATGTCATAGATAGAATGCAACCCTATGATTATGTATACATTGTACTGCTTTTGTTTCTTTGATTTTTCAGTTTCTAAACCAGATGGAAAACAGAACAGCTGCTGTTCCTGATCTTGTCTTAGGCCAGAGGTTCCCAAAGTTGCGTGATGAACTCTGTATTCCTCATCCACACATAAACGCGAAAAAAGGAGTTTTAAAAAATCTCGGTTTTCAGTGATTCGAAACGGCGTATACGTGTGGACAAAATGCCCAAATGTAGTGTATTTTATTACTACCTGTAATTTATTGCAGTTTACTTGTATTTGCTTAACTAAATGTTTGTTTACTAAATGTTTGAGGTGTGACATAAACCGCAATGGAGTTTGAAAACAAAATATAGGTGTGTGTGGTTGGATGATGTATTTGTGCGGGGGTGGGGTTACAAGAACAAAGGCCCCCCTTTGTTCGTGTAAGGTTAAAACAGAGTCCTCGCTTGTTGATCCTGCTCTACAAACCTTCACTACTTTTGTTCTTTTACTTGTACACTGCCTCTCCTTCATCATCAATAACAAGAGGTGAGAATCCTTAACGTCATAAAGAAATCTGCTGTCTTCCCAGATCTACTTGTTCTTCTCACGATGGACTGATTGCAGATTACATGATTAGTAATTAGTAAACACATTGAGCAATACGGCATATTGCATGAAGTAAGGAAGAGGGGAACTTAAAAATGTAAAAAAATCAGAAAGTTACTGTACCTCCTAAAATTATGTGAAAAGGCCTTGTCTGTAGCCACTACATTTTCAAAATAATAAACTGAATGTGATGTAGATTTACTTTTTATGTGCTACAGCAGCTGTTTTCATATGAATGAGATTTAAACACGGACCAAATCACACTCGTATGTTTGGAAATTCCGGTGATAAAAGAAAACTTACTGCATTCTGAAGCAGTCTCGATTTTTCGTATGCGATAAAAAAAAGGAACGACTTGCTTTACAAAACCTCTGATGTAATGAATGAAAACCCAATAAAACACACAATAAATAAATCCCCATTGCAATCAGGGTTCTTACTTCTGAAAGAAATCTCATTTTAAGGGAAAAACTGCACTTCACAGGGTGCGTGTCATTAAATCTCCGACCATCGACCTCTATATCCTGCTTTCTTAAAGTGTTTCTCTCTCCCAGCAGTGCACTTCTAGCCCTTGTATTGTACGATTTCAAATATCTCATGTCTCTATCAGCGGTCCTCTGCAAGCTCAGCGCTGACAGCCCAATAAACCTCAGCTTATTCTTCAGCTGAGATGCTGCGCAAGATGTGTGCGAACCACAGTCTGAGACATGATGGTACGATTAGGTACACAGTAATATGCGAGATGCTGTGATGCAAAGCTCCATCCCTGCTTGTTTCAACACTAAATTATGTAAGCTGAAGTTTCGCAACCTGAAAACCTGCAAACAAATACAAAGTAAATCTAGAAAATGACAGAAGGTAAGTTTTGTTTTTACAGATTCATTTCTCGGAATCAGCTTATCTTTAATTCATAAAACACATAGGAAATGTCCATAAAGTAAATGTTAACCGGAAAGGATTGTATCAAATAGGTGTTATTCAGTGAAAAAGGTGTAGCTAATTACACCCACCCAACAATTTTTTTATTAAACCACATTTCACCAAAACAAAGACCAAAGAAAAAAAATTTAAGAACAAATATTAAACAAAAACCTAATTTTTTATAACAGTGATGATCACACCTATCACCACATTTTTAAAAAATGTGCATAATGAAGTGCACAACCTCAGTTCCTTATCGCAGCGATTACAAATGTTGACAGATACAGAACTTTGACCTTTGATTTTTTGAACTTTCCTTTTCCTCCGAGTTCATGTTTTATGTCTCTTGTTTCAAACAGATTATCTTGTGATTTGTACTTTATCACTGCAGTGCTAAAAAGATCTAAACTGTAAAATTATCAGGCATTTAGTTTAACGAATAGTCTGTTGATTGGTTCATAGTATTCCAGCCTATTTATATGTCTTAAATGGTTTCTGGCATTTTTGTTATTACGCGGTCAGTTATCACACTCAAAAATTTAGTTTCACGCACTCTTTCTGTGTCAACTTTGTTTATTATAATTTTGACTTATGACTGACTAAATATTATAAACTTTGCTTTTTTCCCAGCTCTTTAACAGCCTTGTTGAGCTGTTTAATGTCGTCTATCAGTGCAGTCAACACATCTTGTTGTTTGGTCACTTTACTGAGATCATCCTTCATGGAGAGATTTTCTAATCTCCTCCAGCTCTTCTTCTATGGGCCAGATTATTAGCTGTCTTTGGTGCCATTTTCAGCAGTTATCATTACTGTTTTCTCGTTGTTGTTTTGTAGGCGCCACCGTCAGAACACCAATGAATTTTCATGAAAAGGTTCAAAACTACATATAGCTTAGAGAGAAAAAGCTCAGATCTTCAGATCTCACTGGCATCCAGTTATCACTTTAAATAGTGCTGAAATAGTGTGATGCTGTTCATTGCGCTCCTTCTTATCTTAATATCCTTTTTTATGACTGTCTTTATTTTTAAACAGGAGATGATTTAATTCCGATTCCCTTGCTGGTGGAGAACAGATGAATGCCTCACTTAAATGTCTGCTTATCTGTAATCTATTTGTATTCCACTGATTAAGACCAATGCTTTGGAAATCATTTCCAGATACAAAGCGACGTGCCTCCGCAAATGATGTTATTCGTGACCTCTGCCCACTGAAGAACACAATAAAAGCCAAATTAATCCATACACAGACTCTGACATGCAAGCTGTCATCTGATGGACAATTGGCCCAGCCAGTGCTGGATTAGCTGAGCATGTGCATGTCCACAAAGCACACAGGCACACACTGACACACACACACACACAGCCTAACAGTGTCATTTCTCATTGGAAACCAAACCAGGAGGGTTCCTCATGTATTACCCATTGCACATAGCCAGACCAGAGTGCAACTGCAACCTGTCAATTAAAATGATTTCATTTGAGCACTTACTTCAACTCCAAAAGTTGGAGAAAGCAGAGGGTTGGGGATTAGGAGAGCTAATGGGACAGGAGAAGAGGGGAGAGGGGTTTATATAATGTCATCATGAGTACATATGAAAAAACAATCACAGTGCCACAGACCCACGCAGTGTGTGCATTTATAGCAGTGTGGCTACATCCCTTATGTGTTTTGACACTGAAGCCCTTTTCAGACATGGAATATTTACCACAGCATCATTCTGTCATTTATTGGTCACTCTTACATTCATTTCCCCCATTTTCTCACGGGACATTTACCACACTAGTGAAACTGAGCTTCTTTCTTTCAAAGCAGTTTTGTAATGCAACTACATCCAGTTCAGATTATACCATGTTAAAAGTGACACGTAAATGTTAAAAGGCCACGGTCTTGTGTCTGGGGATGGGCGTCCAGGTACACACCGGCTCACTCCTTGGCGGCCGCTTATCGGGGCCTGGAGCCTGGGGCTCGCTCGGGCCACTTCAGAGGTGGGGTGCCCCCGGCCTCTCGGCCTGGGGCTCGGTCACTCAGGCACAGCTGGCTGCCGGCGGAACTCACGGGCGCGTCACTGCAACTCCCCCTGGCTTCTGCTCCGCGGCTGCTGAGTGAGCCCTCATCTGGGACTCTCCTCAGCTCTTTCTGGGACAGTGGCGCGGCTGCCCCTCTGTTAGTCTTCCTTGGTCTCTTGTGTTCTGGGGGCCTCTGGATGTCTGGAGTTTTGATCTCCTTCATACCTGCTTCATGCCCTGGAGGACGGGGCTGTGGCCCCCCCACACCCTCTAGCAGATCATTACATGAAGGAACCTTTTAAAAAAAAACAAAAAAACAAGCGCGTCCATGCTCACAGGTGTACACACGGGTGATCACACCCACAAACTACACCCTTTTTGGCTCCTACCTCAAAGCACACTGTGTTCTGTTGATCTTATGTGCTGCACAATAATGTTTAATATTTAGTATTTACTGTCATATTCCCATATATCATTGTGATGTTGTTTATTCTATTACTCTTGTTCTCTTCTGCTTGTTTTCATTTTTCTTTCTCAACAGGTGATCCAGGTGATCGATATATGCATTTTTTTTCTTTTCTTTCTTTCTTTTTTTTTCCTGCCCATTCTGTTGGTTTTTGTTTTTTGCCCTTCTCCCCCGTCCCTCTTCTCAGCTGTTTCTCTTTCCCTCTTTCTTTCTCCCCTTCTTTCCTCCAGTCAAGTCTGTCCCGTATTCAGTAAGTGAAAATAAAATAAACAATAAAAGGTGAATCAAATGGACCATTACGGCAAGGCTGGGATGGTCAATTTGGTAAAGTAAATCCGTTGGGCATCTTTGTTTGCCTTTAGACAACAATTCTGATGGCCAAAGAGCCAAACGGGACAGGCAAAAAGAAAAAAAAAAGGCCACGGTCTTGAAACTGTCAGAGGATTTTCTGACACACTGAGATCCCATCACATTACAGTTTTTCTCAAATGCTAAAACACATTTCACAAACGTTACCACCAGGTCCCCCAATGTCCAAACACAACACCCTTCTCTAAAGCTACATAAACACAACCACACCTTCCCACTGCAAAACTCAAACTCCCACACCAAGAGAGCAGCTCGAAGCTGTCAAAACTGTAAACACTATACACAGCATTACACACTACAGCAAAACAATTGAAAACACAATGCTCAATTTGTGAGAAGGTTCTTTGTTTCATAACTGCCAATGCATATTTTAGAAACTATACAGTAACGGATCGTCGTAGATCTCTGCAGAGGATTAGGCATTTAGATTTGTGAGTTTCATATGAGTAGTATACAGTTTTTTGCAGTCGCTAACAAGCGTTTGTCCAAACAGTTGTCACATTTGCAAAACTCTAAACACAATTAGCACAGCATCGGTCTGTTGTGGCCATACCATTCACACATTTCATGTCGTGTTCACCCAATATGCAGTCAGTGAACACATTTCCACGATGCTTACATTTTCTTAACAGTCAAGCTATACCTCCCAACAAAATTATGGACTGTTTTTGTAGTATCTACGAATGTTAACAAACAACATCCCACAATAGCAAAAACAATATTCCAAACCTTAGATACAGTATAAAAACCTCTGCTTCTGCAATGATATCAGTACAAAAACAATATCAATATCAAAAATATATCTCAGCTGATAATAAACAAACAATTGAATAATTGACACACAGCTGATTTATGTTGGGTAAATTGGGCCAACCACAGCTTCTTCCATTCTGGCTTAGACTCAGTGGGGTTTATAAGGCAAGACCTTGAGGAGTGATGTTTTTGGAAACAAAAAAAAGACAAATACTGTAATTTCTGGTCGAGGAAGAGTAAGAGCAAGGGGCCCAGGGAGAAGAGCAGGCCCAAGGAGAGGGCAAGGTAGAGGTGTGAGAATGCGTGGTGGTGGCATTCCAAGGGCTGCAAGAACAGTAGTCAGTGATGAAATTCATGCCACTATCATTGACCATGTAATCAACCATGGTCTTTCACTAAGAGAGGCTGGTGAAAGAGTGCAGCCCAATTTGAGGCAGTCAACGGTTGCCTCCATTATACGCATCTTTCAACAAACCAACAGGTAAGTATTGCATTTTACATGGATTGTTTCTATTCTCACTTGACATGTCAATATGGTCATACAGTAATGCATATGTTGAATTTTTTGTCTTTCTAAAGAATGCAACGTCTTCCACCCTCTGGGGGAAGAGGAAAGCTCCTCAGTAATGATCAGGAGCTTGCCATTGTAGAAATGGTTACTGCAAATAATGCAATAAAACTGCGTGAAATTCAAACTAGAATTGTGGCGGACCATGAGATATTCGACAATATCGATAGAATCAGCCTCACAACCATTACGCGGACATTGTCCAAACACAGAGTGCGGATGAAGCAGCTCTACACTGTTCCCTTTGAGAGGAACAGTGAGAGGGTCAAGGAGCTACGACGACAATATGTCCAGGTATAGTGTATATTCAATCCAATGTCCAGTTCTATAAGCTTTGCACTTTGCAAGTAGGTAACCTACACAATACTAGGTTACAGTACAGTATGGTATACAGTACTAACATGACTTACATAAACTTTGTTTCAGAGAGTTATGGAATTGGAGGCCAACCAGGCCCCTCATGAATTCATATACATCGATGAGGCAGGATTCAATCTGGCCAAAAGGCGTCAACGTGGACGAAATGTAATTGGAAAAAGGGCCACAGTTGATGTGCCAGGACAGAGAGGGGCAAACATTACCATGTGTGCAGCAATTGCAAATGCAGGATTACTCCTTCACAGATGTCAGGTTGGACCCTATAATACAGAGCGCTTGCTTGCCTTTCTCAATGATCTCCACCAGCGCCTGGTTCCAGAGCAGGGTCAGGAGGGTGAAAACATGAGGACCTTTGTAATTACCTGGGACAATGTGGCTTTCCATCACTCGCAAGCAATAACAACATGGTTTGAAGTCCACCCAAGACTGGTAAGTCTCTTCCTTCCACCCTATTCAGCTTTCCTCAACCCCATAGAGGAGTTTTTTTCTGCATGGAGGTGGAAGGTTTATGACCATCAGCCACATGACCAGATGTCCCTCCTTGAAGCCATGGATGCTGGCTCCAGGGACATCACAATTGACGATTGCCAAGGGTGGATCCGACATACCATGCGGTTTTATCCCAGGTGCATCGACTTGGATAACATCAGATGTGATGTTGATGAAAACATGTGGCCTAACCCTGAAGATCGCAGAGATTAGATGCAAATTTTTTGCCTTTTTTTAGCCCCCCTCCCCCTCCCCCCTTTTTATCTTGGCTTTTTGCTGTTGTTTTTTTGTTCAGAATGCTCTTGTGTGTTTCATGGATATTTTGTTCACTGTAAGCAATACTGTAAAACTTTCTCTGTCCTATCATACCGTGTTTCTACTGTACCTCCTGTAGTAAACAGTAGAGAAACAAAAACTTGTTTGCTTTTTACTGGAATGCTTTTGAATGTGAACATTACTGTACATGTGGACATACAGTTACCAACCAAGACATTTCTGGTGTCAAAATGGTGGATTGCATGTTTCGCATGCAAATACCTGTAAAACTGAAACATAAAAGTCTATGCAGTTTTTGTAATGTCAATAATAGCCAGTATTTTGAAACAAGGTGTACTTTGATTGACTGCATGTACCTTGTGAGGTGAAAACAAGTGTTATTCTTTGACAGACTAATTTCATTTTGAGTCAGATTTATAGTGTTTTTGTACAGTTAGTGTGTGCAGAGAAAGATGTGTTCTATTTTGAAATGAAGAGTTAATATATATTTAACAAAATGTATTTTTGAGAAGGATATTATCCATTTGGCCAATTGTGTTTTGTAGGTGTGAGTCTGTGTTAAGAGTTTAGAAAAAGTATCTGAAGTATGGGTAGGCGCTTGTTAGCGATTGAAAAAAACTGTAAATCTATAGAAAATCCTGCATGTACGTACACTACTGTAACACAACTCAATGCAAAAACAGAATCTATTGCACACAACAGTAATCTTGAAAACATGAACAGGGTGTGAAGTTTTTTTATTTACGTTATTCACACCACACACACACCACAATCACTGTGCGGCATCATGTCGCTGAGCTGTTGCTCGCATCTCGTCCGTAATGATGGTGCGAGGTTGTCTTGCTCTCCCTCCTGGACCTTCTCCTCTCCCATGTTGGCCTTCTCCTCTTCCTCGTTGGTCGCTCCTCTTCCTCCTCTCATTTGAACTCCTCTTCCTCATTGGCCTGCTCCTCTTCTTCCAGGGCCAGCTCTTCTCCCTCCTCTGCATCAAATTCCTCTTCCCCTGACTCTGCCTTCATCCATTGTGTTTGTTTGGAACCTTCAGCATACTGTGCACTCTGAACTTGCTTTTACATGTGGGTACAGCATTAGCAACAAGTGTCTTCAATTTTGAGTCATTGTGTGTAGTGAATGACGCCAGGTGTGTTCCCTGTGTTCAAAGATTGGTGACTGTGGCAAGCATTTTGCATCACATGGGCTTTCATTTGAGGATATGAGCAGAGTTGTTTTGCAACATGTGTTTTAGCAAGGAAAAATGTGTTTAGATTTATGAGTACAGAGGGTTGTGTTTTGTGAATTGTGTCTTCATGTGACATGTGTTTATGGTACTGGAATATGGTGGCTACATTTAGTAAATGTGTTTAGACTACTGGTCATTTGGGTTACAGGATTGGCTTTTGTGTTTTAACATTTGAGAAAAACTGTAACCAGCCACAGCTGATTCTCATTGTAGATGAACATCTACACAGATGTTACTCCTTCAATTTCATTACAAAAGGAGACAACTGCTGAATAGGTTTTTTTGTGATGTAAACATGGACCCAGCCAGAAATGGAGTAGATTAGCATTACTATTGTATGTGTATCAGTGGATGGTGTGTATACAAATTCTTGTATTTTGGGATTACTTAGTGCAAAAAAAATAAAAATACATAAACAAATATTAACGAATTCTGCATGATGTCTGATTCATTCCAGTAACATATATTGAAATTATAAACAGAGATGTGTCCTTGTTTTACACAAGAAAACACTGTGTAATGCTACATGTTGTTAGTGTTTTTTAGGTCATTGTTTTGTGGGTGACAAAGTGTGTTTGTCGGCTGTCAACCTTTGCTAGTGTTCTGGAAGAATGAGTTTATTTGAGACCTGAATAAAGTGTTTTGGTAGTTGTAGTGCATTTTGAATGTGAAATGAACTGCTTTGCCAAGCTGAAGGTCAGTTAGGAGAATTGTGTGAAGAGTTTTGCAAAAGTGACCTAAGTATTGTGAAATGTGTCCTAGCGGCTGTAAAAAACTGTAATTCCAATGGTAATTCCTACATACACCAACATGCTCTGATGTCTTTTTTGGAGGGCTTTACAACTTGGCCATCTCTCTCCGGATCACTAAAATAAATGAGTGAAACAACAATAATCTTCTGTTAGCATTTAAAAAAATTAGACATGCTGAAAAGCTAAAGATGGAGTTGTAATGCCCAATTCTGCTTCTTGGGGCACACAGAGAGGAACACACATACACACTTTCATGGATGCACACCCCCTTGAAATTGAAAACTTCCTCTGTCATGGGAAATGAGTGGGAGTGAAACAGGAAACAAAAGTAAGTGTGTGTGTGTGTGTGTGTGTGTGTGTGTGTGTGTGTGTGTGTGTGTGTGTGTGTGTGTGTGTGTGTGTGTGTGTGTGTGTGTGTGTGTGTGTGTGGTTAAAGGATTGTAATGATCTTGCCTATTGTTGTTTTTCTATTGCAGTTCTCATTTCCTTATCTTGATCATTGTTTATTGCCTCTCAGTTGTGTTGTTTAGGAGCATTACCTTGGCAACATTTTTAGAATAACTGAGTTTGTGGGTGCAACATAAATCTCTCTAATTATTAAGTATATATATTTTACAATGAATACACATAATTTTAATATTTTTTGTTTTTTATTACTATACGTTTCTAATTAAGTTTCAACAGTGAGCAAGCAGTTGCAGTAGCAAATAGTTGTGTTTGATGCAAAAATGTGATCAGTTATCACCACATTTATGGACCTCATTGACTGAATTCATCTTTCACACTCATTAACTTACATGATCTTAAAATTTTGAAGTCAATGTTCGTGAAGTTGATAACCTCCACCACACCCCCTGAGAGAGCCAATTAAAACCAAGCAATTAATACACACTTCTTCCACTCAAGCTGTGTGAGTGCACAGCAGAGGTAGGGGAGGGGCCGTTAGACAGACTTGATTGGCCAATACAGTGTCAGTAATGAAAGTGAATGAATGGGCTGCTGTCAGTACTTGCAAGTCCGGTGCACAGCGGCCCTTCAAGCTGCCCCATCGACCCAAAAGTGCGTCGGCCCACCGGGAAAATGCCCAGTATGCCAGATTGCCAGTCCAGCCCTGCCAGGAGGACCCCAGTGAAAATCCCCTAATGCCTCCCAGACAGTTTTCCTAAATTGAATGATTTATTCAGTTATTGTCTGCTATGGGTACTAAATTGAAGCATCTCACAGTATGAAAAGTAGGAGTACTCTGTCAGTCATTTTAAAGAAGAAAAGCTCAGATACCATCGGTACATTTATCATCTGGATGGGGATCTTCCTACTCTGGAAGTTATCTGAATCTTGGCAACATCATCAGATGTACCTGAAATAGATGCTTTGGTCATCCCACACATAAAAAGAAGAACTGATGCTGCAAAGTCCATTCCAAGCAGCAATGACCCTCCTGGGAGTGAGAAAACCTCCATCTGTTGATGCTCGGCTGGAAAAGCTACTTGAAAAAGGTGTTACCTTTCTTCCTTAAGCACAGACAGGAGGGTAGCAACTGTTTGATCCTCCTGTCATAGGCACCATGCTCTGAGCATAGCATGAGGCAAATTGTGTGCTCTAACTCCCTGTGGTGTGTTTTTAGTTCTGATTCATGTACACCTATAGTGAAAGTTTCCATCAATAAGTCAGAGTTGTTCAGATGGTTGCTGGTCACTTATGCTGAACGTTATATTTATGGACAGAATTTCTAGGTGCAGCCCAACGGTGATGGGCGCAGGATGTTGAGTTTAATAGTCACAGGACCTTGCCTTTGTTTTTCACAGATGATGTGGTTCTGTCAGCCTCATTGAGCCATGATCTCCAGCCCTGCACTGTTTGCAGCTGAGTGTAAAGTGGTCGGGAGAAGAATTACAAGATGTCTGAGGCCATGGTTTTCTGGAAATTACCCATTCTGGAATAAGTTGCTGCCCCAAGTGGAGGAGTTTAAATATCTTGAGGTTTATTCATGAGTGAGGGGAAAGTGGTGCAGGAAATTGACCGGCAGATTGGTGAAGCCTTTGCAGAGATACGGATGCTGCAAAGATGTTGTGGTGATGAGAGAGCTGAGCGTGAAAGTAAATGTGTCAATTTATCGGTTGCTCTGCATTCTCATCCTTCCCTATGGTCAGGAGCTCTATGCCATGACTGAATGGATGAGATCATGAACGCGAGCAGCAAAAATTAGATTTCACCGAATGGTGTGTGCGCGTGTGTGTTCACCCTTAGGGTAAGGAGCTCAGCCATTCGAGAGGGGTGCAAAATAAAGCCGCTCAGCTGGGCACCTCCAGGCTGAGAAGTTTTTAACAATGTAAACGAGGGCAGATCCAGGACACACTGGGGAGATTTCATCTCTGGGCTGGCAAGTGTGTCTCTGTCTCCTAATTTAATTACATGGGGTCAAAATGAGCCAACTGACTTCATCATACAAATACAACAGAATTACTGAAAACTTAGTCATACCAACATCAAAAGATGGTAAATAAGCTGTTAAATAATAATATGGGTTGTAGTTGACATAAAGAATTACAAGGTGCAATAAAATTATTTAATAATAACTTTGTACAGCACATGTTAACTTCCTCATAATTATGCACTGGTACGACAGCTTTTATTCTCAACGATCACAAGTTTAGTGAACTGTTATAGTCGTCACACTAAGTGTGTGAAATGTTTTGAAATTTGAAAAAAAAGAGAGCAAAAAAAGTAACTGTTAAATGAGTATCTGAGATCATTTCCATCAATGGACGATCATTTCCGTCTAAGCAAATAGTGGGAAACTTTCTCCTGTGACATCTGTGTTTTTCTTTTTTGGCAAAATTAATGAAATTCCCTGTAAAGCCAGAGCTGCCAAAAACCTGTCAACAACAGGGAGAGAGGGACCCAAAAAAGCAACATGCTTGGACTGAAAAGCTCACATCTCTCGCTCCATCTGTCTGTTTGCATATCTGCATGGAAATCGCAGACAGAAAGGCAGCAGCGACCTGTCTACAGCCTGTCTTCATTTGTAATTAAGTGGAGCCAGCATCACAACCTGAATTTGACTAAGGTGGTTCCCCTCAGTGATGTAACATTGTTTTTAGGCGCAGAAGCTGCTGTTATAAAACAATCATTAGACCAAACATAAAATAATAATTATAATAATAATTATGTGCACTCAAGACACAAAAGTCATCCTAACACAATTAGCCTACTGTTTTTAGACAGTGTGCCATATTGGTTAGTAAGCTGTGATATGCACTGAATGACCAAACTCAAAGTAAACTTTGTAAAAAGTTACTTTCGAACTTAGTCTTAGTAAATGTTCAGAAACCATATCAGTTTCTGTTAAGTCCAAAGTTCTCAAAATACAAGGTGTTTAGAAAAACCTTTTTCTTCTTGCATTGGTTCTTCTCATTGCCAATAATAATAATAATAATAATAATAATAATAATAATAATAATAAAAGGCCACAGGTGTAGCGCTTTTCTACTTATGAAAGTAACACCAGTGACTGTCCAGATTGTCTCACACTGTCTCAGTGTGGGTGAGAGCATATTGACCAACTAACTGACAACTCATACTGAAGACTACAGTCCTGGTTTTAATGTAAAGATACCGTAATGTCATCTAGGCTTTCAAAATGACAGATATCTGTAAGCCTTGATTAGCTTTGATCAACTTTGATAAATCAAAAGAACGGTTCTCAATATGTTCATTCACAGATATCTTCAACTGAATTTTAAACCTGTACACATGAATGGACAATTCATTTGTATATTGCCTTCGTCAGGTACACCTTGCTGTACTAGGTGTATCTAACCTTGTACCTTGACGGACCTTTTTGTCTTCAAAATTGCCTAAAACTGTCTTAATACTTGGTTATTATAAGTGAATATGATTATTATTTTCTAACTGTAAAAACTGGGCATATTAATGCAGACTAATGGAGGATTTTCCTTGTTTTGAAGATCCAAACGTTGTACCCATTAGCACAAAATGTACAAATTAAGAAGGCGACCTTCCCAAATTCAGTGCAAAAAAATAAAAAATGCGAATCATGCTCAGGAGCACAAAGTAGATTGCTAAGTGTGCCAAGAAAATATCTCCTTAAATCACTTTTCTTCCTCATTCTGATTCTCACAGTTTGAACTTCAGCATGCCATCATGAGCATGTGCATTGTTTTCATTGGATTGGCTCATTATATATTTGCACTAAAAAGCAGCTTAACAGGTGTATCTGCTGGTATCTAGTCATGTGGCTGGTGAGGATAAAGCCCTGTGTGAGTATCTGGAATAAATGACAGACCGCGTAACCTTTAATCTTTATTCAGCTTGTCATACCGAAACATGCCTTCAGCTTCTGTAACAGTTGTAAAGTTTTCTTTGTGTCTGGATGAAAGTGAGTGAGAGTAGCAAGCAGATCCTCTTGACTTTGTGAACTCAAAAACATGGGTCTCGCCTCCAGTCCATTTGAATGAAGAGTCTCCTTACAGAGCCACTAACAGACACTGAATGACATAACAGCACTTCACATTCTGCTGGAAAAACAGCACTTAAGCTAGTAGAAAGCCACACGATTTACGGTCAAAGAGCACTTAAACTGTCAATAATAATTTCATTACTTTTCAATACTTCATTATTCAAGTGGAACATGATTACAATTTTCTAAATGTAAAAATAATGCACATTAATGCAGAGTAATGCAGGATTTTCCTACTTTTGAAGCTCCACAGTAAATTTTGTAGCTAGCAGGGCAATAATATGTGTGCACAATATTAAACTTACAACTTAAGGACGCAACCTTCCTGATTCCAACAGTGCAAAAAAATAAAAAGAGAAACCTAAATGATGCAAAACTACAAATGAGCTGAATATTAACTCACAGCTATGTGATACATTCTAATCACGTCATAGATGGTGTCTGAACGATTCTTCACAAAGTGATTTTCTTGAGAAAGGAATCACATTGAGTGTGCTCCTGCTTTTCACATTGTTCGTATGATAAATCTGTGTAATCAAGTCTTCCAGCACACATGCTGCATCCTAGATGGTATCTGAAAGATTCTTTGCAAACTACATTTCTTTGGAAATATTTTTTAAAGAAAGAATTATATTTACTAAAAGAATATTTTTAAATGAGACTAGAATGTTTTCCTAATTCTCAACTGCAGCATTTCATCTCTTACTCTGTGACTTCTAATCTTGGAGTTCTTTGAACTTCTCAGAAAAGGATGATGCTAACAATAAACAGCAACTCTCAGCTTCAAACCTGCTCCAGTGCAAATCAACATGAGGCATCACAGGTGGCTATATCCATCTTTATAAATAGTCTGTGATTTAGAGAAACGTTTGAGATGAGTGCACAGTTATTTATGTAGAGCATCACATAGAGGCTTGAAACCATGGAAAAAGCAATCAGTGTGTATTGAAGAAATTATGTCTTTATGATAATCAGCTGTGTAAATTGGCCAGCTTTCAGAAACCTCCAGGGTTTCATTTAATTGTATATATCTACATAATTTTTAGCATAGAAATAATAAGTTGATACTATTTGATGATATGTACTGTTCAGGGTCATTTCAGGGTGTGCTGGAAGACATGCAGCTCGAGGTAGGTTTAAATTTTTACTTTTAATATCCTGAGTAGAACCATGTTGCTATGGGGCATTACCAAACCATTGGTAACATCTATTTTTTTAATAATCCAACAATTCTATGTATAAATTGTGTTAGTAATAATCTCTGGCCCTCTCTCACAGTGTGTCTTTTGTCACATCTTCCTCTCCTCACCCTCAACCGGTGTTCTTCCTTCCAACTGTCGCAAAGTGTTTGCTCATAGGGGGTCATCTGATTGAATTAATTAAATTGAATTAAGACTCTATGGCATCATTGGCAACATTTACTCCTCTGAGAGTAATATTGTTTATTGGTGATTTTACAATGTTCAGCACCACTGCATGACAATATGGATAAAACCAGCATGCTGAAGTACAGCTTTCTTTTCACTTGTATCTTATTTAAGTATTTTAGGCTATTTCTACCTCTACTTATAATTTAAATAGAAACATTGTACTAATTCTATACTCGATTTTAAAACTTTACTTACTTAAAATTTAGCAAAATTTAAAATCTAAATGTATAATAAATTATGCAAGGTCCCCAAGGGGATCATCTCCAGCTACAACATTAAAGTGAGCGCAACATTAATGAATCAATTCTTATGATCCGGTAACATCATGTACATAATTCTTCATCATGGATAGTTTGAACAGATTTTAACACTTGAACATTTGTATTACTTAAGCAGGATTGTGACTTTTACTTGTACATATTATATATAGTGAGCAAATGCTCGTTTCATCGCTTTGCAAAAAATTATAATACTAATAATGAAAAAAAATACTCATTATGTCTAAACTTTTGTGATAAATCTGTGTGAGGGTTGCACATGAGCCTCATCATCATCTTCGTACCTTGTTCTTGGAAGTCAGCTTTACCACCCGCTGAACACAGAAGTTTCGCTGAACTAATTATTTATTGCTCTTAATTGTATGTTTTCTCCTTTAACCCTGGAGAACCCATGGGGTCGGCTCTGACCCCATGGGTTCTCCAGGGTTAAGACACAGAGGATAAACAAGCACATACAATGCTCTCTTTTCAGCATTTTAAAGGCTCATTTGAGCTGTGCTGCATGAGCGTCTGTATTTTTTTCCCTTGTTTGGCTATGCTTGATTGTGAGCATGTGCATGTGATTAGAAGGCTATCAACAAAAACAAATGAGCTCAGGCAAAGATTTCCATAACTGCTGGCCACAACACCAAATAAAGGTAGGAAATAAAGTCCTTTTTGTACAGCTGAAGACTGCATGGGGTTACAATGATACAAAAGTGCCTTTTTAAAAATGATAAATCTATTCGGAAACTAAGAGAATATATCAGAATATCTCCAAACTAACCAGTGTAGTAATTTTACAGTGTCTGTTGAAAACATTTGGCACTTGTTGATGCTTTTGTTATCACATACTGGCAAGATACTCTGTACATAATATTGTGTTGCCAAGATTTCTGTTCTTTTGCTGACAGCCACCCCTATTATATTGCAATCATTTTTCAAACATGCCATTTTCTTTCACAAAACCAAACTAGTGAGCTTTCAGATGGGGAAGAAAAAAGCTCCTCAGACAAGAAAGGTAGACATGAAAGAGCACAAGAGTGGCCTGAGCTATCACTAGCACTATTAGCTCCCATTCACACACTCTGTTGAAACAAGTCTAGTTGAAAAGGTCATAGCTATATCAGAGTCCATTATGAAGTAGTCCTGTAACAAAACAGTTACTCCGCTTTATATAATAATGACAGGACATAAAAAATGCTTTAGAAAAAAAGCTGCAAAAGGAACGTGTAATTATTTCCCGTTGACCCCTCGTGCTTCTAATGGAGTCCAACATCTCACACCTACCCCCGTTACTCCCTCCTCTTCTCTTTCTCTCTTTCTGTGAGAGTGTGTGCTTGTTCCCTTGTGAGGTTTCAGAGGTGAGGCTGCTCGCCAGTTCCCCATTGAATTCCTGAACGATGCACTTGATCGTCATAATCTAATCACCTCCAGCTTCATCATATTGGCCAGCTCTTTCAACCTTTTTCAGCCAGATTTTTCCAGCTGGAGCTGTAACATTTAGAATCATCACTTGCAACTCTTGCATTATCTGGAAACCCTTTCTTTCACTGTGCTTCAGTGTTCTTCACATCTTCAGCCAACTGGCTCTCTCTGTCTAGTCCTCATTTATAAGAAACCCGTAACTAGCTGCCATCTTCAGCCACAGTCTATCGCCACCTCAACCTCTGCTTTACTCCAACAGAATACTTGAATCTTGTTAATTAACAAGACAATTAATTTATTACTTTTGTGTAACAAAATAATAAAAAATAATTTACCGGGTCTTAAAATTAGGTAAATATAACCTGAGATGACCCACAACACGTGCCATATTATTCTAGTTATTATCTATTTATCAAAAACTAGGCCAAAATGCAAAAGCGGTGTAGGAAAAGCCAAATACATCCCATGATTTGATAGCTTGTAGAACCACCTTTAGCAGCGATAACTTGAAGCAGACTTTATCAACCTCACATTGTTGTGGAGGAATTTTGGCCCACTGTTTTTGACATTGTTGCTTCAGTTCATTGAGCTTTTGTAGGCATTTGTTTATGCACAGCTCTCTTAAGGTCCCACAGCATTTCAGTCAGGTTGAGGTGTGGACTTTGCTGCACCTGGATTTTTTAATTTTTCAGTCATTTTGTTGTAGATTTGCTGTTGTGTTTGAGATCATTGTCCTGTTGCTTCACTCGATTTGGGCCAAGCTTTAGCTGCTGGACAGATGGCCTCATATCTGACTATATAATGCTTTGGTAAACAGGAGGGCTTGTGGTCAACTCAATGACTCAAAGGTTCTCAGGTTCTGTGGCTACAAAAAATACACAATTTATAACCTCCACCAACCACCACCCCCACCGTGCTTGACAGTTGGCATGTACAGATGTGCCATGTTTGGTTTTCTCCAAACACAGTGCTGTGCGTTATAGCCAAACAGCTCCACTCTGTCCAAAACCCTTTGCTCCAAACGTTTGCCCAAACGTGTCTTTGCAAGCCTAAGCTGTGCTACCTTTTTAGAGAGAACAAGCTTTTTTTCAGCAACGCTTTCAAACAAATTGTTCCATGTTTTTTGAATTTAATTCAATTAACAACCTAACTGAGGCCTTTAGAGTCTGAGATGTAGCTCTTGTGTTTTTTGTAATTTCTCTTAACTTGGGGCGAATGTGCTGGGACATTCATTGTATTTAATATTGGAAAATGTTTTGAGTTTTTTCCACTTGTGACTAATCTTTCTCACAGTAAATGATGGACTTCAAATTGTTTGGAAACAGCCTCATATCCCCTTTTTAGATTGATGGACAGCAACAAAGACCTGCTCTATTTCAGCACGGGCCAGACTGAAAGACAGAGCCACCTTGTGATCGGACAAATCCTCCTCATTTCCAGTTTAAACTTCCATCATGGTGCACTTTTTAAGGCTGATATACACATTACTGTAAATCATCAGTAACTGCACATATTTTAACATATTATGTTTTTGCTGTTTTGCGTTGCATACTACACAATATTATTGTCATATATTTTTATGACAAAGAGACTGATGCACAGCTTTAACTTTCCAGCTTGCCTTGGTAAATAAATACTAACAAAATAAACAGTGCTGTGGTTCAGTGCTGTTTGCTCAGTATTGCTGCATTATGCGGGTTAAGTATCTGCTGTTGCTCCAAAGACAAAACAATAAACCAGAGACTGTTTTTTTGGCTGGGTTTAGCTAACTGACTGCTGTCTCATCTACTGAAATGTGTTGGCTCAGATACAATAGACATACAGTATGTGACCTTCCATGTATCTCACTTGGCAGCACAATCAATTGTCAGATACTGACTAAAAATATTTTAATTACACAGTAACAAACAGGCATTTAAAAAAATGTTGGTTTATGAAGAGCTCATAGTCACTGCTGCTGAGAAACAATGAAGATACAAATTGATGTAATTAGTCAGGCCTCATTTCTTTCATTTTGATGCCTGACTTTACCTTTTACTTTATTATTTTTTTACTTGCTTTCTTATTTTTGCTGAGACATAGGTACACATGTTCAATTAATGTTTCAGAAAGTGCTTATGAGTGCTGCAGCCGTTCTTAATCATTTATCTTTAATTGCTGTTAAAGTCTGGTGCAAGAGGAACTTATTGCTTATTATCTTCACTTTCAATATCAGAGTTAATAATTGCCACCTGCTACCAGTAAAAACACGTGGTTGATGCGTTGAGACTGGAAAGCACTATGTGGGGGGGGGAATGAAAGGGAAGGAGGCCAGCAATAACACCAGGGAATTGCACCCCAGAAAATATTAACATACAATAAAATCTCTCAGTTATATTGTAAACTAACAGAGACACAAAGATTTATTATATTGAGACAAGGATGTCAAATCAAATGTGTGGGGAACAGAGCTGCTGGAGAAGAAAAGCCACAAAGCAGATTTCCAAATACAAGTAAGGAATTAAAATCCTACTTCATTGATACTATAATCGAAAAAGACCTAATCAGAAAATCAAAAGGCATGGACATTAAAAGAGTAAAAACCATCAGCCTTAATTAATCTTAAAGAAAAACGAGGAAACTAGGTGAAGACCACTGTGGTGGGGCGTGGTCTGCGGTGCCGTGCAGGGAGGGCGGACGCACCTGCACGGCATCCTTAATCACGCCCGCCGAGGTATAAACACGGGGACTCAGGGGTTGGTGTGTATTGTGGTGTGGTGTATTTGCGGCTGGCAGCTTGAGAGCTGCAGCCACATGAAATAAAGATGGCTCAAAACTATGATCTTTGGACCCATCGTGCCTTAATTCCACCACAACCACCTACAGAACAGCCTCCAGTACACTCATGAGAGCCCAGGAGTGCACATAGGTACTCAGTGCTCCACTCCTCACTTCAAATGAAATGGTATAATCTAGTTTGGTGGCAGGGTGTGGTTCAGCTCTGGAAGGGAGAGCTGGCATAGAGTATGACCAGTCCAAACAGCTGAGTGGCACATCAGACGCTCCACTTACATAGTAAATGCCTGACCAACCTAAGATAAATACAGAGAGATGATAATAATAATAATAATAATGATAATTAAAGCAGAACTGGGAAAAACAATGCAGATTAAGGCAAAAGACTTAAACAAAACTGCATCAGTGACTTCATATGGACACTGGATTAGATTGGCAGAACAACAGCGGGGTTCTGGCAGAAGTCGGCCAACTTACACTTCCAAAAACAAGGCAAGCGACAAGATACGCACTGAATCACTGACTTTATACTACCTGTGACAAACACGCTCAGCTGCAACCAAAGTAAATGAAGGGAGGCCAAGTGAGAGTAAATCAGGGGGGGTAGCTATATTATGAAGCATGATTTGGGGCTTAGAGAGATCCAGCTTCCACCTTCACTCCATAAACACGTGAATTATGGAGATATAGAGAATATTATGGACATACTGACATTATGTGTATGGACATATTAGGTCACACATCACCAAATAAATGAAAATAATAGTAATATTATATAACAAATAGTGTACCAGTGTACAGAATAAATCACATGAAGCAACAGTAAGGCAGAAAATTGAGAACAGAAAATAGCATATGGAGGAAATACTGAAATAAAAAACACATTATACATTGCATACTTTTCAGAGTGTGTGTGTGTGTGTGTCACATTAGCAAGTCTACAGGAAGCTAAATATACTCCCTCCAATCTTGCAATTTACATTCAGCTGTTTTTATATTCTTTATGCATGTCATGAGGACCAGGCAACACATGGCTTTTGGCTGATTA